>NW_008328722.1:5572-18007 GCF_000622305.1 Nannospalax galili
ACCCGTGGGGGCGTGGCCTGTCAAGCGGGGCGGGGCACGGCTGCCGGAGAGAGGGCGGGGCGTGGCAGCGAGAAAGCTGCGCCGGGGAGAGCAGAACTGGAGCGACAGCGGAATAGGGCGGATCGGAGCTCGCGGCACTGAGAGTCCGCGAGAAGAGCCGGCTTCACGGGAAGTGGCAGCTGGATAGAGGCGGGAGAGCGAGGTGGGCGGAGCAGGGGCGGAGCATGGAGAACGGGGAGGCGGGGCGGAACCCGGATTGAGGCGGCCAGGCACAACAGGAGCTTCTCCGCTTCCTCGGCCCGAACGCAGGCTCCGGCGGGACAGTACCGAGAGCGCTGACTAGAGCCCAGATCCCAGCCGCTCCCACTCCGCTGCTCCCTTTATGTTGCCGCTATGGCTCCTGAGGGGTGCTTTCCAGAAGCAGTTTGAGTGCCTGGTGTGCGCCTCATTATAGAGAGCTCGAATGCCCTGGAAGGCATAGTGCCAGCCAAGAAAGACCGTTGAAGATTCTCTGCCTGAGACCAACAGGAACAAAGGTTTTTATAATGCCTGGCAACAGGGGCACTGGGGACCCTATACCAGATGAAGAGATTAATCTAGTGTTTACTTTGGCAGAACATATATTAAAAATTGGAACAATACAGAGATTAACACTTTTTTTTTTTTTTGGTGTTTTTGAAACAGGGTCTTAGGGTCTTCCTATAGCCTCAGCTGGCCTAGAACTCATCATGTGGGACAGGCTGACCTCAAACTCACAGAGACCCACCCCGCCTGTACCTCCCAAGTACTGGGATTAAAATCGTGCACCATGCTCCACCCATACCAGTGTGTTTATATAGAATATTTGTAGATCATGAAACTAGAAAGGGGATCATGAGCAGGGAGGAGGAGATCTTAAAAGAGATGGGAAATAGAATGCTGGAACACATGTGAGAAGAAAGCAGAAATAAGGACTAATGGAGGAAAGAAAGGGAAGCAGTCAGAGGGAGGGGAATAGATGAGAGCACAGTATAAGGACTCCTGGACAAAGATGCCATGATGAAACTCACACTTGGTATGCAAACCTATGAAAATAACTTAGGGATGGAGATCTAGATCAGTTGGTACAGTACTTGCCTAGCATGCACACAAAGCCCTGTGTTGGAACCCTAGCACTGCATAAAGCCTGTTGTAGTGGCACACACTTGTAACCTTTGGAGGTGGAGGCAGGAGGACCAGAAGTTCAAGACTACTGGTGACTACATAGCAAGGGAGTTTGACCCCAGTGAGCTAAATGAAACTCTGTTTCAAAATAATAATAATAATTATAATAATAACAATATAATAAATAGTGGCTAGAGAGCTGGGTCAGTGATTAAGAGCACTGTTGAGGAAGACCCAGATCTGGTTCCTAACATCTACATGATGCCTCATGGCTCAGAACCACCTGTAACTCCAGTTCCAGGGGAATCTGACACCCTCTTCTGGCTTCTGTGGGCACTTGGATACACACAGTGTACATACACTCAGGCATACACATATACACATAAAAAATTATAAAATAGTAATAATAACTTAGGGCCAGCAAAATGGCTGGGACCATAAAAACACTTGCTGCATAAACTGACAACCTGAGTTGAATCACTGGAGTCCATGAAGGAAAAAGAAAACCAACTCCTAAAAGGTGTTCTATGACCTCCACATATGCACTGTGGCACACACCTGCCCACCACACTCTTGTACACATACTACGAATAATTTAAATTTTTTATTTGTAATTAAAAATGTTTTAAAAGATTTATTTTTATAATTTATGTTTGAGTATGGGGGAAGATGTTCATGGGTGAGTGTGAGTGCCCTCCAAGGCCAGAAGTGGGAGTAAGAACCTCTGGAACTATGTCTGCAGGAGGTTGAGAGCCACCCAATATGAATGCTGGAAACCAAACTCAGGATCTCTGCAAGAGCAGGTACATGCTTTTAACCCCTAAACTATTTCTCCAGTCCCTAATTAAAAACTTTGTGGTTGTTGTTTTGAGACAGGGTCTCCCTATAGCCCCAAGTTAGCCTGGAACTCTCTCTGTAGACTAGGCTGACCTTGATTTCACAGAGGAAGCCTCTGCTTCCCTTGTGCTGGGATTAAAAGCATGCACCACCACTCATAACTACTGGGATTAATAAAAACCATAAGATAATACTACAAACCATTTTTGTTCAAAAGACACAGAGTTGTTGATAGTTTAAGAAGGTTAATAACAAGCCGGGTGTGGTGGCACATGCCTTTAATCCCAGCACTTGGGAAGCAGAGGCAAGCAGTTCTCTGTGAGTTCAAGGCCAGCCTGGTCTACATAGTGAGTTCCAGGACAGCTGGGGCTACAGGGAGATCCTGTCTCAAAAGACCAAAAAAAATTCTTTATTTAAAATTTTTTATTACATTATTACACCCAGATAAAAATTCTAGATATTTTAAATATATGCTGGGTTTATCAGGACATAATCCCATTATAAGTGGCAGAACACCTGTACTGTGATGTGATGGAGAATACACAGCTACAGATTAACAGACCCTTTCGCCACCATGCCCAGCTCTTTTCTATTTTTCCAAAAAAAAATATGTCTCAGCTGGGCGTGGTGGCACACACCTTTAATACCAGCACTTGGGAGGCAGAGGCAGGAGGATCTTTGTGAGTTCGAGGCCAGCCTGGTCTTCATAGTGAGTTCCAAGACAGCTGGGGCTACAGAGAGACCCTGACTCAAAAAGACAAAATATATGTGTGTGTGTGTGTGTGTGTGTGTGTGTGTGTGTGTGTGTCTGTGAATCTGAGTGAATATGTCTGTGTGGGTGTCCAAGGAAGGCAGAAAAGGGTCTCCAGCCCCACAAGCAACTACTTCTTAAATGGGTGGTTGGGAAAGGCATCTCTGATCACTTTGGTATTTGTGTTGAATGAGACCCAATGGATGTGGACACACTAAACATATAAATACCTGGGCAGAGGACTGGGGATTTAACTCGATGCTAGAGCACTTCTTTGCATGCACGAAGCCCTGGGTTCAATCCCCCACATGGCAAAAAAAGATGTTTCTCTGAAGAACTTTCAGGATTGCTTTCTATTGTGTCTCTCTGTGTTCCTTCTAGACTAGATTCTCTGTTAAGAATCATTTATAGTGGACTGAAGAGATGGCTCAGCCATTAAAGACCAGTACTGCTCTTCCAAAGGACTTGAGTTCAGTTGCCAGCACCCACATCAAGTGGTTCACAACTGCCTGTTACTCCAGGTCCAGGGATCCAATACCCTCTTCTGGCCTCCGCAGTTACCTGCACTCATATGCACACACTCACACACAGACACACACAAAGTATACATAATTAAAAATAAAAATAGGGACTGGAAAGATGGCTCAGCAGTTAAGAGCACTGGCTATTCTTGCAAAGGACCCAGGTTTGAAACCCAGCACCCACATGGTGGCTAACAACCATCTGTAACTCCTGTTCCAGGGGGCCTCTTCTGCCCTCCTTGGGCATTATATGACATGGGTGCACTTACATATGTGCAGGCAATACACACATAAAATAAAATAAATAAATATTTTAAAATAGAAATCATTTAGGGGCTAAAGAGATGACTCCGTGGTTCAGATTCCTTGCTGCTCTTACAGAGGACTTGAGTTCAGTTCCCAGCACCCACATCAGGCAGTGCATAACTGTAACTTCAAGTCCAGGGGATCCAACACCTTCTTCTGGCTTTTGTGGGTACCCCCACACACATGTCATACACAGACACACTTAAAAAAATAAATCTTCAACTTAGAGGAAACATCTCATTCATGCTTCCAAGTGAAGCCAGACATGGTCAAACAAACAAAAAAAAAAAAGAAATCTTTAAAAATCATTTCATTTTTCTTCTCTCTTTCCTTCTTCTCCTCCCACCCTCTCTCCTCTTTGGTTTGCTGAGACAAGGCCTCCCCATGTAGCCCAGGCTAGCCTCAAACTCATGAACTTCCTGCTTTCCAAGTACTGGAATTACAGGCATAAACCACATCTCCCAGCTACCTTGTTTCTGTCTTGTTTATCCAAATAATGCTGCAGTCACAGATGTAATTTTACATACGCTTAAGGGCACATATTAAGGAATGTAATTATATTTTAGCAAGTGAAGTTAATTGAGTTACATATTAGGGACATACACTTCCTTTCCAATGACACAAAGTAGATGTTGTAGAAAGAGACACAAAGATGTTATAGAAGAGGCTGGATTGATATAAACAGACATTGAGGCATAGTCCAGGTAAACAGGTCCTTTAATAACTCTGGCCACTGAGGCTGGACAGGTAGCTCAGTGATTAAGAGAACTGGCTGCTTTTGCAGAGGACCCTGGTTTGGTTCCCAGCACCCACGTGGAGACTAACAATTATCTGTAATTCCAGTTCCAGGGGATCCAACGCCTTCTTCTGGTCTCCAAGGGCACCAGGCATGCACATAGTACTCTTACATACATGCAGGCAAAACACTCATAGATATAAAAATTTTAAAAACCTCCGGCCACCACAGTAGAGGCTCAATTCCAGATCTCAAGTGAAGGAAGAGGGCAGGGAACAAAAGAAATTCCTTACTGTCACAGGTTTCCCAAGGGGGTGGGTTCCTCAAGACAATATATGGCTTTTACCTAGGCATCACAGTTTGGAGGCACTCAATAAGAAGCAAGGCCATAATTTAAATGCCATGGTTGCTTTGGGCCGGGCAGCAGGGTTGCACTTGCCTGTAGAGGTAAAAATGGAGAGAGGGACTCTTGTGTGCTGGTTGTTTTCGTCAACTTAACACAAACTAGTGTCACCTGGGAAGAGAGAACCTCAATTAAGAATTGCCTCTAATTGGCCTATGGGCATGTTGATTGATGTGGGAGGACCCAGTCCACTGTGGACATTGCCATCCTTAGGCAAGTGGGCCTGGGCTGTATAAGAAAGTATCTGAACAATCCAAAGGAAGCCAGCTAGTAAACAGTATTCCTCTGTGTCTCTACTTCAGTTCTTGCCTCCAGGTTCCTGCTTGAATTCCTACTCAGACTTCCCTCAATGCTGGACTGTGAGCTGTAAGATGAAATAAACCCTTTCCTCCCCACGTTGTTTTTTTTTTTTTTGGTCATGATGTTTATCACAGCAACAGAAAGCAAAGTAGAACCCCTAGTCAGGGCATTGCTGCTATACCTGCAGAGGAATAGGGACCTGAGCTACAGGGAAATGTGGCTTGATCTCCCCCAGGCTGCCCAGTCTCTTAAAGGGGCAGATCTATGATCTAACCATAGATGTTGTCTTTACCTTCATTTTACAGGTGAAAAGCAGGCCAAGAGGCAGAATGTCATATCCAAAGGCAAACCACCAGGAGCAGATGGAATGCAAGACCATGTGATCTGACTCTGAGCCCAGCTGTTGACCAGGAAGCCAGAAAACCTATCTCCAACTCATCTCTCCATGCGGCAGCTAATCAACTTGCCTGAACTTAAAATCACATAGACGTCACATCTCCGGGTGTATCTGAGAGTATTTCCAGAGAGGTATAAATGAGGAGGGAAGACTCACCCTGAATGTGGGCAGTGCCAGCCCTTGAATTAAGGTTTCAGACTAAGTATGAAGGGACAAAGGAGCAAGCCATCTGAGCACCAGCATTCATCTCTCTGTTTTCTGACTGCAGATGCAATGTAACCAGGCACCTCACTCTCCTGCCGTCATGCTTTACCTGTTATGATGGACAACCTCAAACCATGAGTCAAGCGAACTCTTCTTCCTTCCTTGAGTTGCTTTGGTAGGGTATTTGGTAGGCCAATAAGAAGAGTAACTAACACTCCACTACAGACAAGAGGAGAGTTATTGCTGCCATCAGCTTCACAGATCTTCCCCATGGTTCCAAACACCCTTCCTTCTTCTGGTAATAAAACAAAAGCTCCTATTCAGATGAGTTAAGACCAGTAGCTACAACACTGATGAATTTGTCCACAGCTAGCAAGAAATGCACTGGAACAGGGTATAGTGATATACATAGTGATATATTCCCAAGTGCTGGAATTGTGGAGATATATATATATAATTTTGAGATAAGCTCTTGCCTGGCCTCTGACTCATGGTAAACCTTCTTCCTGAGGCCCCAAGTGCTGGGAATACAGACATGAGTACCACTCACACAATTCCAGCACTTGGGAGGTGGAGGCAGGATGAGGAATTCAAGATACATCCTTGGCTACATAGTGCGTTCAAGGCCAGCCTGGGCTCCATGATATCTAGCTCAAAACAAACAACAAACAAATGCATTCAAAGTGTCCTTCAAAGGCTAAGAAACTACTGATACATTTAATTTTTTTTTAATTTATAGTCCCGGGCCCTCCAGTATGCAGAGTCTAGGCTCTGCCTTTCAGCTACACCCTCAGCATACAGTCAGGAATTCTATCCAATAAGAGGAGGCAACCTCTTATTGTTTTCATCCAACCACAAGATCTACTGTCCTGTGAGTTACTGTCCTTCAAGTCACTGATATCCCAAACTGACCACTCTGGGATCTGACATTTCTTTTAAAAATTCATCCAACAAGAAATGAGTAAGATGGGTCAATGACTACAGCAATGGGCAATAGTATGGACTAGTGGAAAAGCAGCTGCAGAAACATGTCAGTAGAAGAATGTAAATTGAGTGAATATAGCTTCCCACTGTCTGCTAATTTCAACTTTTCAAAAAGTAAAGCCAGGTATGGTGGCTCATGTCTGTATTCCCAGCACTTGGGGCCTCAGGAAGAAGATTTACCATGAGTCAGAGGCCAGGCAAGAGCCTATCGCAAAATAATAATAAATAAATTACTGGTGGAAGAATGTACAAGAAACAAAGACACAGAGACAATAAAGGACAGACTCTCAGGATCGTGGGTTTGTTTGGGGAGGGTTGGGCAATTCGGTAGGGCTCTCTTTTCTTTTTTCTTCTCTCTTACAAGAAGGTAAGAATTTAGCCCGGGATTCACAACCTTCAGAGGACACCATTATCATCTACAAGGTTATTTAGAAATAGAGCTTAGCAGTCCGGGCCCAAAGATTCTGAGTTTGAAGGGAGCTTGTGAATACTCTTGTAACCAACTCCCCAGGTAAATCTGGTAAGAAAGTTATTCACATGGCCTGACAGGTCTGCAGGAAACATGTATGTGGTAGACAGCAGCAAGTTCCTCTGCCCTGATTTGGAGGCATCCAGGATTTAGAGACTAATATGCCCCATAGTTGAAGAGAAATGAATCCTTTATGTTTCTTTTCTTTCTGTTTATTTTGTCTTGTTTTGCTTGAGACACAGTCTCCTTTAGCCCAGCTGGCTTTGAACTCAATATGTATCTGAGAATGATCTTGAACTCCTGATCTCCTATCTCCACCTCCCAAATGCTCAGGTTACAGGCATGCACTACTATATCTACGTGTTTCCTTAATAAATTAAAATATGAAGTTCAGATGTTAAGGCTTCATGAACAAACACATGTATGAAGACTCCTTCTGGTGAGAATATTCACCCATAAAACTCATCATTTAAAAAAAAAAAGATAAGATGTACCACATCAGTGAGAAATCTACATATGCTAGAAGATGCAAAAAAGAAAGGAGATTGTATCTTGTTTGGATTTGAAGAGGATCCTTTCTCCTTTAATGGTAAATATTAAAGAGCTAGACTTGGTGGCTCATGCCTGTAATCTCAGTGCTTGAGAGTGGCTGAGAGATGGAGGCAGATTAGGGATTCAAGGCCACCCTTGGCTGCATGAGACCCTGTCTCAAGAAAACAAAAAATGGCTGTGTATAGTGGCACACACCTTTAATGCCAGCAGAGGATGTGTCACTAAATTTTCCCCTCCCCACTAGGAGACCTGCCCTCACTCAGGGTCTAGCGGTCCTGATGCAACAAAACTGACATAATACATTCTATTTGGGTTTTGCATAGTTTATATGATGTCCAGAAAAGGGGGTGAGTTACAAAGACACAGATTCGCATGGGCTTTTCTTTCCCATATTTGAGGTGTGTGCCATCCCACCCACAGTCTCTGAGCTCTATTCCAAAAATGGTGACTACCCTATTCATGGCGGTGCTCGAAATTCCACACCCAAACATAAATCCTGTAGCTTCCCAACAGCCGTACAAAATGGTGAGAGACTGGTTTCATGGTTTTACCAGCATATATATCCATAGCCCCTCCCCTTCATGGAGCTAAGGTCAACTGATTGGATGGAAAAGGTAACGGGCTTGACTCCTTCTGCAGAGCATGAGAAGGAGGTGGGACCACAGCTTGTCATTACAGGGTCAGGGGAACTTCCGGGTTATAGAGGGTAACATCAATGCTCTCCTTCTATCATGTCGGTCCTGGGGATCAAGCTCAGGTCATTAGGCTTGAAGAACAAGCCTTTACCTGCTGGGCCATCTCATCAGTTCTCTCTCTCTCTCTCTCTCTCTCTCTCTCTCTCTCTCTCTCTCTTACACTCTGTGTGTGTGTGTGTGTGGTGGGGTGTGGAGTAGGTGTGGAGGTCAGAGGACAACTGGCAGGCATCAGTTCTCTCACTCCACCATGTGGCGTCCGGGAATCAAACTCACATCATCATACTGGTGGCAAGTACCTTTACCCACTAAGCCATCTTGCCAGTCCCTATTTTTTTTTTATCTAGAGAATTTTCTTTTGTAAATAAAATTGTAAGATTTTAAAAAATATTTTATTTTTATTTTATGTGTATGAGTGTATTGCCTGCATGTATGTAAGTGCATCTATGTCATGCAATGCCCAAGAAAGTCAGAAGAGGGCATCAGATCCCCTGAAACTGGAGTTACAGACAGTTGTTAGCCTCCATGTGGGTGCTGGGAATTGAACCCTGGTCCTTTGTAAGAGCAGTCAGTGCTCTTAATCTCTAAGCCATCTCTCCAGCCCATAAGGTGGTTTTATGAGGAGTGTTGTTTAGATATAAGGGTGAGGAATGCATACAAACATTCTAGCACTAAATAAGCATAGTTTATTATTTTTTAAATTATTTATTTAATAACCATATAATTAGAAGAGGCATTTCATTACAATAGCATTGACATAGTCATAAACAATTTCCAGAGCTAAGCTGCATCTCTTTCAAAATTGGCTGTAATTTTTAGGTTTACAGTTGAATTAATACAGTTATACAATATTGTACTCAGTATAAACCCTATAAGACCTAAAATTAAATGAGGTTTTAACCTTAAAAAAGATCTCCATTTCGTTATTAAAATACACAGTTTCATACAGATAGATTCATTTTTAATACAATTGACACTAAGATGCACATGCATTTCTAATCTCTATATATCTGATTATTACTAGTCACAGTTGGTTACTTTCTGAGCTCCTTGGCGTCTGAGCATGGATATAGAGTCATCAGGTAGATTTCAATGGTAATGTTTTTCACATCTACTAATTACGAAGGAGCAAATTTTTATGCTATGAAGTATTATTATTATTATTTATACCCAATTCCCAGATAGCACCCTGCCATAGCCTCCCTCCCCCACTAGAGCCCTTATACTCTGATATCCCTGCTACTGTCTGCTGTGTTGTCATCACCCCCAGCCATTCCCCACTACTTGCCCTTCTGGTGAATCTACTCAGCCTATCTAGAGGTCTTTGTTTAGGAGGGTCAACTGTTCCTCATCTAGCAGTAATCAGTTATCAATATTCCTTTGTATAAGATTGGAGTCGGCTGTTCATTTTCCCAGAGTCCCTTTGGCCACTCTGGCCAACAACTCAAAAGAAGGTATCACCTGTCTGGCATTGTTGCTTGCTACGTAGCCTTTAGCTATACATATGGACCCTTAAGAAATTATGTTGGCCCCTTTTAACTTTGGTTATACTTCCCTTTTGGGTGTTTAAGGTCATACAGATGGTCCAGATAAACTGACTCTAGGCATTTGAGGATCTGTTCCTCAGGGGTCACATGGGCTTGGAAGGAACCCCTGGCTCCTTTTACCAGTTCTGCCTATGTGAAGATAAGTCAAAGGTCCTGCTCGACCATGGTTGACTTCGCTTGGAAGCATGGAGGAAATGGTTCCTCTGGGATGACCCTCCTCTTTGTAGACTGGACACTGGTTCAAGTTCATCTGGTGGGGTCTCCTTGGCCTCCTTGATGAAGAGGACAGATGACCCACCACAATTACAGGACATTTTGAGAGATGCTCATAGTCCCCTGGAACTAGTCGACCTAGGAGGACAAAGAGCAAAAACTGTCCTTTATGTCCCTCTGACCAAATTAGTATGGGCCTCAAAGTATGTCTGTTAAACATCCAAGGTTAGTTGCACCAGTCTGGTACTTTTAATTACTATGTGTCATGTAGATAAATCTTAGGCAAAGACCAATTGTTTTCAGATAAACTTTACCTAGACATATATTTCTTGATCTGCTATGATGTATAATTTGTCAATAGGTTGTAGGAGTAATATGGTTCCCTCTAGTTTTCAAAACTAGCTAGGCATTATTTATCACTCGCATTGTCTCACCCTCCATCATACTTTTCCCACTTAGGGTGCCCCTATTTCCCCCCCTTTCTCCCTTATACCCTTCTCCTACAATCCTACCTCTCAAGTTCCTTCTTTCCCCTTATCCCCTAGGTTCCTTGTATACCCTTCCCTCCTCCCTCCATTAAACTAACCGAACTTTTGTCCATATCTCCCTTATTAAGGCCTGTTTCCTACTGTTCTTCTCTTTCAGGTTCTTTCTTTTCCTTTACCTCCCTGTTTCCTTTCCATTATTCTGGTTCCTGTAGTTATGTCTCGATACATACTCACTTATCACGGTTTTATTCTAGGATCCACACACGAGGGAGAACATACGTTGATTTTTTTTTCTGAATCTGTGTTACTTCACTTAGTATAACAGTTTCTAGTTCCATCCATTTACCTGCAAATTTCATGACTTCATCTTTCTTTATTGCTGAGTAAATCTCCATCATATAAATGAACCACATTTTCATTATCCACTCATCAATTGAGGGACACTTAGGTTGCTTCCATCTCTTAGCTATTGTGAAAAGAGCAGCAACAAACATGGATGTACAAGTGTCTCTGCAATAGGACGAGTTCTTTGGGTATATGCCAAGGAGTGGTATAACTGGGTCAAATGGTAGGTTCATTTGTAGTTTTTTAAGGGTTCTCCACACTGCTTTCCGGAGGGTTGAACAAGTCTGCAGCCCCACCAGCAGTGGATGAGTGTTCCCCTCTCCCCACACCCTCTCCAACATTTGATATCATTTGTTCTCTTGATCTTAACCAGTCTGGGGTAAGATGAAATCTTAAAGTGGCTTTAATTTGCATTTCTCCGATTATTAGTGATGTTGAACATCTTTTAAGATGTTTCATAGCCATCTTTACTTCTTCTTTTGAGAACTCTCTGTTCAACTCCTTAGTCTATCTTTTAATTGGGTTGCTTCTTGTCTTGATTCTCTGTTTTTTGAGTTCGTTATATATTCTGGATACTAAATCTCTGTTGGATGTGTTGCTGGTGAAGATTTTCTCCCATTCTGTGGGTTTTCTCTTCACTTCCTTAGTTGCTGCTTTTGATGTACAGAAGCTTTATAGTACAGAAGCTTTTTTAAGTTTAATGAGGTCCCATTTGTTAATTCTTGCCCTTGTTTCCTGAGCAATTGATGTCTGGTTTAGAAAATACTTTCCTAAACCTATGTCTTGTAGGTTTTTGCCAATGTTTTCTTCTAACATTTTCACAGTTTCAGGCTTTACACTGAGGTCTTTGATCCTTTTGGAATTGACTTTTGTGCAGGGTGAAAGATAGGGGTTTAGTTTCATTCTTCTACAGGTGGAGATCCAGTTTTGCCAGCACCATTTGCTGAACATGCTGTCTTTCCTCCAGTGACTATTTTTGGCCTCTTTGTCAAATATCAGGTGGCTGAAATTGTATTCAATCATATTTGGGTCTTCAATTTTGTTCCATTGTTCTACGGGTCTATTTTTGTGCCAGTACCATGTTGTTTTTATGACTATAGCTCTGTAATACAGCTTAAAATCTGGTATAGTGATTCCCCCTGGTGTTGCTCTTAGTGCTTTTGGGTTGTTTTGGCTATCCGAGTTCTTTTGTGCTTCCATATGAATCTTAGGATGGTTTTTTCCAATTCTGTGAAAAATGCCATGGGAATTCTAATTGGCATTGCATTGAATCTATATATGACTCTTGGTAGGATGGTCATTTTTTTCCTGCCACTTTTGTGAACAGGAGTGTTTCCATGTGTTCTCTCTCTGATTGCTTGTTATTGTTATATATAAAGGCTATAGACTTTTGTAGGTTAATTTTGTAACCTGACACTTGAACTGAACATTTAATAATTTCTAGGAGTTTTCGAGTGGAATTTTTGGCGTCTCAGATATATCATCTGCAAAAAAAAGATAGTTTGATCTCTTCTTTTCCAATTATTACTCCTTTAATTTCCTGCTCT
>NW_008328722.1:18088-18716 GCF_000622305.1 Nannospalax galili
TGGGAATGCTTCCAGTTTTTCTCCATTTAGAATGATGTTGGCTGTGGGTTTGTTATATATGGCTTTAATTATGTTGAGGTATGTTCCCTCCAATCCAATTCTCTCTAGGACTTTGAACATAAATGCATGATGAATTTTGTCAAAGGCCTTCTCTGCATCTATTGAGATGACCATGTGGTTCTTGTCTTTGAGCCCACTTATATGATTTATGATGTTTTTTGACGTACGTATATTGAACCACCTCTGCATCTCTTGGATAAAGCCAACTTGATCATGGTGGATGATCTTTTTGATGTGTGTCTGTATGCTGTTTGCAAGTATCTTGTTGAGAATTTCTGCATCTATGTTCATTAAGGATATGGGTCTATAGTTTTCTTTTTTGGTTTTATCTTTACCTGGCTTTGGTATGAGAGTGATGCTGGCTTCATAGCAGGAATTTGGAAGTTCTCCCTCCATTTTTATCTTTTTGAATAAATTAAGTAGTCTTGGATGCAGATCTTCTTTAAATGTCTAATAGAATTCTGCTGTAATTCCATCTGGTCCTGGGCTTTTTTCAGTCAGGAGATTTTGTATTACTGTTTCAATTTCCTTGTGTGTTATGTGTCTGTTTAAGCTGTTAATCTCTTCT
>NW_008328722.1:18886-19940 GCF_000622305.1 Nannospalax galili
AGCTGTTATTCTCTTCTTGGTTTAGTTTTGGTGGTTCCCATGCCTTTAGATATCCATCCATTTCTTTAAGGTTTTCAAATTTAGTAGCATACAGGTTTTTAAAGTATTTCCAATAATGTTTTGTATCATCTGGTGTCTGTTGTGATGTTTCCCCTTTCATCTCTGATTCTGTTGATTTGGAGTTGTTCTTTCTTTTGTTTAACTGGGCTAATGGTCTATCTTGTTTATCTTTTCAAAGAACCAGAGTTTGCAGATTGCTGGTCCATGAACAGGACTCCACCCACCCAGGGCTTAGGGACCTTCATAAAATAGGGGGAAGAAAAATTGTAAGAGCCTGGGAGGGGGTGCACGACCATATGGAAACAGAGTCCCACAAGCTCCTGGGAACCTGCTCATATGATTCTATGGCAATGGTGCCAGGATACACAAGTCCCATGCAAACTCAGGCAGACAAAAATCCAGCATAGAACTGGGAAAATAATCTGCAGAGCCCAATCTTATCTGAAGAAATATTGGCAACTTATTCCTGCTAGGTGAAGAAGAGCTGATCTTCCTAAAACAAGGGACTCTAGATAAGCTGACTAGACCCCAGAGGATGGACTTGCACTGGGGAGCATTTGGGGACACTTTCTTGACACAGTGGGCTTTAACAGGAATGACAGAGTATATGGGCTCCAGTGGGGGAACTATGGGAGGGTGCTTGTGGGTATGGGGGGGGTCTAAAGATGGTTAAGATTGTTTGAGGTGTTACTGAAGTCCCCTACTATTAATGAGTTGGGATTAGTCTGGTCTTAAAGTCCTGTAGTATTGTTTTGATGAAGTTGGGTGCACCAGAGTTTGGTGAACATATGTTCATGATTGTAATATCTTCTTGATTTATTGTTCCTTTAATCAGAATGAAGTGGCCCTCTTTGTCTGTTCTACTTAGTTTTAGTTTAAAGTCTATTTTTTCAGATATTGGAATTTCTACACCTGCTTTTTTCTTAGTGCCATTTGCTTGGTATATTTTTTCCCATCCTTTCACTTTAAGATAATGTCTGCCCTTGAAAGTGAT
>NW_008328722.1:21361-61407 GCF_000622305.1 Nannospalax galili
AAGGTGGTGGCTGTGCCACCCAGAGATACAAAGGAAGATGGGGGTGGGAGGCAGCCCCAAGGGCCCCTGGGGACTGCACTGAGGAGCTGGGTTGGTCTGGATGTAGGAAGAGGAAAGGTCAGCCCCATCGTCCAGGAAAGAGGCTGGCGAGTTGTGCAGACCCAGGGAGGCAGAGGTAGGTGAGGGTGGGGCCAGGCCCAGAGTGCCCCTGGGGACCGGAGAAGGAACTGAGTTGGTCTGGATGCAAAGCATCAGGCAGCAGTGGTGGTTCCCCAGGTGTCTGGGGCACCAAGACAAGGAATGGGACAGGCTAGGAGGAGAGACCAGCGGGGGAGATGGGAGGGTAAACGAGGCTGGGGGAGTCAAGGTGCAGAGGGCCGGACTGACCTACCCCGGAGAGAGAGGTCTGCAGGTCGGAGAGAGGCCTGCGGGTCCTGCAGGCCCAGGGAAGCAGAGGGTCTGTTATTTTTATTTTATGTGTATGAATGTATTGCCTGCATGTATGTGAATGCACCCATGTCATGCAATGCTGTGGAGGTCAGACGATGGCTTCGGATTCCCCTGGAACTAGAGTTAAGGACAGTTGGTAGCCATCATGTGGGTGCTAGGAATTGAACCTGGGTCCTCTGCAAGAGCAGTCAGTGCTCTTAACCCCTGAGCCATATCCCCAGCCCCATGGAGATAGGTATTATCAAAAAGAAAATGGGGAACTGGGAATCGAACCTGGGTCCTCTGCAAGAGCAGACAGTGCTCTTAACCACTGAACCACCTCTCCAGCCCCCCAAGAAGACTTTTTAAACTAGATTGCTAGTTGGGCTGGAGACACACACCTGAATTCCAACATTTGGGAGGTAGAGACAGGAGGATAGGAAGTTCAAGGTCATCCTTAGCTATATAGTGAATGTGAAGCTATGAGTTAGTCTGGAGTACATGAGTCCCTGTCACAAAACAAAACAAAACAAAACAATACAAAATAAAACAAAACATGGCCTTTTTATGGTTCAGTGGGTAAAGGCACTTGCTGCCAAGACTGACTCCAGTTCCAGAGGAATCCAATGCCCTCTTCTAGCCTCCATGGGCATTGCATGGCACAAGTGTACTTACATACATGCAGGCAATGTACCCATATGCATAAAATAAAAAAATAGTAAAATATTTTTTAAAATTTTAAAAAAGAGTCTGAAGTTTAATCAATATTTCCAAATCCCATAGACTTGTCAAGGGATTAGGTTAAATAAGGGTGCTTGGATCAGAAATCTGAGGAGGGAAATTTAAAGAATCTCAAGCAAATATCGCCAACCTCGATATTTCATTTATGCCAGCAGAGGGCCACAAAAACACAGAAATGCTGAAAAGGCCATTGACTTCTAGGTTTACTCCTGTGGAATTAAGTCCTAAATGCTATTAGAGAAAACAAAGGCTGAGGGGTCAATCAGCCTCCTCCTTTGGGAACTAGACTCTAGAACACTTTGATCACTTAGAAAGGGGGAAACTCCTGGATACCTGGGGAAGGCAGAGGATGGGGCCCTTAGTTCAAATTCCATAGTAGCACATGTGAATTTATAATCCCAGCACTATCCTACAGGGAAATGGAAGGCTGAGACAGAAGAACCCTAAATTCACAAGCCAGTTTGCCTGGCCTACAAAACAGTGAATAAGAAGACCCTATTCTAACAAGGTGGAAGGTGAAGACCAACGTGAGATCATTGTAACTTGATAACATCTGCACTCACACACCTCAACGCACATCATATATGTAGAACACACATAATCACAAAGTGAAAGCAAGGTCAGATGTGGTGGCACACACCTGTAATCCCAGCACTCTTCAGATGAAGGCTGGAGGATCAGAAGTTCAAAGTCATCTTTGGTTCCATAGGAGACCCTATTTCAAAACAAACAAAAACAGAACAGCAACACCAACAACAAAAAGTGGGGTCAGCATTAATCTTTTCCCCTGCATGCCTGCCCAGCCCTCTGCCATAGGTGGCAAGTTGGTTAGTTTCAGGTTATCTTCCTTATGTTTAGAGAGAGATATACAAAGTGTGGCAGAGCATGCTTTTAATCCAGCACTCAAGCGGCAGGGGTAGGTGGAACTCTGTGACTTCGAGGGCAAGTTCCAGGGCTGCATAGCGAGACCCTCTCTCAGAAACAACAACCAACCAACAACAATAGAACAACAAAAGTGTGTGCATTTGTGTGTGCATGTGCACCTTCATGTGGGAATACTGGTTGAGAGACGCATTAAATGTTTCTGTGTACTAGAAATGTTCTCCGATCATGGTTCTGGTTACATATGGTCGTTTTTGTGATACTTCAAATCGTACAATTGTGACACAGACTTTTCTGTATTTGCACACTTCATAATCTGCTTGAAAACAACAAACATCAGCGGGGCATGGTAGCACTTGCCTGTAATACCAGCACCTGAAAGACAGGAGGCAGGAGGATCAGTTCAAGGTCATTCTTTGCTACTTAGCAAGTTGGAAAGGACAGCCTGGGCTACATGAAAACTTGTCTCAACAAAAACCCCAGACTGCCTCCTTCCCAACAAAACCAGTCCAGTTTAAAAGCAAAATTTCAGGGCCTGTGAGATGGCACTATGGATAAAGGTACTTGCCTTGCAAATCACGGTCTCAGTTTGATTCCCAGATCCCCTGGTGGAAAGAGAGAACCGACTGACTCTGGAAAGTTGTCTTCTGACCTCTGAGCACCCTGTGACATTTGCATCCTCACAATAATAATAAATAAAAAATTAAAACCTTACATTGTGCCAGGCATGGTGGTACCTGCCTTGAAACCCAACATCTGGGAGGCAGAGGCAGGCAGATCTCTGAGAGATCAAGACCACCCTGGTCTACATGAGTTCCAAGCCAGCTGGGGCTACAAGGAGACCTTGTCTCAAAAAACAAAACCAAAAAAACTATATTGCTAAAATTGCTGAATCCTTTCTGGTTTGGATTTTAGCAATCTCTACTCCACATCACCAGTATTATTTAATCCATATGCTAGGCTAGTATTCTACAACTAAGCTGCATATCCTCAGTTTATTTACTTTGAGGTTAGGGTGTCACTAAGTTGTGTATGATGGCCTTAAATGTCTCATCCTGCTCAGGAGGATGTGCACCACTTTTATCCAGTCTTAGTGGTATTTTTTAGATACAATGTTTTCAAAAATTCTCCTATGCCCAGAAGCACATTATGCTGTTTCCCACAGAGAAACAAATTATTACACCTTCATGTGTTTATGTATTCTTATCATTAATATCAAATTATAAGGTGTCAAATATTATTGTAAAACTGAACAATTTTAAAGGTGTTTTTGTTTTTCTTTCCTTTTTCCTATTTTTGTCTCTTTGGAAGCAGGGTCTCATTATATATTCCTGGCTGGTCTCAAACTCACTGTGTTGAGGAATTCTAAACCAGGCTGAGGCCCAGGCTGGCCCCAAACTCAAAATCTCCTGCCTCAGTTCCCTCAGTGCTAGCATCATAGCTGTGTGCCACCACACAAAGCCCAGATTTTAAAGTTAGTGAAAAGATTATGCGAGATCATAGAGGTTTTGCATTCAAATAGTGCTTTGAAAAACATCTTTGGAATCTAAAAGCCACGTGTGGTGGTTCATGCCAGCACTTGGGAGGCTGAGGCAAGAGTGCCACTGAGAGCTTGAGGATCGCCTGGGTCACATGGTGAGTTTCAACATAGAAACCTGGGTTACAGAGACCCTGGCTCAAACAAACAAAATCCTTGGAACTTATAAAACAGGAAAAAACACTATAAAGTCACTTCCCATCATTGACAAAGTGTCTGAGAAAACAGCTCAAGGATCTTTTTTATTTATTTATTATTTGTTTGTTTGTTTTGGTCTTTTTGAGACGGTCTCTCTGTAGCCCCAGCTGTCCTGGAACTCACTATGTAGACCAGGCTGGCCTTGAATTCACAGAGATCCTGCCTCTGCCTCCTGGGATCTTTTTTATTTTTAAAATTTTTGTATTACACGTTTTTTTTTTTTTTTTTCAGTCTTTTTGAGACAGGGTCTCCCTGTAGCCCCAGCTGTCCTGGAACTCAACTAGGTAGACCAGGCTGGCCTTGAATTCACAGAGATCCTCCTGCCTTTGCCTCCCAAGTGCTGGGATTATTAAAGGGGTGCACCACCACGCCTAGCCTTGAATTACATTTGTTTATTTAAAAATTTTTTAATGATTTTGGGCTGAAGAGATGGCTCAGTGGTTAAGAGCACTGGTTGCTCTTGCAGAGGACCCAGGTTTGATTCCTAGCACCTTATGGTGGCTAACAACCATCTGTAACTCCAATTCCTGGGCATCCAACACCCTCTTCTGACCTCAGGCACTGCATGACATGAGTGTACTTACATTCATACATAAACTATACACATACACATAAAAAAATAATAAAATAACAATAAAAGTCTTAAATAACTTAAATATATTAGTCTTTTTGAGACAGGTTCTCCCTGTAGCCCCAGCTGGCCTGGAACTAATGTAGACCAAGCTGTGCATTCTAAACCATAAACTGTATTAGTTTTGTGTTGTTGTGAGCAAAATACCTGTCAGGAACAAGGAAGGAGAGAAGAGGTTCATTTTGGCTCAACCGCTTGGTTCCATGTGTCTGGGTAGGACACCATGGCAACAGGAACCTGTGGCAGACTAGGAAGCAGAGAACAAGCCTTTCTACCAGCATCTCTCCATTTGAATTGCCAATGGTTTAACTTTATATGGCCCACTAAAGCCAGGCAGGCAATGGCTCACTTCTGTAATCCCATTGGTTCAGACCTATAAACGAGAAAGAGAGGCACTAGGCATATGGCTAGCACTCAGGAGACTGAGAAAGGAGGATTCAAGGTCTGGGCTACACAGTGAGTTTGAGGCCCTATCTCAAGAAAATCAAACAACAAAACTTTATATAGCCTACCGAATTATACAAACATCCTTAAAAAATACATTCCCTTTATGGCCAGGCATGGTGGTACACACTTTTAATTCCAACACTTGGGAGGTAGAGGAAGGTGGATCTCTGTAAGTTCAAGGCCAACCTTGAAGGAGGACATCAGATAGAACTGGAATTAGAGGTGGTTGTTAGAACTGGAGTTAGGTGGTTGTTTACATATGGAGCTCCAAGTCAGCTAGGGGTACGTATTGAGACTTTCCCTTTTTTTTTTTGGTCCTTTTTGAGACGATCTCCTTTTAGCCCCAGCTGTCCTGGAACTCACTATGTAGACCAGGCTGGCTTCGAACTCACAAAGATCTGCCTGCCTCTGCCTCCCAAGTGCTGGGATTAAAGGCATGTGTCACCACGCCTGGCTTTTTTTTGGTCTTTTTGAGACAGGGTCTCCCTGTAGCCCCAGCTGGCCTGGAATTCACTATGTAGCTAGCCACAAACTCACACAGATCCATCTGCCTCTCCATCCCAAGTGCTGGGATTAAAGGCGTGGGCCACCATGCCTGGCCGAGACAGTTTCAAAAAACAAAAAGTACATTGTACAAACCCATCACCTGGCAAGAGACTTTTGAGACAAGCTGGACCAGGCAATGGCATCCACGACTGACAGCCTTGAGTCTCTCCAATGACAAATGAACTCTCTTGCTGGGGTTGTGCTCCAAAACAGAAGAGCATTGGACTTAATAACTGCTGAACATGGGGGGACGTGTGTAGTATTGGGAGAGGAATGCTGTTTTTTTGTGAATGAATCAAATGTTGTCGAGACCAATGTTAATATTGTCAAAAAACTCCGTAATGATCTATTTTCAAGATTTCAACCCACCGAACAATTAGGTTGGTTTAGTAATCCCTTGTTTTCATGGCTCCTACCCTTTGTTAGCCCCCTGATCATGCTGTGTGTCATTTTGATGCTTGCTCCCTGTTTCATACAATTTCTTCGCCGACAAATTACTACCATTGCTAAAATTACTACCAAACAGGTCATGGTCAATCATCAAACTTTGGATTCTCCCGAGATAGATGAGTTGGCTCTTAAGGTTTGTGATGACACTTCTCCATTGTAAAATAAAATAGGGGGGAAATGTTGGGGAACCCCTGCTGTTAGGGTTGTAGTCCTCCAGGTCCGGATAGCTCTAAGGGGCTGGGCGCCATATGGAAGGACTCCCCTTCTCAGCAGGGGGCCTCCTGGTCTCTTCCTGACTTACCTGGAAAGTGCCACCAAGCACGGATGCCTGACCTTATTTGGAACATGACCTTTGGCATAGTTACCTGGAGTAAAAACTACCCCCAGGTTTTTTCTATATGATAATCAGGAATTGCCTGGTAATCAGACGATAGGGGCCTACTGCCACATGTAAATAAAGCATACTATGAGCACCTATCAGCTGAGGCATTGGCTACTGCCCCCACACTATATTTTCCCTAGTTCTCCCACTGAATAAACGGAGCTGTTTCACTGAGTCTGGAGCTGTTTGCTTTCTTCCGTCAGTGCTCACTGGCCATCCTGACCCCGCTCGTCGCTTCTGCTCCCTTTGTCCTCGTGGAGCGGTGGCCAACGACCCACGAGGAGAGGGAGCGACCACACACACACACACACACAGAGTGCGTGTGAAAGTAGAGGACAACTTGGAGGAGTTGGTTCTCTCCTCCCTCCTCTACATGGGTTATAGGGATTGAACTTGGGTTTGACAGCAAGTACCTTTACCTGATGAGCCATCTCAAAAGCCACATTCCTGCATTTGAAATTGTGGGGTAGATTACTAAATGGAAGTGAAACTGGTATTTACCATCAGTGGGTATAACCTTCAGAGGCCTGCCCCTAGTGACCTATTTCTGTCAAATAAAACTCAGCCTCTACAAGTTCAACAGTCCCCCAAACAGCACTACCAACAGGAGACCAAGTGTTCCAAACATGAGCCTGTGAGGGATATTTCAGATTCCAAACACAATAACAAAGGCAGTGAGCCATCTTCTCCAAAGCATCAGAAGTGACTCTAAGAAAAATGTGGATATGTTCTTTCAGCTGAACGTCCAAAGAAAAACAGACCAACTTACCAAGAATACTCTAAAACAAGCACTCAGGAGGCAAGGGCAGGTGGATCTCTTTAAGTTGGAGGCCAGCCTGGTCTACATAGTGGACCAGCTGGGGCTACAGGGAGACCCCATCTCAAAAAGACCAAAAAACAAAACAAAACAACAACAACAACAAAAAAGATACTTAATAGAGTATTTACCTAACATGCATGAAGCCCTGTGCTCAATCTCTAACACCACATAAAACCAGGCATAGTGATGAACACATGTAATCCTAGCACTGGGGAGATGGAAGCAGGAGGATCATGAGTTCAAGGCCTGCCTAAGCTACATTAGACCCCGCCTCAAAAAACAAAAGGCGGGGGGATTAAGCTATACAGTGAGTTAAAAGCCAGCCTAGGATACATGAGCTCCTATACTAAAAAACAAAACAAAATCTGTAATTCCACTTGCCTGTGGGGGAAAGTGTTGATCAAGAACTCCCAAATTAAGGAAACTGATAGATGTGTGAATTTCACTTGCTCATTTATCTCTGATAAGATCAGAATGCTCAGGGATCCTACTATGTGAAACATTTCCAATGACTAACAAATTTCATTCCCTAGCTGACAAACCAAAATTAAACATAAGAAAAGGCAACAAGTTATTTGAACCTGATGCAGAGAATAAATACTTTATTAACTGATTACAGTTGAAAGTCACAAACGAAAAAGGAGTATATTAAGGCAGTGCCGTATATATATATATATATGTATATATATGTATAGACAAATCCAAAGACTGTTATCTCTTTACATTTTTATAACCTCTGCATTTTTCTTTTAAACTTTTAGGCAGTGTGCTTTCTTTCCTTGTTACATAAAGAAACAATGATTGGCCAATGATTCTAAGCCATTCTGATGGTAGCTTACAGGACCAGTGATGGACACAGTCACCAAGTGTGTCTTCCTGACAGTTTTCTAAGCACACTCCTCAGGTATGGTCACATTTATGTTGGTGTGAAAAATCTGACAACTGAACATATTAGTTTTTTTCAGTAAAACATAAGGTATCTTTAAAAATGATTTTAATAGTCTTACCCAAAACAAGTTTAGATTTCTGAGTCAACCAGCTGCCCAAATTACATATTTTCTGCACTTTCCTAACCACTCCTGTGTGGTTTGTACAGCCTTGAGAACAGGATCACCTGGCTTACACATCTGGAGATTTTCAAAATCCAAAATTGCTTCTTTATGCAGAATGGCAATGCAAACAAGTCTACATAATATACATAATGTAGAATACATTTTCTTCTGTATAGATCCTTTTATAAAAATGGGCAACCACCAAAAAAAAAAAGACATAAACTTTGTTTGTAAAAGCACTCCAGCTCCCTAATTCCAACTTTGAAGGAAAAGGCAGAGGCAAGTTTACGTTATCCCAGAAAACTGAATGCATGGCTTTATTTGGTATCCTCAAGAAGCTTCTCCTTCCGTAGGAGACGTAGGTGTTGTAGGAGAAACAGAAGCTGGTTTCCGTGTGATTCTGTCTAGTTCCGCATGAACGTCTGAGAGTACAGGCTTCTGGCCTATGACGAAATTTCAAAAAGAAAGAAACCAGACTTAGATACAAATTATGCTTTCTGAAATCTCTTTCCATTTAAAACTTGTCAAAGCAGCAAAGCAAGACCCTATCTCAAAAAAATAAAAAATAGGGGCTGGAGAGATGGCTCAGCAGTTAAGACACTGGCTGCTCTTGCAGAGGACCTGGGTTTGGTTCTCAGCACCCACATGGAGCTAACAACCACCTAAAACTCCAGTTTCAGGGAATCCAACATCCTCTTCTGGCCTCCAAGGGCACTGCATACATGAGTGCACTTCCATACATGCAAGCAAATAAAATACATATAAACAAATAAATAAATAAGAGCCAGGAGTGGTGGTACATGCCTTTAATACCAGCACTCAGAAGGCAGAGGCAAGAGGATCTCTGTGAGATCAAGGCCAGTCTGGTCTACCTAGTGAGTTCTAGGCCAGCTGTGGCTACAGAGAGACCCTGTCTTAAACAAACAAAAATAAGTAAAAAATTTAAAAGATAAAGAGAGAGAGAGAGAGAGAGAGAGAGAGAGAGATAAAGAAAGAAAGAAAGAAAGAAAGAAAGAAAGAAAGAAAGAAAGAAAATAATAGCCTGATGGGTCCTGCCTGTAATCTCAGTATTCAGGAGGCTGAAGAGGGATAATTACAAGTTTAAGGCCAAACTGGACTACATAGCAAGCTTAAGGTCCTATCTCAAAAAAACAAACAACAAAACTTTACATAGCCTATTAAATTATATAAACATCTTTAAAAATATATTCCTTCATTTTAAATTGAGGAGGTCTGTTACTAAATGAAGTAAAGCTGGTACCTATCATTTAACCTCATAAAGTTTTTGTTTGTTTGTTTCTATTTTAAGGAACAGGAGAATGAACACTACAACAAAAAACAGCAGAGCTTTGGAATCTGGAGAGAAGGATGAGTTCTAACCCTAAAGGAATAGCAAACAAGAGAGGACAGGAAAACCTGGAACCCTCATAGCCTGCTGAGGGGATAGAAAGTGGTCTAGCATTTGGAAACTCTGGCAGCTCTTCATAATTTAAACATAGAGGCTGGTATGATGGTTCAGTGGGCAAAGGCACTTGCTGCAAAGCCTGAGGACCTGAGTTTGATCCCTGGGACCCATATGGTAGAGGGAGAGAACTGACTCCCACTAGTTGTCCTCAGACATGCCCCACTCTCCACAAATTTAAACATAGAGTTATAATGTGACCCAGGAATTCCAATCTTAAATATTACTGAAAATAATTAAAAACTTAAGTTCACATAAAAATTAATGTTTATAGCAGCAATAATCATAATGGCCCCAAACAGAAGTAATCAAATGTTCGCAAACTAATGAATATACAGATATAATGTGGCTTATCTACATAATGGAGTATCATTTAGTAATGAAAAGAAATGAAGCACTGAAATAAGTCACAACATGAATGAACCTCCAAAACATTACATGAAGCAAGACACTGTTAAGACTGCAATCTAAGAGCTGGGGAGATGGCTCAGCAGTTAGGAACACTGGCTGCTCTTGCAGAGGACCTGGGTTCAGCTCCCAATACCAAAGGAAGGCAGACAACTGTCTATACCTCCAGTTCCAGGAGATCTTTTGACCTCCTTGGGCATTGCATGACATGGGTGCACTTACATACATGTAGGCAAAACACTCATACACATTTAAAAAAAAAAAAGCTTTATAAACTCTACAAACTGACCAGATGGCAGGTCCATAGACAGAAACTACGTTAGTGGCTGTCCCAGGGGACTAGGAGGGCAGAAGGTTTGACAGGTTTTGTTTGTTTTTTTTGAGACAGGGTGTCTCCCTGTACCTATAGTTGGCCCAGAACTTGCTATATAGACCAGGCTGGCCTCAATCTCAGAGAAATCCTCCTGCCTCTGCCTCCCTAGCTCTGGGACTAAAGGCATGTGCCATCATGCCAGTCCAACAATTTTTTTTTTTGAGAGATGAAAATGTTTCAGAATTAGACTATGTGATTGTTTTTACAGTTCTGTGTGGATTCTAAAACCACACTACATAAGTGCACTTCATCTGCAAATCATACCCCAATAGAGATGTTTTTAAAGAAAAGTGCTATGCTCCTGGCTTTTTAGTGCTATACCTGACTTTTTAGCAGATGGTGGTAAACTACTGCTTCCCCCTCCAGTCCCTCCTCCAGGGCTGCCACCGCCAACACCAGGGCCTCCAGGAGAGCCAGTCTTCTTACTCAACAAACTGTTGAAGAAATTTGCCAGGACACCTTCACTTGTAGCTCCAGCTGTAAAACAAACAAAAACATGTATTTAAAACAAAACATTAGATTTTTTTCTGTAAATTATTAATCATCATACACAGGAAAAGAATGATGGGATTAAAATGTAAGAACTGTGTGTCCCAAATTCAAGTGCAGTTTGATCTTTGAAGTTGAGTAAACTACCCATACACAAAACAATTAGAATGCTGTTATTAATTTAAAAAACATTTTATTATTTTTATTTTATGTGTATGAGTGTATTGCTTGCATGTATGTAAATTCACTTATGTCATGCAATGCCTGTGGAAGTCAGAAGAAGGTGTCAGATTCCCCTGGAACTAAAGTTACAGACAGTTGTTAGCTGCAATGTGGGTGCTAGGAATTAAACTTGGGTCCTCTGCAAGAACAGCCAGTGCTTTTAACTACTGTGCCATCTCTCTAGCCCTATTATTAATTTTTAATTTTATTATTACTGTCTATGTATTTTGCACATGTGTTAAAATGTGTTGTGGATGAGTGTGGACTTTATGGTGTAGCCGTAAATGCAGGGCGCCCACTCTTCTGTAAATAAATCCCTACCCTATGCTCTGTTAAAAAAAATAATAATAGGGGCTGGAGAGATGGCTCAGTGGTTAAGAACACTGGCTGTTCTTACAGAAGACCTGGGTTCGAATCCCAGTACCCACATGGCAGCTAACAAGTGTCCATAACTCCAGTCCCAGGAGATCTGACAGCCTCTTCTGACTTCGCAGGCATTGCACGACATGCAGGCATGCCTACATGCAGGCAATACACACAAACACATATAATAAAAATAATATAAATAAAATTAAAAAAAATAATAATAGGGGCTAGAGAGATGACTTAGCGGTTAAGGGCACTGACTGCTCTTGCAGAGGACAGGTTCGATTCTCACCACCCACATGGTGGTTAACAACCATCTGTAGCTCCAGTTCCAAGGAATCTGACGCCTTCTTCTGACCTCCTTGGGCACTACATGACACAGGTGCACTTGCACACATGCAGTCAATACACATAAAATAAAAATAATAAAATATTTTAAAAAATAATAATAAATAAATAAAATATTTTTTAAAATGTGTTGTGGCATTCAGAGGACAACTCTGTACAGTAGGCTCTCTCCTAAGATCTTTACATGTGCTTAGGAATTGAATTCAGGTCGTCAGGCTTGTGCAGCAAGTGCTTTACCTGCTGACCAATCTTGTAAGCCTTAGAATGTTATTTTTTTTATTACATTTTTTAATATTATTTTTTTTTAGAAGGGAGCAGCTATACAATATTGAACTCAGTATAAGCCCGGTAAGACAGAAAATTGAATGAGTTTTTAACCCTCAAAAGAGATCTCCATTTCATTCTAAAGTATACTGTTTCTTACAGAAAGACTCATTGTTTTTGCTACTAACACTGAGATGTTGGCACATGCGTCCCTAATCTATACGTATCTGATTATTACTAGTCATAGTCGTTTGCACTCGGATCCTTGGCGCCTATGTATGTCTATAAAGTCATCAGGTAGATTTCAATGGTAATGTTCATCACCTCTACTAATTAGCATGACATAAACTTTTATACTTCCTCCTCAAATATAATACATTTTTTAAATTTGTTGATTTTTTTTCTGTGTGTATATACACAATCTGATTATGAGATCCTATCTACAAGAACAAAACTTAGAGGGTACCACAAAAAAATAAAAATTGTTTCAGTTAGGCGGGGTTCTAGATAGTTTGTTCAATGTAAAATGTACTGCATTGTTTTCTCCAAAAAACAAAGATATACCTTTCATATTTGGATCAATTTTTTTTGACCCAGCAGGGATGGGGGACACACTGGCAACATTGGAGGACACAGATCTGTTTGGTGTTCGAGGAGAACCTCCAGGGACTCTTGGTGAAGCATCCTAGGTAGAAACAGGAAAACTGCAAGTATTAGAATCTAAAACTTTCAACTTCACAATAGGAAAAATCACTTTACAAAGATCTCCATCTATTCTAGTAGTTTTTACACTATAACTCATTGACAAAATTGTTAGTAATCAGGGCTGGAGAGATGGCTCTGTGCTTAAGAGCTCTAGTTGCTCTTGCAGAAGTCCTGGGCTCGAATCCAAGCATCGACACGGTGACTAACAACCATCCGTAACTCCAGGATCTGATGCCCTGTTCTGTCCTCTGAGGGCACTGCACGACACGGGTGCACTTACATACATGCAGGCATAAGACTCATACACATAAAATAAAAAATTAATTAATCTCATCCTAATTATCAGAGAATGCCACAGGTCCATCATATCTTAGAATACCAATCTTTACACTGTTGGAAAAAAAAAATATCAGGCAATGAGGTGGCTTTGACCAGAAGCTAGGGAAGCAGATCTGGTTTTCATCTCAGCCAGCTATATAATCTCAGGCCAGCCACAGTGTCTTCCCAGGTCATTATCCCATCTACAAAATGGAACTTTGATAGCACTCCTTCATAAGGCTGTCCTGAGGATTTGTAAAAACACACATATAAATGGCTTAGAATAGTAATGATAGATAATAAACACTGTAAAAGATCTTTACATGATTTAAGTGTTCTAAAAAGGAGTATAGATTCTTTAAAAGACACCTCACAATTCCAGAAGAATTCTGAATTGAAGTTTATGTGTGTGTGATTAAGAAAAGATAATTAGGGGCTGGAGAGATGGCTCAGTGGTTAAGAGCACTGGCTACACTTGCAGAGGATCTGGGTTCGATTCCCAGCACCCACATGGCAGCTAACAACCATCCATAACTCCAGTTCCATAGGATCCAACTCCCTCTTCTGATCTTCATAACCACTGCATAGCACAGGTGCACTTACATACATGGAGGCAAGACATTCATACACATAAAATAAAAATAAATAAAATATTTTAAATAAGTAAGGAGAAAAGATAATTAGAACGGTATATATTGAATTTTAATAATTTTGTCAAAATCTGTAATACTGACCACAGGCCTTCCAGCTGCAGTTGGTGGTTGCTTTGCTAAAAGGGACTGGGGAGAAAAAAGGAATTCTAATTTAGACATTCATAGTCTATATTGCTGTATTTTTAAAGAAAATAAAATGGCTTAACTTGTACATTTATATGCACATCAGTTTAAAAAGTAAGCTCTAGAGCCGGTGAGTTAACTCTGGGGGTAAAGTCACTTGCCATCAACCTGAGTTCAGTCCCTATGACCCACATAGTAAAAGAGAGAACCAATTCCAGAAAGTTGTAGTCTGACCTCCAAATGTGAGTTGAGCATGCATGCACCCCCACCTCATATACACAAAATATATAAAATGTAATAAAAAAGTTTAAAGTAACCTCCAAAGGTATATGATAGTTATCAAGAATTTCAAAAGTACAAAATATTTACATATGGGCTAGAAGGCAAATGAAATAATCTTTACATAATGAATTCCACCATACTAAGACTGCTTCTCATGTAATTTCATACCTGTAACTTCATAAGAAACACTTGGTCATCTTCTGCCATAATTTCCTTCTCATGTACAAACTGAAAGGAGCAACAAAATGAGCAAGTTTAATACATCTTGCTAACACCATTAATAACACTCTGTGGATTAGACTCACGGAAAAACAGTTTAAGAACATGAATCTACCTATACTTATGCTATATAAGTGATGCCCCACTGTGACTGCAGAAGGATTTAATTTAACTTTACATTTAAAAGCCATTCCTGACCAGTGACTACTCTATTGAACAGCTCAACCCTAGAGCCATAGGCATATTAACCAGTCTTATTCAATCTGATAAACTGCAGCTGAGTATTTTACATGACTCAGGAATATCTCAGTGGGGTGAATATAACTTGTTCTTGGTTACCTGAAATAAAAATACAATTGCTCTTCTACTAATGAAATAATTAAGAAAAGGAACTGTAAGAAAATTGCATTGTTGTACAGTATGTGACCAGTTTATTTCCTCCGCAGGGGCCTGTGCTTTTTTTTTTCTGTCTTTTTGAGACAGGGTCTTCCTGTAGCCCCAGCTGGCCTGGAATTCACCATGTAGACCAGGCTGGACTCAAACTCACAGAGATCCGTCTGCCTCTGCCTCCCAAGTGCAGGACTAAAGGCATGCACCACCATGCCCGGCTCTGTGCTCCTTTCAAAGTTCACATTACATCACTCCTCTACTCAAACTACCCAGTCAGTCATCTCACTCTAAATGAAATACAAAGTCCTTTTATTACAGCCTACAGATAAAGTCACACAGGCTCTAATGCTGCCTCTTATCTCCACCTGCCTGCCTCACAGTTCTTTTCAGCTTCTTGGTCTTCACATGTTCCCACATTGGAGCACATATTCTTTCAGACTGTTCGCCTTTAAGACTATTCCAGATACTCTGATAGGAAGGAAGACTGTTTCAGCTGGGAGTGTAGTTCAGAAGCAAAGCTCTTGCCTAGTGTATGTGAGTGCCTGGGTTCTGTCCCCAAGCACCACATGAGTAGCTACTCCTAAAACAGCATCCCCAGAGCTCAGTCTTCTTAGTCCATCTCCCATACCCTATTTATTTCCATAGCCTTTTTCATCACTTGATAGACAACCTATGTATTTTTTTTAATTTTTTTTTCCTTTTTTTTGGTCTTTTGCAACAGGGTCTCCCTGGCCTTGAACTCAGAGATTTGCCTGCCTCTGCCTCACTAGTGCTGGGATTAAAGGCATGCACCAGGCTAAATTTATTTTTTTGTTTTATGTGAATGATTATATAGTCTGCATGTATGTAAGTGTACCAGTGTCGTGCAATGCCCATGGAGGTCAGAAGAGGGCATCGGATCCCCTGGAACTGGAGTTATGGATGGTTGTTAGCCGCCATGTGGGTGCTGGGAACCAAATCCAGGTCTTCTGCAAGAGCAGTCAGTGCTCTTAACTGCAGAGCCATCTCTCCAGACCTTGTATTAGTGTTTTGTTGTTGTTTTGAGATAGGATCTTACTCCATAGTTCAGGTCTGCTTGGCACTCATATATAGATCAGGTTGGCTTTGACTTGTGGCAATCCTCCTAGCTCCACCTCCCAAGTGCTGGGATTACAGGTGTGTGGCACAAGGCCCAGTTATGTATTAATTTTTTTAAAAATTTTTATTTTATGTATACGTGTGTATTGCCTGCATGTATGTAGGTGCATCCATGTCATGGAATGCCCATGGGGGTCAGAAGAGGGTGTCAGATCCCCTGAAACTGGAGTTATAGACAGTTGTTAGCTGCCATGTGGGTGCTGGGATTCGAATCTGGGTCTTCTGCAAGAACAGCCAGTGCTCTTAACTGCCAAGTCATCTCTCCAAGCCCATATTAGTTTATTATTACATCCTCCCCCTTCCTAGTTAGTGCTCTGTACATAAAGAGTGCCTGAACAGAATGAATTTTGGTAGGGCATCTGGAGAGATAGCTCAGCAATTAAGAGTGTATACTGCTTTTACAGAGGCCCCAAATTCAGTTCCCAGAACCCATGTTGGGCAGCTTACAACCACCTGTAACTCCAACTCCATTAGCTCTGATGCCCTCTTCTGGCCTCTGCAGCCAACTGCACTCATGCACACATGCACGCACGCACACACACACGCACACACACACACACACACACACACACACACATGCACACATTGATGCATACACATAATCCAAAAAAAGGGGAAATGTTCATAGGGTTTTGTTTTGTGGGTGTACGCATTTCAGTAGATAGCCAAACCAAAGCAACATGCTAGTTGGATTTTCACTGGAGCTTATCTTTATTTTTTTTTGAGACAGGGTCTCAAAGGTGGTCTGGAACTCGCTATGTAGACCAGGCGTGCACCACCACCATACCCAGCAGCTTACTTACTTTTCTTATTACTTATTCCTATTACCCACACAGAAGATAGATACCCTGCACTGTGAATATTCCAATTAAGTAAGGCTCATAATATATGCTAAATCAAAATTAATTTTTCCTGAAATGCTGGATTAAGTTAATGAGAAGTTTTTTTGGTTTTTGTTTTTGTTTTTTTGTTTTTTGTTTTTGGTCTTTTTGAGACAGGGCTTCCCTGTAGCCCCAGTGGCCTGGAACTCACTATGTAGACCGGGCTGGTCTCGAACTCACAGAGATCCACCTGCCTCTGCCTCCCAAGTGCTGGGATTAAGGGTGTGCGCCACCACGCCCGGCTGTGAATGAGAAATATTATATGAACATTTCTTTTTATATTACTTTTCAGAAACATCTACATCTGCATCTAACTACTGAGCATTATATATGTACAGTTTAATACACAAGAAAAGTACCTTCTGCCATCTGATTTAACAGTCACAGAATACAATGTTAGTCAAGACTAAAATTAAACAAAACTGGAAGGTTTTGAATATCTGTGAGCCAATGTTAGTAACTAGTAACTGTGGCAAAGATCCAAGATCTGCCTGAAGGGGTAGAGGGAAGAAAAGCATTTTAGCAATGTTTTCATGGCTGTGGACAGAGCTGTAGACTCCAAAAGTTCACAGCTTCTATGCAGTCTAACTGCTCAGATCCACATATTCACTGTCACCAAGTTTCAACTTGCAAAGCGCATTAGAAATGGATTTGGCATTGATATCTGAGAACACAGACATGCCAAAGACTAAGATGCAGTGACTGAATGAATAGTTGATTCAGTTTGCTAAGTAAGGCCAATCCTTATGTGAATCACACATTTAAATGCCCAGATTATACTTAGCAACTCTCCTGACAGTAAAGGAGAACTTTGTCTTTCTTCCTGCAATCTTAAAGTTATGAATGAACCCTGCCACTTAAACAAATCTAGATATTCAGACTATTTGCTAAAACTTACCTTTCCAGCCAGGCATGATGGCACACGCCTCTAATCCCAGTAATCAGGAGGCAGAGGCAGGTGGATCTCTGTGAGACTGAGGCCAGCCTGGTCTCCATAACAAGTTCTAGGTCAGCTGGGGCTACAGGAAGACCCTGTCTCAAAATAATAAAACAAAACAAAACGAAACAACTTACCTTCCGGACAGGTGGCTTAGTTATGATGTCTTCAAAATTATCTTCTATTTTCAATGTCTGAAAATTTTCGTGTAATATTCCTATTTTCTTATCATTATCCCACCCTGCCGGACTGGAAAGACATGCACATAAAACTCTCAAGCACTGACACTGTCCTATTTTCATTTAATCCAAGAACTATTGGGGGATAGAGGGAACACAGGGATTGAACCTAGGCCTTTCTGCCTGCAGGGCAAGTGCTCTACCACTGAGCTACAGCCCCAGCCCTCCAGGTACATTTTTATAAAGTCAATTTGACCAATTATGGAAAACCAATTAGTTTTTATTATAATATCCGATTTTTATTTTATTAATTTCTACTGAAGTGGTTATCAATATTCTTTAGTTTTAAATGTCATTGTAGTTTTTTTGGAGGCGGGCAGTAATTATTACCTCTGAATCTGAGTTAGGTTAATTCTTTCATAATGCTAGGGATCAAACCCAGATTTCATACAATCTAGGCAAGCACTGTACCAGCCCCTCCTGGAAAAAGCCTTAAAACTAAGTCCACATTATACATTTGGTCATCCTCTGTTATAATCAATTGAGGAATACATAGATATATTAATATGGCACTTAATAGACAATTTAGCTAAAACAGTACAGGAGTTTCAAAAAGACCAGCAAAACTGAAAGACAATGATAAACAAGTCCAGACAGGCTATAAAGAAACTATCCCCACCCACTCACCATACGCAGCTTCCGGGTCCCATCTCAAAACTGAACATGCTGATTCATCAACAGTGCAGGGTAAACTATGCTTAGGAATATACTTACATAAATACTGCATCCTTTTCCACAACAACAGCGGGGATCTTATAGGGAAATCCATACAGCTTCTGAACAATGTATTTATATACTAAGTCTATGTTCTTGTTTTCTTTTACTGAAGTGTAAATGAGTGCTGCACCATCTGAATGATCCCATTAAGGAAAATCATATGATTTCAAGAACAGGCACCATAAAAACGTGTTTTCAGCTTAACCTGTACACATATATGCACATTAGTTTAAGGGAAAACTTCCAAGGTACATAACATGGTTATCAAGAATTTCTAGGATGTGGTGAGATGGTTCAGCAGGTAAGGGGGATTGCTGCCAAGCCTGATAACCTGAGTTCAATCTTGGAAACTACATAATGGGTAGAAAGAACAGACTCCCATAAGTTGTCCTCTGACATCCACATGTGCACTGTAGCATATGTGTGAGTGCACACACACACACACATAATAAAAAAAAAATTGCCAGGTATGGTGGTTCACACCTAATCCCAGCACTCAGGAAGCAAAGTCAGGTGGATTTCTGTGAGTTCCATGCATCCTGGTCTATATAGTGATACCCTGTCTCAGTAAATAAATTAATAAATAAATTAACAAACGTAAAATACCTAGCACTTTGGAGGCAGAAGCAGGAGGATCAGAAGTTCAAGGTCATCTTTGGTTATCCAGAAAATTTGACGCCAGCCTGTGAGACATGAGACCCCGGCTCAAAAGAAGAATTTCAAAAGTAAAAAATACATATGGACTACAAAGAAAATAAAATTATCCTTACAGGGGCTGGAGAGATGGTTCAGTGGTTAAAGCACTGGCTACTCTTGCAGAGGACCTGGATTCAGTTCCTACCACCCACATGGTGCTTCACAATTATCTGTAACTCCAGTTCCAGGAGATCCAGCACTCTCTTCTGGCCTCTGCTGAAACCAGGTACACATGTGGCACATATACATACATGCAGGCAAAACAGTCCTACACATAAAAAATTTTAAATGATCCTTACATAATTTAATTTAAGAGGGTAGATATAGGCTGGAAGTGGTGGTTCATGCCTTTAATCCCAGTCTTGGGAGGCAGAGGCAGGCGGATCTTTATGAGTTTGAGGCCAGCCTGGTCTATATAGTGAATTCCAGGCCAACTTGGTCTACGCAGTGAGTTCCAGGCCAGCTGGGGCTACAGGAAGACCCTGTCTCAAAAAAACAAACAAAAAAAAAAAAGTAGATATTTTATGAAGCTCAGAAGGGTAAATTTAGTAAAACTGAGACCAACCACTACTATATTTACAGCACAATGAAGATGCTGGGCATGGAGGTATACATCTGGAATCACAGTACTGAGGGGGCTGAGGCAGGAGGATTATCAGTTTGAGGCCTGCCTGGGCTGTATAGTGAGACCTTGTCTTATAAAAGGAGGCAGGGGAGGCTGGAGAGATGACTCAGTGGCTAAGAGTGTTTGCTGTGAAAGCAACAGGACCTGAGTCCAAATCCCTAGCACCCATGAAAAAGCAGGGCATGGCTACATCTGCCTATACTCCAGCATTGGGAGGCAGAGACAGGTGGATCCCAGGAGTTTGCTGGCTAGCCAGCCTGGCTAAACTAGTGAGCTTCAGGTTCAGTGAGAAATCTTGTCTCAAAATGTAAAGTAGACAGCAACAGAAGAAGACACCCAGTGTCTTCCTCTGGCCTTTGTATGTACATGCATGGGCAAATACACCCAAATATACCACATATACTATCGCACACAAAGAATTTGTTGTAGGACTGGTGAGATAGTCTAGTGGGTAAAATCACTGGCTGTCAAGTCTTACAACCCAAGTTCGAATCCTGGGCTCCACATGAACCTACTCTTAAGTTGCCCTCTGCACAAGCACACACACGTACACACACACACACACACACACACACACACACACACATTTTCCAACCTCTAGATTCTAGATTTGGGTGTGACTTTAGTATATAAATATATATAAAACAGGCACAGCTGAACTATGAGCTCTCAAACTCATTTTTTTCAAAGAATGTACACGTTTCTCTACTGTTTTTCATCATTTGCTTATCTATCTACTTACCATCCATTTAATTCTATGCACACAAGATAGCTCTCAAAATATACACATACACACATAGCCCTCAAAATATTTACACTTCTCCTCAAACATTAAATGATTAGTAACTTCATTAATTTCACTTTTAAAAGAAACATCTTCCAGAACTCTGCCCTGCACTGACTTTGCTGCCCTTTGATTCTGGTTTAGTCTGACTTTCCTGGGAACTTCTCCCATTGATCTCTGAACTTTTAAAATATTTTTATTTATTTTTACTTAATGTGTTTGAGTGTATTGCCTGCATGTATGTAAGTGCACGTGTGTCATGCAGTGCCCTCAGAGGTCAGAAGAGGGCATCGGATTCCCCTAGAATTGGAGTTACCGACAGTTGTTAGCTGCTATGTGGGTGCTGGGAATTGAACCAGCCAGTGCTCTTAACTGCTCACTGAGCCATCTCTCCAGCCCCATAAAAAACTTTTTAAATAAGGAAATTTGTTTTTTTATTAACCTGTCTTTTGAATAAAAATGGTTTGTACTATTATCTTACAGTTTTTACTAATCCCAGGAGTTAAGAAAACAAGCCTAGAATAGGTGTGCATGAGATGGAGGCCAGCCTGGTCTACACAGTGGGTTCCAAGTCAGCTGGGGCTATGGGGAGACCCTATGCCAAAAACAAAAACAAACAAAAAAGATTTGGAGAACAGTGCTTAAGAAATTCACTGAAAGGGTAACAGGAAGGCCAACGCTGTGAAAAGGTGAGCCAATCAGGAAACCTCTAGGCATGACCCAAAGCAAAAGCAGATTCATGGCTAAAATTTGGAAGAGCCCTACCTCTCATGAGGTTGTATTAATTCATGTAAGCCCTACTTTTTATCTAAAAGCCATGTTGGATTAAAAGATCAAGAGGTTTGAGGAAAAGAGTTCTGTGACCACTGACAGATGATATAGTGAGAGAAACAGGCAGATCTCTGTGGTATAGAGGCAAGCCTGGTCTTCATAGCCATTTGGGGCTACTTCGAGACCCTGTCTCAAAAACCCGAAACCAAAACAAAACTCAGAAACAAATGTTATGACCTCCCGGTAGGACAATCCTGCTCTGGCTACTATGTTCCTGAGAAAGAGGTAACTTAGGCCAACATTAAATGCCCAAAGTATTCCTACCAGGATACTAATATTTTCTAGAACATGGCCTTAGATTTATAAATTTAAAATACTGTTAAAAATAACTTGGCATCAACAAAATCATAATTTTTAAAAACCTGACTGTGTGAATTCTGAATTACCCTTCCTCAGAAGAACCAATTTATAATAATTTGGAATATTTCTATAAGTTAAATGTTTGTACTGCAATGAAAAAACTTTAAAACTTAAGTAACGAGGACTTGAAACTGCTGCCTTTACTGACAGACATGCTTCACTACCTTGACTTTCCTCATTCTGTATTTTCTTTAAATCAAATGGCCCTAAAGTCTCCACTTTAGTAGACAGCTTCTGCCTTGATTAAATTTCTACATCTACATTTTCAAGTGTAACTTGAAAGAACTGTTTAAGAGACTATTCTTGAGTTTTCTATTTTTCAAAAATAACAACAAAGGCTGTTTACACCTACTTCAGTCCTGCCACTTTTTGTTTTCTTTTGACGATGCTGTGCAGACAAGTGCCATCTACCCAGGCACAACTCAACTGTAAGACACAGGAACAGAAAGGGCCATGAACAGAATAAAAGGGCACAAGTGGAAGTGAGCAGCACCAAACTAGGTCTTCTGTAGGTGTCTTAATTAATGCCCATCCATGGAGATAGTGTGTAAACTAAGACAGCAGGAATGTGTGCAGGACTGATTATTACTGTCCTATTCCTAACACAATCACTCAAGGTGAAACTATGTTTTCACTGTAAATTATCTTAAAAGTCATTTCCTCTTCAGTTGTGAATGTCACTCACTAGCTCATCTAATCCTTGCAACCTAGATTAGAAATACTCTCTATGACATGTTTCCCAACTTAGGAACATAAAAATAATACAGGAGGTTTTTTTTTTTTAAAGATTTATCATTTTATGTGTGAGTGTTTGCCTTCATATATGTAAGGGCACCATGTGCACATAGTGCCCAGAGAGGCCAGAAGAGGGCATCAGATTTCAGGCACTGGAGTTACAGGCCATGTAGGTGCTGAGAACGGAACCCAGGTCCTCTGTAGGAAGACCAGCAAGTGCTCTTAATAGTAGAGTCATCTCTCTAGCCCCAACCCATTTTTTCCTTTTTTCTTTTTGGCCTTTTTGAGACAGGGTCTCTCTGTAGCCCCAGCTGGCCTTAACTCACTATATAGACCAGGCTAGCCTGGAACTCACAGTGATCCACTTGCCTCTGCCTCCCAAGTGCTAGGAATAAAGGCGTGTGCCACCACGCCTAGCACCAACCCAGGTTTTCAAAAGCAGATTTTCCATCCTTGTCATAGAATGTTCCATGCTAATAGGTCTTAAATTAACATAACTTGATTCTGAAAGTTAGGCTGTATATGGAGAAGATAACACATTAAGTAAATTAAAAACACAAACCTAAAGATTGATCTTACCCCACTACTCACTCCCAATAAATGAATACATTTTTTGTTTTCTGAGACAGGTTTTAGGATATAGCTCAAGCTGGCCTCAAATTCTTTACTGCCTCAACTTCCAAAGGTGCTGGTAGTAGAGGAATGTTCCACCATGTCTGGCATGAATGTTTTTTAATCAGGTGGGTCCATAATACTATTGCATTAGAATTTTCCACATAAACCTGGTCATTGTTTTTCTTAAACATCATACTTTAAACACAACAAATCAAAGTTATATATTTCAATATTTGCCTTCATACTGTGGTAGAACAGGTGGGAGCCATTACTTTTGCCTTCTCTCCCAACCTCTTCCCTAATCTTTTTTTTTTTTCTTTTTAAGACAGGGTCCCCCTGTAGCCCCAGCTGGCTTGGAAACAAAGCAAGCAAGCATCCACCCACCATGGGATTTCTTGCTTATTCTCCTACTGGCCCCTTTTGTGAACCACTGAGGCCCTCTTCCAAGATCAGAGATTTGAGAACGGAAAAACCTCCTCAATTCTGTTCAGGGCTGGCCTTGAATAAACTGTTTTCTCCCATTCGCTTCCATTTGTATCTCCCAGGTTTTCAGTAGAGCAGCACAATCCTTTGATGTCAGTAAATATACTTCAAAATACCCACATATACGTGACCTGAGAGTCAGTGACAGGAGGAATAATGTTTACAGAATTTCTGAAGTCCATCATAATGACTGTGTTTGGGAAAACAAAACAGGTCAGGTGTGCTGTTAAAGGATACACTGTAAACAGAACTTCCGGATATGTGACTGGATGAAATCAAAATGTTCATCTCTGTAATCATGTTCCTTCTCCAACACACTAATGGCATCACACTGTTGAGTTAAAACATTTTAAAAATAACATTACAATAACCTAAAACAACTGAAATTCAACAGAATAATTTAAACAATCAAACAGTTCAGTTCCAGATGGGAGTGCATAATCAATCACCACTATGCTATGATGTCCCAGCAGCAGGACCTGGAATACGAGCAGAGGTCCCCTCTATACAGCACTAGTTCCTCTGTGTCATACTCAGTCTGACCAAAATGCTCAGGACAAAGTCTCAGCCCATGAAGAAACAAGACAGGCTTATTTATATTTAGTGATTATACTTGCTATTCAGCTACCTATATCCCAAATTTCTTTAAATTCAATTTTTATTTATTTTTATTTTATTTGCATGAGTGTTTTGTGTACATGTATGTAAGAGCATCTGTGTCATGCAATGCCTATGGAAGTCAGAAGAGGGTGTCAGATCCCCTGGAACTATTAGCTACCATGTGGCTGCTAGGAACCAAACCCCAGTCCTTTGAGCAGTCAGAGTTCTTAACCACTGAGTCATCTCTCCAGCTCCCCAAAATGAATGATTTTTAGTCTTGGCTCTAGTCTTGCTCTAGAGAACAGTTTCCATTGCCCTCTGTCTCTGTTCTGTTCCACCTGTGGTCCTCACTGACCACATCTCTTTATGGGGCTTCAATGACCCTCACCACAGTCGCACCATGGCAAAGTGAGGGGTTACAAACTAGCCGTGAAACACCATCTGTACAGTTAACAAGACGGTTCTAATTCTGCCTTGTTACAGAAAAACATTAAAGAAAATACAAAGGAGGCACATTCAAACACTATGACATCCAACATCTTCACTAAAACCCTTCCAAACTGAAGGTGTAGAATATAAAAAAATAAACATTTAATAATGTTCATTATATCCAACATTAGTTTGGGGTCAAGTTTTATTTTAGTTTTTTTTGTTATATATACATACATACATTATAGAATAGTCTTCTTGGGGTCAGGCATTGTGGCATACACCTTTAATCCCAACATTCAGGAGGCAGAAGCAGGTAGATCTCTGTGAGTTCAAGGCCAGCCTGGTCTACATAGCAAGTTCCAGACCAGCCTGGTCTACATAGTGATACCCTATCTCAAAAACAAAAACAAACAAGAATAGTCTTCCTGTATGATCATGAACAACTATTTGCCCATTTTAGGGAATATCAAGTGACATTTCAAATGACTAAAGACACTTTATTGTATTGTGACTTAATGGCACTTTTTGGTGAAGCATGGCAGTTTAGTAAATGGATTTTAACTGAAATCAGAAACTGGGGATTTAGCTCAGTTACAGTGCTCACCTAGTATGTGTGAGACCTGAGGTTTGATCCCCAGCAGCCCCTCACTCTCTAAAAAAGTTAACTGAAATCAGAGTGTCTGGGCCCAACACCTAAAAAAATCACCTTGAATCCCCATTTTTACTCTTTTTTTTTTTAATTTGGCAACATGTTTAATCAAAAATATTTCATCAATATTATAGTAATACAAGAGGATATGCCTTACCAGTAAATGGTTAAATTTTTCTCTAGTATTTTGCTCTTAAAAACGTTATTTTGTATAGTGGGGGTGCTTGCTATGGCACATGTACAGAGATCAGAGGAAAATTTGTAGGCATCAGTTCTCTCCTTCCACCATGAGGGGCCTGGGATTGAATTCAGGTTGTCAGGCTTGGTGGCAAACACCTGTACCCACTGGGCCATCTCTGCCAGTCCTTCTATTTTCAGTCTTTAAAGTGATGGAGTTGAATCACAATTGCATCCATTTTAGGACATACATTCCTTAGGCTCCTACACTTTGTGGTATGTCTTTGTTTCCTTCCCACTACATTTGTTCAATTCCTAGCACCCACATGGCAGCTAACAACCATCCATAACTCCAGTTCCAGGGGATCTGATGCTCTCTTCTGACCTCCTTGAGCATTATACAACACAGGTGTACTAATACACATGCAGGTAATACACTCATATGCATAAAAAATTGAATAAAATATTTTTTAAAAAGAAACATGTTTTTTTTGGGGGGGTGTGTTTTGAAACAGGGCTTCTCTGTAGCCCCAGCTGGCCTGGAACTTACTATGTAGACCAGGCTGGCCTGAACTCATAAGAGATCCACCTGCATCTGCCTGCCAAGTGCTGGGATTAAAGGTAAGCACCACCACACTCAGTTCACAAATGGTTTTTTATAAACCAGGTTGTGGTTATAAAATAAAGAAGCATCTGCCTATAAGCAGCTCTTCGTCAAACATAAATGAATCACAAGGATTCTAATATATTTAAAATATTGTTCTAGAGAAAAAAATGTAGCAATATATTACACTAGAATCACCATTTGAAAAGCAGATAATATACTTTAACTTACTTAAATGCTGCTACCCCATTTCTTAGTTAATGATAATTTGTGTAGAATTTAAAGTAAAACCTAAGTCAGGTTTTTAAATTTTTATCATTTTCATCCCAAAATGGATAAATTCTATACTCTCTTTTCATTATATACATCTTTTCCATACTATTTAAAAACACTAACAATGTTAGGCCTTGAAAGGGCTTACACTAATTCTGGAAGTGTGGCTCAGCTGCAGAGCAGTTGCCTAGCACTTGCAAGGCCCTGTGTTGCAACAGAATAAAAGGAGAGGAGGGGAGGGGAGGGGAGAGGAGAGGAGAGAATGGTTTATGTTCTGACATCTCCTTACTTGTTCCATGATGTACACATATAAGAACACATTGCTTAGGACCAAGTGGGGAGAAAATGAATTTCACAGATAAGTTGTTTCTTAAAGGAAATATCCTTTAATTACAGAACGTACTCAGCAAAAGAACTAAATTAACAGAATTTTTGTTTGTTTTGTTTTACTGAGACAAGGTCTGGCTCCATTGCCTAGGCTGGTCTGGAACTTGTGCTCCTCCTGCCCCCAGAAGCTGGATTACAGGTGTGTACCATGCCTGGCAAACTAAGAGAATTTTGAAAACAGTGATTCTGTCAGTGCCTTTTAATAAATGATAAAAAAAGAAGCTCTGAATAATGGCCTATCAATACAACATAATAGGTACTGCAAGGTGTTCAGGAGTCAGTTTCAGGCTGTGGATGCAGCTCAGGGTTATATAAGGTGCTTGCCTAGCATGTACAAGGCCCTGGGTTTCATCCCAGCTCTAGAGGGAGGGAGGCTACATTCATTTAAAAATAACTCTTCTGACACTAGGGGATTAATATAACGAAATGTAATGCTGAAAGTATTTTATTTTATTAAAAATAAGTTAGGGCTTCACCTATAATTATTTCTATGAAACTGATGGTACAGCAAAGTCTAATTGAAATTATGAAAATGAAATTCAATCACAAACAGAATATTTGAAATAACATTTTCTTTCAAATAAACTGTATTTTTAGATAACAAAACTTTGAGTATAGTAGCACATGCCTGTAATTCCATCACTCAGGAGACCAAAATATGAGGAACATGAGTGTGGGGACAGCCTAGGCACACACTGAGACCCTGTCTGAAAAAAATTTTAAAATGGGGGGGGGCTAGAGAGATGGTTAGGCAATTAAAGAGCACTGAATTTGAAATTAATTTTAAAAAATCATCTAGAAAAACTAATCCAAAAAAACTAAAACAGTTGTCCACCATGATCAGTCCCTCAGTGAGAATATCAGGAAACAAACTGACCTTTGTACAAACTACTAGTACCGGAATGCCCAGGTTATGTGTAAGTGTGTCGGCACCTAGGGGTAGAACAACACTGTCGTCTCTGCCCTCCTGTGCAGCAGTGTTTCTTCTCTGAGGAGAAGCTGGGAAGTCTTCTCCTGGCTCCACATACTCTTGGAAGTCTCTAATCACTGCAAATCAAAGTAAACACGGTTTAGAAACTGCATCATCTATTTTTGCCACAATCTAAATATATTTTACTGGGGCTTAGAGACAGTCGTGTAAGAAAAGAAACAAAAAATTACTTCAAAAAGCTATGTCAAAGAAAAGTATACAAAGAGTGGGCCCACATTAGTAATTCTGCAGCACAATTTCACACTGACTGACACTGATGGCTCTACAGAGTGCGCGGTTGGTGTAGGGTCAGTTAGTTCTACAAGACTTTGGGGACCAAAGAGATGGTTCAGTGGTTAAGGCACTTGCCACCAAGCCTGATGACCTGAGTTTTATCCCTAGGATCCACATGGTGGGAGGAGAAAAACATACCTGCAAATTGTCCTCGGACCTCCACATACATGCCATGGCACACTCACACACACATACACACGCATGCACCCACGCATGCATACACACACAACCTTCAGACAAGTCACACTAAAGCTCTGGCCCTCTGCCTTCTCTTAAGGGAAAGACCCTGTAAAGATTAAAGAAAACTAAACATGGCAGAAAAAGAATCCCACAGTTTAAAACATAGTGCTAACGTGAGCACGGCAGAATACACCTGTAATCCCAGCACAAGGAGAGGGAGGAGTAGCCCAGACTGGCCTTAAACCTGTGGCAATCCTCCCACCACAGCCTCCCAAGTTCTGGGATGACAGGCATGAGCCACCACACCCAGCTGGGTGCTTCTTTCTTTTGTGAGAGGCTCTTGCTGTTAGCCCAGGCTGGCCTAGAAACCCACTTCAATCTCCTGAGTTCTGGGAGCACAGGTGTGAACCACCATGCCCAGCATGAGCACAGATTTTAATCAGGTATGTCTACAATTCCTTTGCCTAGTTAAAAGTTTCTAACATGAGCTGGGGTGGTGGCTAAGTTGGTAAAGTACTTGTTCAGCAAGCATGAGAACTTGAGTTCAGATCCCTAGGACACAAATAAAAGCAAGGCCAAGTAGTGTGCACTTATAATCCCAGGTCTCAAGAGGCAGAAACAAGTAAATCTCTGGAGCTCACTGGCCAACGAGCCTAGCCAAATATGTGAGCTCAAGGTCCAGTGAGAGACCCTGTCTCAAAATATAAGGTGCTGGGCTGAAGAGATGGCTCTGCAGCTAAGAACACATACTGTTCTTGCAGAAGACCAAGTTCATTTCCCAGCATCACAGGCAGCTCACAACTACCTATATCTCCAATTTCAGGGGACCCACCACCCTCTTCTGACTCCATGCATGTGGGTACATGCACTCACACCTGCACATTCCTCCACAACACATACACACACACATAATTAAAAATAAGGTGACAGTGGGGCATGGTGGCACAAGCCTTTAATCCCAGCACTCAGAAAGTAGAGACAGGCAAACCTCTGTGAGATCAAGGCCAATCTGGTCTACACAGTAAGTTCCAGGTCACCACATGGTACTACAGGGAGACCCTGTCTCAGAAAAACAAACAAACAAACAAACAAACAAATAAATAAATAAATAAATAAATAAGTAAATAAGGTGGAAAGCAATAAAGAAAAGTGCCTGACATCAAAACTCTGTCCTTCACATACAGACACATACATGCATGGACACCTGTATGCACACATCACATAGCCAGGTACATACACCATGCACATATGCACACACATGCATGCACAGGTATTCTTGTGCACACATCCACACAAACACATACATACCATACATCACGCACACACAGTCACACTGAGTTTCTGGAGTAATAAGTGTGAGAATCTATATTTCTGGCAAGTTCCTACTGTACTGATATCAATATTGCCAGCCCAAGGACCAGAGGCAGAGAACTACCATTCTAGCATAAGCACGAACTGGAGAAGGGAGCGGAAACACAACTCCACAGACAATGGTCATCCATGAAGAAAAACTGTAGGTAAAAGCTCCTAGAGACAGACTGGTGTAGTGGCACATGACTATAGTTTCAGCACTTGGTGGGCAGAAGCAGAAATAATTCGAGTTTGGGGCCAGCCTGGGCTACATAAGGAGACACTGTGTTTCTCCCCCAATGTACTTTTCAAACAATAAAAACAGCTTCCAGCGGGCGAGATGACTCAGCAGTTAAGAGCACTGGCTGCTCTTACAGAGGACCTGGGTTGGGTTCCCAGCACCCACAGGGTGGTTCACAACCATCTGTAACTCTAGTTCCAGGGGATCTGATATCCTCTTCTGGCCTCTACGGACCCTGAATGCATGTGGTATACTAATATACATGCAGGCAAGACAGTCATACACATAAAATAAATGAAATGTAACAAAAAATTTTTAATATTTTACTATTTTTATTTTATGTGTATGAGTGTTATACCCACATGTAGATAAGTGCACCTGTGTCATGCAATGCCCATGGAGGACAGAAGGGGCTGTCAGATCCCTTGGAACTGGAGTTATAGACAGTCGTTAGCTGTCATGTGGGTGCTGGGATTCAAACCCAGGTCTTCTGTAAGAACAGTCAGTGTTCTTAACCACTGGCCATCTCTCCAGCCCCAACAAAAAATTTAAAAAATAAAGCACTCAATATATTTTTCTTTATGTTACATTCTTTTCAGGCATACATATTTCATGTTGACAGAGCTGACAAGATTACTAGTCATGAAACTGCTAGAAGTGAACTGAAGAAGGAGCCAAATTTTACCCTTAAAAATGACTTCAAAATGAACATATACAGCCTCTTGGCAAAAAGAAAACATGTGCTGGGGCTAGAGAGATGGCTCAGTGGTTAAGAGCACTGACTGCTCTTGCAGAGGACCTGGGTTCAGTTCTCAGCACACACATGGTGGCTAACAACCATCCGTAACTCCAGTTCCAGGGATCTGATGCTCTTTTCTGAGTTCTTCTGGCATTGTATGACATGGGTGCACTCATATGCATGTAGGCAATACACTCAAATACATAAAACAAAAATAATAAATAAATTTTCTTTTAAAGGAAAACACGTGTCTACCAAAGAGTTTACCATCATGTATATTAAACATTAAAACCGAGCACACCACTCAGATTAAATTTCAAAAACAGTAGTCACATTATGTTGCTCTTACTAAACTGTATTTATAGCAAAAAAATATTCTAGTGATTTTTAGAGGCAGCTAAGATACTTGGTTCTGAAGCTCATGCTAATGTCTCCTGACAACTTACACTTCTGCTCCATTTCTTTCATCTCTTCAGGAGGAATCTTCAACTTGTCCACGTGTTCTCTAACCACACTTGCCCATTTCTGTAAAGAATCCAAAGCAGTCCAGGGCTTTGACAGATCAACAACCAGCATCACTAGAGTGTCCTTCAGAGAAAGGGCATCGAGCGAGAACTTGAGGAGCCCTTTGTGATACAAGTCTCCATCCAAGATCCACACATTACACCTTGTTTGATCTATGGGAGACAAGGTAATTTACCAAGGCAGCACTATTAAGTCATTTAATCGTCCAACTATGTTACTTGGGATTTTAGAGCATTTCCTTAGGAGACGTCTGTTAGCTTTGAGCAAGTTCAACCATTTTAGATCACATCTGCCAATTTAGTAAAGGCTTAAAACTATTTAACAGGCAACTGCAGGATCAGAGGATCCTCTATTTCAAATTCTTTAACCAAGGCCAAGAGATTAAAGAGCATATTTCTCTTTTTATCATCAGCATATAGAGCCTTACATTATTCAAGAACTCATACACAAAAACAAGAACTGTGACCTATAGAAGAAAAGAATGGCCAGTTACACTGTTATCGGAAAACAAGGGGCTGAAAAGGTCAGCAAATCATCACCACTCTGGGGGAGAATGAACTTCAAAACTGAGACTCTCTAAGGATAGCAAGAAGGCTAACACTGCGCATCAGAGTACCCTAAGATGTTCAAAAATCACACTTTATGAGCTCCAACCCCAAATCAATCAAAGTATGCCTGTGGATAACTTCCACTGACCCACATGGCATCTCAGAACTACTAACAATGAATGATACACTAGAGGGCACTTGAGAGCTGACTTCAGGAGGCTGACATTACAAACCCGTGATACTCACCATCCCTGTCTTCGTCGTGCACATTTAAGTACAAATATTCCAGTCCTCTTCCTTTCTTGTACTCCTCTATTCCCTGAATTTTTCTTATTAAACTTGTTTTTCCAGCTCCATCTTCACCTAGATGCATAAAAAAGGAAAAGGAAAAGTCTTTTAAATTCTTGTATGGACCAAGGGCGCTTTCTGGCACTAAGTGAAAAGCCAGCTGAAACGGCATTGACCACAAAGGTAATCGATGGAGGAGGGCTGGACAGCCGTAGCATCAAAGACTCCTCCCAGTACTCCTATTTCATCCTGTGACAAATGGTGCCTTCTGTGTGGCCAGGGTGATAAAGTGGATGCCATGGCTTCCTTACATCTCCCAGTTTAATTTACAAGGATCAAAAGATTCTCCTTCTTGCCTTTCAGTCTGAGGAATCTCAGGCATAGACACATTTTTTTTTGCTTTGTTTAAAGACCAGAATGAAGGCCAGTGTGATAGCACACGCCTTTAGTTCCAGCACTTGGAGGCAGAGGCAGGTGGATCTCTATGAGTTTGAGGCTAGCCTGGTCTACATAGTAAGTTCCAGGTCAGCTGAGGCTACAGGAAACCCTGCCTCAAAAAAAACCCAAAAATAAATAATAATAAATAAATAAATAAATAAATACCAGAATGAGGCATGTTTACTGAGTACACCAAGAATCAGAGGCAAGGGTAGTAACAGAACCACTTGCCCTCCCCTCTTTCAGATTTTTGAGACACTGCCTCACTCGGTAGCCCAGGTTAGTCTCGAACTTATGATCCCCTTGCCTCAGCTGGACTACAGGAATGTCCCCATTCCTGGCCTGGGAAGACTGTTCACTGACCTGGTTTGAGTTATGCACACGTTATGGAGAATAGATGGATCATCAGAGTGGTGAGGACAAGGAACAGAGACACTCACCAAGATCGTTCTTAACCACAAGAAACATGGGGGTTGGAGATAGAATAGGTTGGGAAAGAAAAAAGATAGAAAGAATATAGAACAGACAAAAATAAGAAGGAGCCTTAAAATATTAATGGCAGAAAAATCACGTGACTGAAACTTGGCACAGATATAAAAAGTTTAGGGGCTGGGAACTAGCTTAGGTGATAAGAGTCTCGCCTACCATGCACAAAGCACGGGGTTCCATCCCAGAACCACACAAACTTCGCACAGTGGCACATGTCTATAATCCCAGCACTTAGGGGTTAGAGGCAGGAAGATCAGAAGTTCAAGGTCATCCTCAGCTACAAGTTGAGTTTAAGGTCAGCTGGGCTACATGAGAACTGGTCTAAAAATAAAAAATTGTTTTGAGAACTAAAAAGATGGCTCAGTGGTTAAGAGCATTGGCTGCTCTTGCAGAGGACCGGGTTGATACCCAGCACTTACATGACAGCTAACAACCATCTATAACTCCAGTTCCAGCTAACAACCATCTATAACTCTAGTTCCAGAGGGTTCAACACCCTCTTCTGGCCTTTGTAGGCATTGCACACGTGTTACACTTATAATCCTGCAGGCAAAACACTCATATGCATAAAAAATTTTTTAATTTTTTAAGTTCTTGTTTTCATGTTAAACCAAAAAAAAAAAAAAAAAAAGAAGTCTATGCCATAGGTCTTCTAAACTACGACCACCTGAATGCTGCCCTAAGATCACAATAGCCATAAGCACTGGTGTTTCTAATCCTCTGGTGTCAGGTGACACAGGCAGAACAGAGAAGAGAATGGACACGTGGGCATGCCAAACTCAAAACAAAGTGTTCCCAGGGGCTAGAGAGATGGCGCAGTGATTAAGATTGCCTACTGCTCTTGCAGAGGACACAAGATTGGTTCCCAGCACCCATACCAGGTTTCTTGCAATTTCCTGATACCCCAGCTCCAAGGAATCCAACACCTCTGTCTTCCAAGGGCATTTGTACTCTTGTGCACATACGTACACATAGACACATACATATAATTAAAAATAAAATAAGGGACTGGAGAGATGGCTCAGTAGTTAAGAGCACTGGCTGCTCTTGCAGAGGACCTGGGTTTGGTTCCCAGCACCCATATGGTAGCTAATAACTGTCCATATCCAGTTCTAGAGGATCCAACACACTCTTTTGACCTCCACTGGCACTGCACACATACGGTGCACTTACCACGCAGGAAAGACACTCATACACATAAAATAAAAACCAATCAATTAAGCAAACAAACAAAATTAAAAGTAAATTAAATCTAATTAAAGTTATAAAACAACAACAAAGTGTTCCAGATGCCAGGTATGGCAGTGCATGCCTGTAATCCCAGCACTTGGTAAGCTGAAGCATGTAAATCATGAGTTTAAGGCTAATCTGGGCTACATGGTTAGTTCAAAGTCAGTCTATACTACAAACCTCAAACCTCCCCTTGGTCCCTCAAAAGAAAGTACCTTAAAGCACTGACTATCATATTCAGCTGTAGTGGGAAGACTGGTTCTTTCCATGAATCATTTCCCAACATTTCATTATCAGTAAATATAACCTTAAGTGGGCAATCAAAAACTTGACTAAGGGTTGGGGAGACAACTCTATGGTTAAGAGCACTAGCTGCTCTTGCAGAGGATGGAGCTTTAGTTCCTAGCACCCACATGGCAGCTAACAACAGCTTGTAACTCCATAGGCATTGTACCCACAGATACATTTACATACATGCAGGCAAAATACTCATATACATAAAATAAAAATAAATTTAAAAAATATTCTAAACTTGCCAGGCGTGGTGGCGCACACCTGTAGTCCCAGCACTTGGGAGGCAGAGGCAGGTGGATCTCTGTGAGTTCAAGGCCAGCCTGGTCTACATAGTGAGTTCCAGGACAGGAGATCCTGTTTCAAAAAGACCAAAAAAAAAAAATCTAAACCTGATATTAAAAAATATGCAACAGAAATCATATCAGTATATTGGGAAGATATTTACACAGCCATGTTCACCACCGCATTATTCACAATGGTCAAGATATAACACCAACTTAAAAGCCCATTAACAACTGAATGAATAAAGAAAATGTAAAACCATACATAGTGTTGCACACCTATAATTCCAGCACTTGGGACCTGGAGACAGGAAGATCATGAGATCAAGGTCAGCTGCAGCACTATAGGGAGTTTGAGGTCAGCTTAGGCTACACCAGCCCTGCTTCAAAAAAGAAAACATGATAGACTACTATACAGTCATAAGAAAAGAAATCCTAACATTTGTGGAAACTCAGATTAACTAAGAGGACACAATGTTAAGTAAAATACGCCAGGTACTAAAAGACAAGTAACACACAAATCTCCCTTATATGCAGAATATAAAGAAACTGATCCCCAGAAGTAGAGTGTACAGTGGTAGTTCTCTAGAGTTAGGGTGGTGATGAGGGAGATGCTGGTCAAAGATTACAAAATTTTAGGTAGAAAGCAGAATAAGTTAAAGAGCCCTTTTGTTCAATGTGATGAATTCCAGAAAGCAGCATACAATCTATCTGCAAATTTGCCAGAGTGCATTTTAAGATTCTCTTTACAAGAATGACAACTGCATGAAGCAATAAACATGCTCATTACCTAGATTTAGCTATTTCCCAAGGTATGTTCCAAAACATCATGTTGTACACAGCAAACATATATAATTTTATCTAATTTTTAAAAAGAGAATGTGGCAATTAAATGAGTGAGTATTCAGTACTATTTTTATAGTACACTATTAAACTGGCCCATCAAAATGACAGATTAGATTAAAAGCAGTACTATCTACAATAATAACAGTAATTCCCATGATAATCCATCATGCTTAAACTGGAAATAAAGCTAACTGTTGCAAAATGGAATATATTAAAACATTACTTGTTGTATTAGTGTTACTAATTTGATTTCTCCTAATTCTATATAGTTTTATGGTATTTAACATAATTTTGGTTTTGTAATTGTTTGAAAACTATAAGCAAAGAAAATTTATACCTAGTCACCCAGGAGGCTGAGCATTAGATTCTCACAGTGAAATAATTTAAATCACCATGTGAGGAGAGCTATGGAAATTCTTAAAATATCTAAGCCTACCTTAGAAACCAGAAGGAATATACATTTCCTACAGCCTTTACTCTATGACAGGCTGTGGGCTGGAAGAAGTTCTCCCAGTTAAAAGGGCACCAAATGAGCCCATTATCCCACAGACACCATGCCATGTAGCCTAAGAAAAACATGATAACCAGCCTTAAAAATGTAAATCAGGGGCCGGAGAGATGGCTCAGCAGTTAAGAACACAGGCTGCTCTAGCAGAAGACCTGGGTTTGATTCCCAGCACCCACACTGTGGCTAACAACTGTCTATAACTCCAGTTCCAGGAGATCCGACACCCTCTTCTGACCTCCTCGAGCACTGAATGACATGGGTGCACTTATATACATGCAGGTAATACACTCATACACATAAAATAAAAATAATAAACTATTTTTAATGTAAATCAACAAAGTTTACAATGCACACTTCATAAAACTTGAATCCACAGGACTGAAGAGATGGCTCAACAGCTGAGAGCACTGGCTGCTCTTGCTGAGGACCCAGGTTCATGGTGGCTAACTCCAGTTCCAGGAGAATCTAACACTCTCTTTTAACCTCCATGGGCATTGCACGACATGAGTGCACTTACATACGTGCAGGCAATACACTAACACACATAAAATAAAAATAATAATTAAAAATAACTTAATCCACAAAAATAAGCAGTTAATGTGGTGAGTCACCTGTCCTCTTGATCAGGGAGGGCATGGAGACCCCACCAGATGGACTTGAACCAGTGTCCAGTCTACAAAGAGGAGGATCAACTCAGAGGAAACATTTCTTCCATGCTTCCAAGTGAAGTCAGCCACCATCAAGCAGGACCTTTGACTTACCTTCACATAGATGGAACCGGTAAAAGAAAGGAGCCAGGGGCTCCTCCCAAGCCCATGTGACCCCTGAGGAACAGATCCTCAATGGACCTTAAGAGTAAAAATAAATTGGCTTATCTGGGCCAACTGCATGGTCTTAAACACCCAAAAGGAAAGTATAACCAAAGATTAAAGGGAACAATATAATTCTTTTAAGAGTGTATAGCTAAAGGCTACATTAACAAGAAACAATGCTAGACAGGAGATACCTTCCTCTGAGTGGTTGGCCAGGGTGGCCCAAGAGACTCCCAGACAGTAACCCAGCATAGAACTGGGAAAATGAACAGCAGACCCCAATCTTATCTAAAGGAATATTGGCAACAGCTTGTTGCTAGATGAGGAACAGCTGATCTTCCTAAAACCGGAACTACAGATAGGCTGACTAGACTCAGCAGATGGATAAGCACTGGGGAATGGCTGGGGGCACTGACAACACAGCAGACAATAACAGGGACGACAGTGTATATTGGCTCCAGCCGGGGTCGGGGGGTGGGGGGTGAGGTGGGAATGGAAGGGTGTCACTTGGGGTATGGACATATAGATGAATAAGATTGTTTGGGATGTTCTGTATGAAATACACACAAAATAAATAAATAAATGAGTTATATTTGAGAAAGAAGCATAAAAATTTGCTTCATGTTAGTTAGTAGATGTGAAAAACATTACCATTGAAATCTACCTGATGAATTTATATCCATGCTTAGGTACCAAGGATCTCAGAAAGTAACTAACTGTGGCTAGTAATACTCAGATATATAGAGATTAGAGATGTAGCTGGGTGTGGTGGCGCATGCCTTTAATCCCAGCACTTGGGAGGCAGAGGCAGGCAGATCTTTGTGAATTCCAGGACAGCTGGGGCTACAGGGAGACCCCGCTTCAAAAAGACAAAGGAAAAAAAAAAAAGAAAAGAGATTAGAGATGCATGTGCAAACATCTAAGTGTTAGTTGCATTAAAAATGAGTTTTTCTGTATGAAACAGTATATTTAAATAATGAAATGGAGATCTTTTTTAAAGGTTAAAACGTCATTCAATTTTATGTCTTATAGGGTTTATACTGAGTACAATATTGTATAACTGTATTAATTCAACTGTAAACCCCAAAATTTATAGCCAATTCTGAAAAGAGATGCATCTTAGCTCTGGAAATTGTTATTGAATATGTCAATGCTGTTATAAAGAAATTCTTCTTCTAATCATGTGGTTATTAAATAATTTTTTTAAAAAGCAGTTAAACTGGGCGTGGTGATGCATGCCTGTAGTCCCAGCACTTGGGAGACAGAGGCAGGCGGATCTCTGTGAGTTCAAGGCCAGCCTGGTTCTACATAGTGAGTTCCAGGCCTGTCTCAAAAAGACCAAAAAAAAAAAAAAAAAAAAAGCAGTTAAAAAATAAGCAGTTGTTATGTAAAACTACTCTTTGTATGACCTAGGATTTCTCCCTTTAATCCTCATTTGCTTCTTTAATGGCAGGCCTGGAACTCAGGAGCCTACTGCCTCAGCATTCCAGAGTGCTAGGATTACAGCATTTTCATGTTATAAAGAATAAAGATATTGCCTTGACTGAGCCAGTCCCCAAAATATTACCTATTTCAAAATATCATATTGGATACAATATATACAATTTATTTTTCAATTTGAAAAAAGTGAAAAACACTTTTAAAGGACAAAAATTAAATGAGTTTATATTTGTTTCTTAATATTTCAAGTCACTTTAATGTAAATGTTTCTGAATAAAATATATATATACTTATAGAAAATGTGAACCTAGAAATAATCATTGATAATATGACTATCTCTGATAATGCTATTGTGGTTGATTTGTACTTTTCCTGTGCTTGGAATGAAACCCAGGCCTCAAGTGCTCAACCACTAAAGCTAAACTCCCAATCCCTGAATTATTTTATTTTATTTTTAGACAGGGTCTAACTATGCAGCCTGGCTGGCCTAGATCTCACAATGTAGTACAGGCTGGGCTTGAACTCAGAGATCTGCCTCTCTGGGATTAAAAGCATACAGGGTGATTTTTTTTTTTTTTTTAAATAACAACTTTATGCCTTCCTTTTGGTTTATTTAACTTCTAACTTTACCTGTTCGAGGCATAAACTCCTAATTCAGGTTCTGGGCCTGAATTCAAGACATCAAAAATACTGTCATTCTGACCTCCACTGCACTCACTACCGTAGATTCTAGCAACTATCATTAGAGTACAGCTGCTTCCTTGTTCCAAGTGCTATCTTCAAGTGGAAGAGTTCTCCCCTGCTATCACCACACCAGAGTTTACTGCTCTCAGGGAATGTTGCCATTCCCTTCACTAATTAAGAGTCCTCAAACACCAGGCTGGAGTTGATTCAACAGTTAAGAGCACTGGCTGCTCTTGAAGAGAATCTAGTCCTGTTATCAGTAACTACATGACAGCTAACAACTGTCTGTAACTCCAGCTCCAGGGGATCTCATGCCTAGTGGGCAACAGGGACACACATGCATATACACACACTCATACACATAAAATAAGAATAAAGAAATCTTTAAAAATTTTAAATTTATTTTATGTGTTGGAGTATTTTGCCTGCATGTACATTAAGTGCACCCATGTAAAAATATTCTCAAACACATGTCAGAATCACATGAGGGCTTGTTAAAACACAGACTGCTGGGCCCCATTGCCCATGTTTCTGATTCAATGAGAATGGGGTGAGAAAGCCAGATATGGTGGTCAAATACACCTGTAATCCCTGCACTAGGGAGACTGAGGCTGGGGGTGGCAACAAATCTGACGTCAGCCCAGCTGCACAGAGTTCAGGCCAGCCTGAACCAAGAGTGAGTTGCTATCTCAAAAAAAAAAAAAAAAAAAAAAAGCAGGGGAGGTTGCTGGAGATAGCTCAGCAGTTAAGAGCACTGGCTGCTCTTGCAGAGGAGCCAGGTTCAATTCCCAGCACTCACGTGGCAGCTAACAACTGTCTATAACTCCAGTTCCAGGGGACCAACACCCTCTTCTGATATCTGCAGGCATTACTTGACGCGGGTGCACTTACATACACGCAGGCAATATACTCAGACACATAAAATAAAAATATATATATATAGATAGATAGATAGATAGATAGATAGATAGATAGATAGATAAATAAATT
>NW_008328722.1:61525-66039 GCF_000622305.1 Nannospalax galili
GGTCTTTTTGAGACAGGGTCTCCCTTTAGCCCTACCTGGCCTGGAACTCACTATGGAGACCAGGCTGGCCTGGAACTCACAGAAATCTGCCTCCTGAGTGCTGGGATTAAAGGCCTATGTGCCGCAATGCCTGGCCTGTGAATCTGCACTTCAACAAGCTCCCAAAATGCTAATGCTTCTGGTCCTACACTCTGAGCACCACTACATTAACCATTAACTACACTACCAAGCATTAGAAATACAAAGATCCACCAGTCACAGTCCTAAGGGTGAGCCCAGTGATGGCTGAAATCAGAAGGAGCTTTGCAGTACAGGCAACACTTAGTCAAATGTTTCAGGATTAATGAACACCCAGAGTTAATCATTCGAGAAAGTAAGAGAAAGTGAGTGCAGATACCTGAGGCAAAGGAAGAAGTGTGCTTTCAGAAAGGACAAATAAGCCTGGCGTGGTGGTGGTGGCGCATGCCTTTGATCCCAGCACTCGGGAGGCAGAGGCAGGCAGATCTCTGTGAGTTCAAGGCCAGACTGGTCTACATAGTGAGTTCCAGGACAGCTGGGGCTACAGGGAGACCCTGACTCAAACAAACAAAAAAAAAAAAAAAAAAAAAAAAAAAAAAAGAAAGAAAGAAAAAAAGAAAAAGAAAAAGAAAGGACAAATAAACAACCAGCATAGTGGAGCAGTCTATAATCAGGCACCTTAGGTGAGACAGGAGGATCCCAACTTTGAGAGCAACCTGGGCAACTATGTAGCAAGTAAACCAAGGTCAAGTTTAAAGCAAGCCTGAGCTACAAAGCAAACAGATCATATATAAAGGGCATCTTATGCTTTGCTAAGAAAGTTAAATGATGCTCATGACAATGGTGAGCCACTGGCAGTTTAGCTATTTAGAAAGACTGCCATGGCAGAAGCCCAAAAGATGAACTTATAAGTCTGGGACAGGCCTGGTGGCACAAATCTGTAGCCCCAACATTCAGAAGGCATAGTGAGCAGGAATTTTGCAAGTTCAAGGCCTACCAGGGTTACAGAATGAGTTCAAGGTCAGCCTAGGCAACTTAGTGAGATGCTATCTCAAAATTAAAAACAAAACTAAAGGGCCAGCAAGATAGCTCAGCAAATGTAAAACCACTTGTCCCCAAGCTTGATAACTAGAATTCGATCCCTACTCACATGGTAGAAGAAAGCTGACTCCAGCAAGCTGTCCTTTGACCACCACGTACCATGCTATGGCATGCACATGTGCTTTTGCAAAACAAGCAAACGCATACCTTTAGACCCAGCACTCGGGAGGCAGAGGCAGGCGGATCTCTGTGAGTTCAAGGCCAGCCTGGTCTTCCCAGCGAGGTCTAGGACAGCCGGGGCCACAGGGAGACCGTTTCCAAAAGACCAAAAAAAAAAAAAAAAAAAAAAAAAAAAAAAAAGAAAGAAAGAAAAGGAAAGAAAGAGTCAGGGGATGTAGCTGTAGCTCAGTGGTAAAGTACTTGCCTAGCATGCATCAGGCCCTTGGGTTCTAGCCCCAGAACAACTTCCATAAAAAAATTTAAAAAATGGCCTGCCTGGTGGCACATACCTTTAATCCCAGCAGAGACAGGAGGATCTATATGAGATCCAGACCAGCAATATAATGAATTCCAGACCAGGTAGAGTTATAGAGAGACTAAAAAGCAAAACAAAACAAAGCAAAACAAAAACAAATAAACCTCCCAACATTCCTTATTCCATCTTGGTTTTCCTCCACCAAACTCATTAACACACCCATGTGCTTAGTCTCTGCCCCCCAAAGCATGCTCCAGAGGGACAACTATTTTTGTTGATTTTATCTACAGCTACATCCCTAGTGTCTAAAAAGTGTCTGTGGCAGAAGTACCTATCAGTTCTGCTCCTTCCATAGCAAAATGCACATTTCTAAGCCTTCTACAAGCAGCCACTGAAAGATCTTATCTCAAACAAAAAGTATCATCTATTTGGTATTGGCCTAAAATTAATCTTTCACAAACCCCTGAATGAAACTGTCCCCTTCCCTACTTAATAGTTTAAAATTCTATTATTATGGGTCCGAAAAGTAAAGTGTTAAGCTAGGACTCCCCCCCCCCCAAAAAAAAGGGAGGGATGACAAAGTCTTTCCTTTACAGACAGTGCCTTCTTTTCTGGAATTTTAAATTTTAAATGATGATAGCTATGCTTTCAGCACCCTGGAGTTCCGTTTTAAGATAAACTTCACAAAATAAAAGTATATGGGGAACTGGATAAATAGATGGCTCAGTGGTTAAGAGCACTGGCTGCTCTTACAGAGGACCAGGGTTCAGTTCCCAGCACCCACATAGCAGCTAATAACCATGTGAACTCCAGTTCCAGGGGATCCAACACCCTCTTCTGGCCTCTGTAGGCCATGCCTCCCTCTCTCTTAGGATGCTTCAGAGACATGGGTTAATGACATAAATGCAGGGTACTTGAACGGAAAAGTACCAATATTTGCAACATACTATGAAGCACATGTTTTTTCAAAGGGACCCAGGAAGCTGGAGAGATGGCTCAGCAGTTAAAAGCATTTGCTGCTCTTCAGAGACTGGGAGTTAAGTTTTCATCATGCCTGTTGGGCAAATTCCCACCTGTAACTTCAGCTCCAAGAGATCTAACACCCTCCTCTGGCCTCCACAGGCACCTACACACATATGTACATGTGCGCGCGCACACACATACACACAAATTTTTTAAAAAATATTTATTATCTTTATTTTATGTGCATAAGTGTATTGCCTGCATGTAAGTTGGTGCACCCATGTTTCACAATGCCCATGGAGATTAGAAGAGGCCACTGGATCCCCTGGAACTGAAGTTATGGACAGTTGTTAACTGCCATCTGGGTGCTGGGAATCAAACCTTGGTCCTCTGCAAGAGAAGCTAGGACTCTTAACCACTGGGCCACCTCTCCAGCACCACACACACAAATTTTAAATAAAAAAATAAATCTGTCCTGCATGGTGGCGCACGCCTTTAATCCCAGCACTAGGGAGGCAAAGGCAGGCGGATCTCTGTGAATTCGAGGCCAGCCTGGTCTCCATAGTGAATCTAGGACAGCTGGGGCTACAGGGAGACCCTGTCTGAAAAAGACCAAAAAAAATCTTTTCAGGGCTAGAGAGATACCTCAGCAGTTAAGAGCACTGACTGTTCTTGCAGAGGACCTGGGTTTGATTCCCAGCACCCACATTGTGGTTAACAACCATCTGTAACCCCAGTTCCAGGGGAATCCAATGCCCTTTTCTGATCTCCTTGGGCATTGCATGACATGGGTGTACTTACACACATGTAGGCAATACATTCATACATACAAAAATAAAAATAATACATAGAATATTTAAAAAAATAAATCTTTTTAAAAAATGAGGCACAGGCTAAGGTATAGCTCAGTGGCAAAGTGCTTGCCTGTCTGGAATGCACAAGCACTGGGTTCAATCTCCAGCACTAGAAAGAAACAGACAAAAATAATAAATAAATAAATAAATAAATAAATAAATAAATAAATAAATATAAATAAATAAATAAATAAATAAATAAATTGGGTAAAGCAAATATAATTTTTTAAAATTATTCTTACATTTATTTCCTTTTCTGTGTGTGTAGGTACACGTGGAGGTCAGAGAACAACCTGCAGGAGTTGGTTCCCTACTTCTACCATGTGCATCCTGGGGATCAAACTCCCATGGATAGGCTTGGTGACAAGCACCTGTACCCACTGAGCCATCTTTGCAAGCCCCAGGAGGTAAACCCTAATGACCCAAATAGCGCATGGTGGTGCACACCATAATCCCAGCACTGGGAATATAGGTGAAGCAGATCTCAAATTTAGGGACTACGCTGTGAGTTCCAAGTCACAGAAAACAAACAAAAAGACAAAAATCTCTAGAGGCAGGTTCTCTTAACCATAAGCAGGACATAAAGGACTTCCTTTTTTTTTTTTTTAATTATTTAATAACCACATGATTAGAAGCATTTCATTACAGCATTAAGATATTCAATAACAATTTCCAGAGTAAAGATGTGTCTCTTTCTGATAGATAAAAATGTTGGAGAGAGCGTGCAGTGGAGAGCACAAGTGGATGGAGGAGGCAGCGAGGCAGAGATGGAATTCTCAGCGGGATACAGCTTTATTTCGCATGGGACATGTTTCCCTCAGGGAAGGGAATGATGTCAGCCAACGGGTTGTGAGCTGGGACTTATATACGGGGGCTTCAGGGTGCAGAAGGGGGGGAATTTTGGGGAAAAATCAAACAGGGGGATGCAGGAAAAGCAGGGCTTGTAAACCTGGCTCTGTTCAGTCTGCCACCCAGGATCTGGGTCTGGAAGTGTTTGCTTTTTTCCTCTTAAGATAACGGAAAAGCTGCTGTATTAAACAGCTCCTAAAATCTCTGGTTAACAGGTAGAATCTGCTTATCTTGTCTTTGGAGATCAGAGGAAAGGCAGGCTGCCTCTCAGCAGAGTTTGTTTCCCTTGACTTCAAAGGCCAAGGTGCTTATCA
>NW_008328722.1:66404-77340 GCF_000622305.1 Nannospalax galili
ATTATGTTGGCCCCTTTAATGTTTGGTTATACTTCCCTTTTGGGTGTTTAAGGACATACAATTGGACCAGATAAACTGATTTGTTTTTACTCTTGAGGTCGTTAGAGGATTTGTTCCTCAGGGGTCCCATGGGGTTGGGAGGAGCCCCTGGCTCCTTTCTTTTACCAGCTCCATCCATGTGAGGATAAGTCAAAGGTCCTTTTGAGACCACACACAAGAAACTGTCTATTCCTCCCCAGTACGCACTGGTTCTCCTTGCTCATTCAAACAAAAACTATGTTGTAGGCAGCAAAGAACCTTTACCATCATTCATGCCAACTACTCATAGCCACAACCTCTGTTCATAGTGTGCCTCATCTATAACTACCTGTCCTGGGCCTTTACCATATCTATTAATACTGCTCATGACTCACACCTATAAAACTCAAGTGACTAGTTCTTATCAGTAACAGCTCAATTAACATTGTAAGCTCATAACGCATTCCTCTTCACGAAATTTAGGAAAACTTTTCAGTCCATTGGGAGCTGCTTTGCTGTAGCCAAGTTTGGATATACTAAAATGCTCATCATCCATCATGGAGACTGGGTGGGTATATTTCAGTGGTGTAGAGTACTTAGCTGGCATAAGCAAGGCTCTGGGTTCTATCCTCAACACAAAAAATAAAATAAAGGGGGAAGTCCATCACAACCCCCCCCATTGTACTACACAATTGTACATAAAGAATGTTAAAATGAAGGATTGTGGATGCAGTTCAGTGATACCAGTACTTGCCTAGCATGGGCAGTTTGATCCTCCTTAGAACCACAAAAAAAAAAAACAAAAAAAAAACACATTTTTTTCCACTTTCATGATGTATGCATGTTTGCATATGTGGGGACACGCATATGTGGTGTGTGCATGCATGTGCATGTAAAGGTCTGAGGTTGCTGTTAGAAACCATCCTCAATTGCCCTTCTACCATTCATTGAGGAAGGAGCTCACTGATATGGCTAGTCTTGTTAGCAGTGTGCTCTGGGGAGCCCCTGTCATCCCCTGCCCAGGCTGGAATTACAAGCGAGTGACACATCCACTCAGCACTTAACTAGATTCCAGGGATCCAAACTCTGGTCTTCAGGCTTGCATGACAAATGCTTTAACCACTAAGCCATCTCTAGCCCCCAAAACATTTTATATTCATATGTAGCTGGGCTTGGTAGGACACCCTATAATCTAGGCCCTGGGATGCCAAAACAGGAGGATTGTAAGTTTAACACTGGCGTAAGGTAGACTCTGTCTCAAATAACAAAACAAAAAGTTAAAAATTCAAGACTCTGTTCTATACAGTGAGTTCCAGGACAGCTGGGGCTACAGAGAGACCCTGTCTCAAAAAGACCAAAAAAAATAAAAAATAAAAAATAAAAAATAAAAAAAAATTCAAGACTCAGATGAGTGAGAGTAAACGTGCTTTCCATCAAGTCTGATGACCTGAGTTCCCTAGAACCACATGGTAGAAGGAGATGACCGATTCTGACTTGTCCTCTGACCTCCACACATGTGCAATGGCACATGTGCAGAAACACACACGCAATGAATAAATGTTAAAAAAAATTCAAGACGCCTACTCCTTTGGCATTAGTAACTTTAAAAATCATCTTTAATGGCAAGCTATTTATAAAACAGAAGTCAATAAATTAACAAGATCATTTTTTGGAAAACAAAACACTGAGCCTAACAGTTTGAGGAGTAAAATAAAACAAGGTAGAAACAATTACATATGTAGTTTATTCTTTACAGGGGATCTGTTTTTAAAGTGACAAGTACAAGCTGGGTGGGCATGGTGGTATATACCTGTAATCCCTGCACTCAAGAAACCAAGGCAGAAGCATCAGTACTCTTCGGTTCTTTGGCCTGAAGCTGGCATTGAAACAGACTCACCAGAGTTAACTCTGTCAGCCAAGTTGTTAACAATCTGTAAACACAGGCTTCCACAGTTTCTATTTAAGCAAATCAAGGTGAAAGCCCCTCTATAAAGTCAAGAACTTTAGGCAATGATGCTAAAATATGCATTTTATCTAAATTTTCAACTTTAAAAACTAGATTTTCGGGGCTGGAGAGATGGCTCAGCGGTTAAAAACAGTGGATATTCTTGCAGAAGACTCGGGTTCCCATCCCAGCACCCACATGGCAGCTAACAACTGTCCTTAACTCCAGTCCCAGGGGATCCAACAGCCTCTTCTGACCTCCGAGGGCATTGCACGACATGGGTGCATTTACCTACATGCAGGCAATACACATGTACACAAAAAACAAAACAAAAACAAACAAAAAAAATCTAGATTTTCTTAAAGAGGATATACTTAGCTTTTCTTTTGGGTAGGGGCAGTGCTGGAAATTGAATATAGGATCTCATACACCCTTGGCTAGGACACTACCATTAAGCTACACCCCCAGTACTAGAGGGCATATTTTCCAAAATTTTAAAATTTTATTTATTTTTATATTATCTCTGTGAGATCAAGGCCAGTCAGGGTTACATAGTGAGAGAACCTATCTCAAAGAAACAAAAATAAGTCAGACATGGTGGTACATACGTCTTTAATCCCAGCACTCAGGAGGCAGAGGCAGGCAGATATCTGTGAGTAAAGGCCAACCTGGTCTACATGGTGAGTTCCAGGCCAGATGAAGTTATGGGGAGACTCTGTCTTAAAAAAAAAAAGGATCCTGGATGAATACTATTTGAATACTATTATAGTACCATTGTTTTCATGTTCACACACAGATGCTAGAAAGCTTTTTGTATAAAGGGCTAGACAAAAACAATTTTAACTTTAACAGGCCACATAGGCCTCTTACATATTCTTTTTAATCCTCCAACTCTTATTAAAGGTGCACACTAACACACCTGGCTTTTTTTTTTTTTTTTTTTTTTTTTTTTTTCTTTTTTTTTGTTCTTCTTGAGACAGGGTCTCCCTGTAGCCCCAGCTGTCCTGGAACTCACTATGTAGACCAGGCTGGCCTTGAACTCACAGAGATCCACCTGCCTCTGCCTCCCAAATGCTGGGATTACAGGCGTGCGCCACCACGCCTGGCTCACACCTGGCTTTTTAAAAATTAAATTTATTATCTACTCAGTGTCTGTGTGTATGTGTATGTGTGTGTATGCATGCCTGTGCACATAAGAGCCACAGAATGTGTGTGGAGGTCTGAAGGGTTAGAGACTACTTAGGCTGGGGTTTCTCACTCCTTCCACTATGTGGATCCTGGGAATCCAACTCAAGTCATTAAGCTTGGTGACAAGTGTCTTTACCTGCTGAGCCATCTTGCCTACCACTGTAAAAACAACAAAAGGCCATTCTTAGTTTGTTGGTCATTCAAAAAAAATATGAGCCAATGCCCGAGTTGTCAGTTGGGAACTGCTTTGCCCCAGCCACATTTTGAGACCATCCCGGGGACTGACAGGCACAGCTCAGTGGTAGAGTGCTTGCCTGGCTAATAGATAAACCAAAGGAGCAAAGGCTTGTCGGTCAGACTACAGTCGGGTTCTCTACAAGTTTATATTCCAAATTACGTCACTGTGCTCAAATAAGCCACTCACTGTAAAATCCAAGCACTTAACAGAACTTCAGTTTTATCATAAAGCAACAACAGCTATCAATTCTCATTTCTTTTTTTTTATTTTTTAAAAAATATTTTTTGAGACCCTGTCTCAAAAAAAAAAAAAAAAGAAAAAAACATGAAGCATATGAGAATGAATAGCCCAAGCAAAACACTTGAGTAGACAGTATGTTAATCTGTTACCCTAATGTTTCCAAAGCCCACTGTGGGAAAGATTTTACAAACTTTATTATACATGATGTTCACAATTGTAGAAGGTAAGCAGCAGCATCTGAAAGATAAAGAGACCTGCTAAAGGGCCAGGACTTGAACCCTGCCAGTGCCCCTGAACACAGTACTACACACTTGTTCCTGAGGCAGCTGCCTGTCATTCTCCTCCAGCTTAAGATAGATGTGGGTGACAAGAGGTAAAATGAGACAGCACTCTACCTCTTCTGAGATTCCTTTCCTGCTGCAGGCTGAAACACTGTACTCCTGCATAGCGCATGCTTGCTGCCACATCCCTGCTTTCTCTGCAGAGCTTTGACTTCCATCTCCACAGTTCTGGTGACTACATTTAGGGAGCACATCATTAATAATCAGGAGAGAAGGAATCCCAACCTGGCACAAGTCTTGCTTGTCAGGTAAAAGCAAGATGTCAACTTTACTGGGCCTTGCATGATTTAAAGCAACCTATTTCATCTGAAAGTTCTGGTGACAAAAGCCATGAGGGCCTTTCACTCAACTACTTTTGGCTCAGATCTTCTCCATAGCCCTTCACAGGTTACTCCTAGGACCCAGAGGCAGAGGCTTCTGATCTGCTCCCATCTTAGAAGGCATCTCCCTCCTCAGTAGGTTAAAGCAGAGACAGGCTGTTACTTAGCTCTCAGACCTGGTGATATAAGTAAACCTTTACACACACACACCTGTTCCAGACTACATGCTTGGAAACGTCCAGGAATATCTGCAGAGCAGAAAGACAAAATGAATTTTGAATCCAAGAGAAGCTGTGAAACTTAGGGCACAAAGGCCTCTGTAAAACAGCAGACACACTACATAATGAGTCACTTAGGAGAATTCCCACCATTCAGCAATCTACGCCACATAAAAAAATTAAAACGGTCTTAATTATTTCCCTTATTCTCTCAGTTTAATTCAATAAATACTTAAAGCCAATAAATGTCAATCCCAATGGCTGTCAACAACACCTATGTCAAAGTCTTAATGACATAACACCTCTTTATCAACAACTATGCTTTGTACCTTAGTTGCTGCCATGTCCATTATATAGGGTACAAAGAAAATAAGGTATAGCAATAATGAGGTATAATCAAGTACAATTATAATATTGCAAAACATACTCTTTATTATTTTTCTGAGTCTGTGTTACTTCACTTAGTATAACAGTTTTGAGATCCTGTCCCAGCTGGCCTGGATGGAACTCGCTATATAGACCAGGCTGGCCTCCATCTCATAGAGCTCCACCTGCCTCTGCCTCCTAAGTGCTGGGATTAAGGAAGTGCACCACCATTCCTGGATCAAACATACTATTATTCAAGAAGAAAAGATAAAGCCAGGCTGGTTAGTAAAAGCATTTGCCAAGTAAGTCTGAAGACCTGAGTTCGATCCATGGATTCTCACATAAAGGTGGAGGGAAAGAGCTTGATTCAACCAAGTTATCCTCTGATCACATGTACACTGAGGTACAGGCGCATACTACCGTGCCCCATCACACACACATACAATAAAAAAATATAAAGCCACACTAGTAACATGAAAAACAATCTTGTTACATGAAGTGAAGCATGGTTCATGAAGTTAAAAAAAAATCAGACTATAAAATGTAAAAGTTTTATTTTTCATAATGTAAAACTAAAAATGATCCATCTTTTGTTTTTAGGCAGGATCTCATGTAGCCTAGGCTGGCATCACACTCTCTATGTAGCTGAGGATGACCTTGAACTATGCAGTGCTGAGGGCCGAACCCAGGGCTTGTGTATGCTAGACAATAGACAAGCACATTTACCAGCTGTGTTACATCTCTAGTCCAAGATGAGTCTTTTTTTTCTAAAGATTTTTCACTTAAAAAATTTTTTTAAATTATGAGTATGAGTATTTTGTCCACATGGATATAAGTGCATCATGTGTGTGCAGTGCCCAAGGAGACCAGAAGGTGCTGAATCCCCTGGAACTGAACTGGAGTTACAGGCAGTTGTATGCTGCCAGGGTAGGAACCTGAGTCCTCTGCAAGAGCAGTAAGTGCTCTTAAGTGTTGCTCTATCCCCAATATGAGTCTTTTTTGTTTAAGCAGTAAATACAAATAGGAAAAAAAAAAATACAGATTATTTCTAAGTAGCAGTATGTTTGGGTTTTTTTTTCTATTAGACAGGGTATCACTATGTAGCCCTGGCTAGCCTGAACTCTCTATGTAGACTAGCTTAGCTTTAAAACTTACAGAAATTGACCCTGTCTTTACTGCCCAAGTGCTGGTATTAAAGATGTGTGCCACCACATCCAGCTTCATTTTTTTATATTCTATTTTTCTCCAGCAAGAAAAATGCATTACTTTTAACTTACTACTAATTTTAAGGTGTCTTAAACATAATTTTTTTTGATTCTTTCAATCTTAAGAAACACGAAATAATCTCAATTTATAGAACAGAAGGTTGTACCCACAATGCCATGGCTTCCTAAGACAGAGGAGGGGCCGACTCCTTGCTCCAAGGTTTCTAGGTCAAGACTTCTTCCACTATACCTGAAGTGTCTGGGCCGTTCTCAGCAGGTATGAGGACGTTTTCAACTGTTCTCTCAACCCAAAGTCTTCTTCCCCACCCTACAAAATTTCACCATCTTCTCTACACTCTTTCATGTGCTTTCTTTCACACTGTTAATTGGTTTTTCACTACTCTGTTTTCTGCCCACAGGAGTTAATAAACTTCTGGAGAGCAGGGAGTGACTCTCAGTCAGCCCTGTTTTTCTTGAATGATTCAGTGATATGTTTTCTGCATATCATAATTCTAAAAAATGATGAACAAATGAAGGAAGAGGTAAGCTGGGAGCTTTTCTATCAGCCACTGCCCTGGTTTTATAAACAAGCAAAACAACCAGATTCTCCAAATCTCACTCACTAACTGACAGGGTATCCTGCCTTTACCTCCCAAATACTAGGCTGTCTTGTGTCAACAGGCCCAGCTACACTGTTTTGCATTTTCAAAGCTTTTGCTGACATTCTCTCAGACAGACTTCACATTAAATGAATAACTGCCACATCAGCCACCACCTGCCATTCTTCCACTTCTACTTTCTGACACTGGCACTGGGAGGAATATATGTACTTCTCTTAATTCTGTTTTTTAAGTTTTTAAATTTACTTATTTCTATTTTATGTGGATGAGTGTTTTGCCTGCATGTATGTAAATATACCCATGGGTACTATGCCTATGGAATTACAGGCTGTTGTTAGCAGCCATGTGGGTGCTGGGAACCAAACTCGGGTCCTCTGCAAGAGCAACCAATGTTCTCACTGCTGAGCCAGCTCTCCAGGCTGTCCCATCCCCACTTTTGAGACAGAGTCTCCCTGTATTACTAGCTGGCCTAAAACTCTCTATGCAGACCAGGCTAGCTTCAATCTCACTGAGATCTATCTGGCTTTCCGTCTCAAGTGGTGAGATTAAAGGTGTGCACCACCACGTCCATCAAATTTTAAAATATATTTATTTATTTTATGTGCATATGTGTGTACCTCAGTGTATGTTGTGTGTACTACATGCATACATGCAGTTGTAAGCCGCCATGTGGGTGCTGGGAAGCAAACCCTGGTCCTCTGCAACAGCAGCAAGTGTTCTTAACTGCTGAACCATCTCTCCAGACCTCCTCTTAATTCTTAAACTTACAATAAACTCTATTATTATATATTATCAACTATATTATCAGCTATTATTTATCATCCTTCCAACATATACTCAACATCTAATACCCAAATACCCAGCATAACCCACTCAAGAAAACCACTACTAATTGTCATCTCCGCTTATGGATAAAGCTGATGATCATAATACAAGGGTTACAGAAAGCAGGAATCCACAAACTCCAGGTCATAGACCAAAACTGGCCTGCTACCTGTTTCTGTAAATGAAGTTTCATTGAAACACTGCTATGCTCAAGTCATTCATGTATTACCTGGGGCTGTTTAGAGACTAAAGACAGAATCTGAGGAGTTGTACCAGAGACTATATGACTCAAAGCCTGTAATACTTATTATCTGGCCCTGACTATTAAAAAATATGCCAACCAATCCTCAAAACATTTTGTGTTTGGTAAATTTTTATAGTAATAGGTACTAAACACATAACATTATGTTAATTCTCTGAAAATCAGCAACTCAGTAGTATCTATATGATACAATAATCTTTACATCATTCTATCCCTGGCTTCACAGTCCCATAATCAATCATGCCAGAAAACAGCTAATAAAAATTCAACTTGTAAAAATATGTTTCCCACAGTTACAGAATCTTGGCAAGCTTTAACCCTAGCTCCTCACAAGATTAATAGTTTCAGGGGTTCAGGATATAGCTCCAAGTATACCATGCTTGAGATGCTATGAGTTCAATCCTCAGTACCTCAAAAAAAGAAAGAAACCAATTAAGGAAGGAAGGAAGGAGAAAAGAAGGGGAAGGGGTTAGGTAAGAAAAGGAGAAAAGAATATAGACTGATTAAATTGCTGTCAGTCTTTTTGGATTTCATGCAGCATTAGGCCTAGGAAGATTAAAAGACTGCTTAAACACAAGAGACATGGGGAATTCTATCCCTCAATGAATCACACTCTAAAATCCAATAAATATTTGGATTTTATTATTTTCCTTTTTTTTTTTTTTTTTTTTTTTTTTTTTTTTTTTTTTAACCTCCCTGGAGCTGGCCTGAAATTCACTTTGTAGACCAGGCTGGCCTCGAACTCACAGAGATCTGCCTGCCTCTGCCTCCTGAGTGCTGGGCTTAAAGGCATGGGCCACCACACCCGACATATTTTTCCTTTTAAAAAAAAAATCTTAGTATGTAGCTGAGATTGGCCTTCAATTCTTGATCCTCCTGCCAAATGCTGCAACTACATGTATGTGCCACCATATTACCCATCTTTTTTTTTTAGACAAGGTATCTCAATATAACCCAGGTGGTCCTGGAACTTGTGATCCTATTGCCTCAGCCTCCTTAGTACTGGAACATTCTAGCTTGCTTTCTGTTGCTGTGATAAAAACATTGAAAAACAACTTGAAGAGCAAAGGCTTTATCTAACTAACACTTCCACATCACAGGTCATTTTTGAGGTAAGTCAGGCAAAACGGGAGGCAGGAACCTGGAGGCAGGAGCGAATGCACAGACCATGGAGGAACACTGCTTACTGGCTTGCTCCTCAAACCTGTACTCAGCCTTCTTTCTTATACAACCCAGGACCAACTGCCCAAGGGTGACATCATTCACAGAGGGCTGGGCCCTCCCACATCACTCAACAATCAAGAAAATGCCCCACAGACATGCCCACAGGCCAATCTGGTGGAGGCAATTCCCCAGTTGAGGATGTCTCTTCCCAGGTGTGTCAAGCTGGCAAACAAAGCCAACCATGACACTGGATTACAATCCAATTTTCCTTTAAATAATTACCAGTATTTTGGTCAAAAATGACTATTGAGTAGTAAGTTTTGGACATGGTGTTCTCTCCCTTGCAGGGACTTCATTCATGTAGGAAAGCCAGAGTAACACAGGGCCCTTCAAGCAGTATGACTTTGGAGAATCCCCCTCAACAGGCTCTAAGAATCATCACTTCATCTATAAATCTGTGTTATCATCCACCTTCCAAAGACAAAGTAAGATGAGATTTGTATGAAAATGCTTTGAGAATCTCTCATGCACATACTCACATCCGTAGCCCTGGCTCCTTTCTTCTTGGATGGGGTGGTTATATAGCAAGCTAAGGTTAAATAAACTGTGATGTGCAGATGTGAGGGGATTAGTACCAAGGCCTGTATCATCCCCTCCTTACTAAGTTGTTTCTAAATACAAAGCCTTGCTATGGTCTCAGGTTTGTTTTCTGTGAATATGAACTCCAAAGACCACCATCATTCATGAGTGACATATTGGGGTCAAACACCTCCCTGCATGGCATCCTCAACCCATAACAAAGAAAGCTATAATCTCTGTGCATTTCTTTCCTCTATCACCAGACTGAATACTGGCATCGTATCTGATATAAATGCCTCTAAGAAATCTTTAGAGGAATTTTAGGAAAATAGTCTGATTTATATAATCAGTATTTTAAAAAATATTTTATTATTTTTATGTGTATGTGTATTGCTTGCATATAGGTAAGTGCACCCATGTTGTGCAATGCCCGCAGAGGACAGAGGAGGCTGTGGGATCCCCTGAAACTGGAGTTACACACAGTTGTTAGCTGCCATGTGGGTACTGGGAATCGAACCTGGGTCTTCTGCAAGAACACCCAGTGTTCTTAACCACTGAGCCATCTCTCCAGCCCCATATAATCAGTATTTTAAAAAATCAATTATCAGCTTCTTCCAAAGCTGAAAAGGACTAATGAAAACCTAGTGGTACTGAAAGAAAAATATTGTATTTCAGGCTTATATTACTTGACACCAGATGGAGCTTTCTGAACTATTATGTTCATAAAAAGGAAATTTAATCTAGTCTAAGTATAGAAGAGTTAAAGGAGTGTGGGCCCTCTAAGTATACTCAGTCTTATATACTGACCCAGTAGCAAAAGAGTATTTTAAAAAGGGGAGGACGAACCCAGTAAAAATTACATAGTTTCACCAAGAAAGGAACAAAATTGCCACTTTTGCTTCACCACAAATATAACCAGTTTTAACCATCCATGTGATAGGCAGTACACAAGACTAACTGTAGGGAATTTACAAAATGAAAATAAAATTCATGAATCTGACATTGAATCTTTATACTGGCATATTCAAAAAGAAATCTATTTAGCTGGTCATGGTGATGCAGGCTTTTAATCCCAGCACTCAGGAGGCAGAGGCAGGCAGATCTTGAGATCCAGGCCAGCTGGGTCTGCACAGTGAGTTCCAGGCCAGTTGGGGCTACAGGGAGACACTGTTTAAAAAAAAAAAGAGGGGCTGGAGAGATGGCCCAGCGGTTAAGAACACTGATTGTTCTTGCAGAGGACCTGGGTTCGTATCCCAGCACCCACATGGCAGCTAACAACTGTCTGTAACTCCGGTTCCAGGGGATCCAACAGTCTCTTCTGTCCTCTACGGGCATTGCATGACATGGGTGCACTTGCTTACATGCAGGCAATACATGCATACACATAAAATAAAAATAATAAAATAT
>NW_008328722.1:77546-91187 GCF_000622305.1 Nannospalax galili
GGAGGGAGGGAGGGAGGGAAGGAGGGGAGGGGAGGAAGGAAGAAAGAGAGAGAGAGAAAGAAAAACAGGTTTACTTGGTACACCACAATCAGAGAAGCAGGCACAACAGCAACAGAACTGCTGGCCCAGATTCAGTTGTTTAGAGTTCTCAGGAACACCTTCTAATTCATTCAAGACCATCACAAAGTTCCTGGTGCTGCTGGCTGTCATTTTACACACATTATCTCATTTAACCCTCCCCCAAATCCCAGGAAGCAGGCCTTGCTATTTCTATAATATTCATTTTAAGAATAAAGAAACTGAGGTTTATAGACATGAAGCAACTTGCTTAAGCTCACATAGTTTGTGTGTGACAGGGGGCCTTTATTCGATCCAGGTTCATCTGCACAAGGTGCTTTTTTATAAATTTGTTTTTATTAAATTTTGTTGTATTTCATACAGAATATCTCAAACAATCTGAACCATCTTTACAGCCCAGTCCCCACCATCACCCTCCCATAGTCCCCCCACTGGAACCCATATACTGGGTCCTGGGTGTTAACACCCACTGTGTTGTCAGTGTCCCCAAACGTTCCCCAGTGCAAGTCAAGCACATGAAAAGCAAAGTATAAAGCGAAATTTTCAACTAGCTCAGCCATAGCTTTAAACAACTCAAAGAATCATACATTCTGTATTGGTTGCAGTGGGTGAAAAATAAGTAATTTCTTCCTATCTAACCTCATTCAGATTCAACTGTGGCCATCAGGTAGTTCTTTGTTTCTTTTCCGTTCTTAGATACACATAACAAAAACTCTTCAGGCAAAGCTTCTCAGCCTTTTTAAGATCAAGCATATAAAGTCTTGAGACACCCCACATCAAAGTTTTAGAATGTTATAAACTCCAATATCTTGCATGTAAAAAAAAAAACGGGGGGTGGGGGAGGCATTCTCCTGGAAATGATTCAGGAGCTCAATGAACGGGCAAAAACGTGAGGCTGGAATTGTTCTCCGTTGGTCCACTATCCCCACTACCTAAGAGCACCGGGGAGGTTCAGAGCCACGAGGAAAACTGAGACAAGTCTTATAGTAGCCATTCGGCTGAAGGAACTAAATGAAAAAGGTGTTCTACTGCCCTTTACGAATTTCAGAGTTATTAGGTGACAGTTAAAAAGGCAAGTGCAACCCGAGAGCACAGTGCAGATTCAAATAACATTGATCACGACTCAGTCTCAGGCTTCTGTCAGTTATACAAAAGAGTCACCTATTAAATATTAATGGCATACATTTGCGACCGAGCCCTCCGGAAGAGCTCTCCTGAAACCACTCTCGGTTAGAAAAGGAAAACTGTCCCCATTTTCTAGGTAAAACCCCAGACCACGGGGATCCCTCGGGCGTGTTCATTCTGTTCCTCCCAGGGGAGATGACAGGGTCATCCCGCATCCCAGGAAGGAGCAAGGATCAGACGGCGGGCGGGGCCGGGCCGGGAGGGACCGGGATCCCCTGGTGCCCCCAGCTGTCAGCTAGCAGGCCGGGAGGCGGGGCGCGGCCGGCCCGGCTGTCCGCACAAAGGGAGCGGATGGGTGCGTCGATGGCGGCCGGGACCCCGGCCCGGGCGGGGATCGCTTACCCAGCAGCAGCACGTTCTTCCCCGCCGGGAGCTTGGAGCGCGAGCGCGTGGAGACCTCGCTGAGGATGCAGGACCTAACGGGAGCAAGGCTCAGGCTGAGGCCGGGCCGGGCCGCCCACGGGACTCGCCGCCCGGAGCTCCCGGCCCGGCTCCCAGCTCCCGATCCCGCAGGCGTCCGCCCCGGAGAGGAGAAGACCCGCGGGGGACCCGGGAGAGGGTGCGGTCATTACCACAGGTTCTGTCCGTCCTCGTCGTCGCCCGCAGCGGAGCTGCCGCTGCCTGACGCCAGCTCGTTAGCCAGCGGCCCGCCGGCGTAAGTCGAGGCTAGCCCGGGTGGAGAGGAACCAAAGGAACCGACTCGCCCCGCAGCCGCCATCTTGGTCGGGAATCACACCACTCCTGACAGGGCTGAATGAGCAAGGCGGCGGCAGCGGCGGCGGCAGCGGCGGTGGCGGCGGCGGGAACCCGGATATGGGCGTTCGACTCACGGGAGCGGGATCGCGCCTGCGGGGGTGGGGCCCACATCTGGGGGCGTAGTCTGAGGGGCGGGGCTGGCGGGGCCAGAGGCGGCGTACTGCGCTTGCGTGGCTTGCCTGTGGCCGGAGGGACTGAGCCTGCGCTAGCTGAGGCGCCGCTGGTTCTGCGGCAGTCTTAGTTCCCTTCTTGTCTTCATCCTGAAGTGCTGTGGCCCATGCCACCTCCAGTTACCCCGCTGCAGAGGGGCGGACAGGATGTGTCAGGTGAGCGGCGCGGCCTCCCACCCTGGCATCTTGTGGAGCATCCAGTTCACTCAGGCTAAGCGCGGCGTACACACCTGCCTCTAGATTTGGAGTTGTCCAGAGGTCCTGGATTTCTGGGCTTTCTTTGCTTCCTCAAGGAGCCATGGGTCCCTCAAGCTGGACCCACATCTGGAGCTGGTTTTCCAGCCCTCCATGCAACTAACTGCTTGACAGATCAATGTTGACAGAGCTTACTTAATGACTGGTCTTGGTTAATGAATGGTCTTGATGGATTTTTATTTTCCTTTGTTTTTTCAGATGCAAATCATATGTAGCGCAAGCTGGCTTTGAACTCCTGAGCCTTCTGCCTCCACCCCCAAGTGCTAGGGTTACCATGGCCACCTCTGTTCTTGATGTTTTATCTGAGATGTTCCATGTAATATTTGAAGACCCCTTATATAAGTCACCTAACAGTATACAGCACCGCATTTAATACAGCAAACATAGAGAACCTAAGCCAGCCCCCCCCAAATCCATTAAAAAAAAATTTGTGTGAGTGTTTTGCCTGCATGCATGTAAGTGCACCCACTTGTGTGCCTGGTGCCTATGGATGTCAGAAGAGGGCGTCAGATTCCCTAGGACTGAAGTTACAGGCAGTTGTTAGCCATCATGTGGGTGCTGGAAACCGAACTTGGCTCCACTGGAAGAGCATTAAGTGCTTTTAACTCGAGCCATCTCCCCAGCTCCATAAGATCCCTTCTGTTAGAATTTTACTGGCTAAATATATTGGCATGCCTGAGGTCCATTTCCAGAAAGAGTCAATGGCTTTAAGTTCTGTCAGTGCACCTTATAAGTATAATTGCTTAAAACAGTCTGGCTTTTTTATGTTTTTCCAAATTTGACGATTACTTGTTCACATACATCTGAATGATGCTGTTATGCTAGGTAAAAAATCCACAGTTAAGCCGGGCGTGGTGGCGCATGCCTGTAGTCCCAGCACTTGGGAGGCAGAGGCAGGCGGATCTCTGTGAGTTCAAGGCCAGCCTGGTCTACATAGTGAGTTCCAGGACAGCTGGGGCTACAGGGAGACCCTGCTTCAAACAAACAAACTAACAAACAAACCAGCTGCAATGAGAAAAAAAAAAAAATCAACAGTTAAGCACTGTATTTGCTACATATAACACTGTACTTTGAGGGCTATCTAATCTGAGTTCTGTTTACTGGCTTTGTAACCTTAGGCAATTTACTTTACCTCTCTTAAATTTCAGGGTTTTTCAATCTGTAAGGTGGGGATAAAAGGAAGATTACATGGGACCATTTGGGACTGGAGAGATGGCTCAACGGTTAAGAGCACTGGCTGCTTTTGCAGAGGACCCAGGTTTGATTCTCAGCACCCACGTGGCGGCTAACAACCATCTATAACTCTAGTTCCAGAGGAATCTGATGCTTTCTTCTGACCCTGCAGGTATTACACAACATGGGTGCACTTGGGTACATGCAGGCAAAACACTCATACACATAAAAATAATAAATAAAATATTGTCAGCCAACTAAAAAAAAAAGCACTGACTGCTCTTGCAGAGGACCCAGGTTCAGTTCCCAGCACCCACATGGTGGTTTTAAAAACCATCTGTAACTCCAGTGCCAGGGAATCTGATGCCTTCCCTTGGCCTCCGTGGGCATTGCACACACAGGTGCACTTATATACATGCAGGCAAAACATGCATACACATAAAGTAAAAATAAATAAATAAATAACTCTAAATGGGACCATTCATGTAAAAGACTTACAGTAGTACCTAGAAAACATAAGTGCTCAACACATGTTAATTTCTTTATCCTTTATGTGTATGTGTCCATGCATGCACATTGAGGTCAGAGGACAACCTCGGGTATTAGTCCTCACCTTCCACCTTGTTTGAGACAGGGCCTCTTGTGGTTTGTTTCTCCATATGCCAGGCTAGCTGACATTGGAGCCTCTAGGGATTCTTCTGTCTTTGCATCCCATCTCCTTGTTGGAGCACTGGAATTACAGATGTGCTCCTGCTTTGTATGGGTTTTAGAAATCAGCACTCAGGTCCTCACATGGCACTTTACTCACTGAGCCATCTTGCCTAGCTCCCTAGCCCATTTTGCTGATTTGTTTGTTTGTTTGTTTGAGACAGGGTTTCATGTATCCCAGGCCAGCCTTGACTCCCTTATGTAAGGAAGATACATAGTCAAGTCAGGGCCAGCCTGGGATGCATGCAACCTTGCCTTCAAAGAGAATAGAAAAGTGGGACTGGATAGATAACTCAGCAGTTAAGAGCACTTGATGCTCTTGTAGAGGACTAGAGTTCAGCTCCCAGAACCCACATGGCAGCTAACTACCATCCATAACTCCAATTCCAGGAAATCCAATGCCCTCTTCTGCCCTCCACAGGCACTGACTGACTGCATACACATGGTGCACTTAACATACATGCAGGCAAAACACTCATACACATATTTTTCTTAAATATGGAAAAGTTATATTCTCTGTGATTTTTATAGTATTGATATGTGGCATTCTTCTATTAATAGCTGATAAAAATAATTATTTCTAAATGCCTACCATGTGCCAAGCATTCTATGTAATGTGATCTTCCATCTTTATATTTTTAAAAGGAAAGTTAATTTTTTTAAACTTTTTTAAACTTTATTTATTTTTTATTTTATTTTATATGTATGTGTGTATTGCCTGCATGTATGTAAGTGAACCATGTCGTATAGTGCCCTCAGAGGTCAGAAAAAGGCATCATATATCCTAGAACTAGAGTTACAGACAGTTATTAGCCACCATGTGTTTTCTAGGATTCAAACTTGGGTCTTCTGCAAGAGCAGCCAGTGCTCTTAACCACTGAGTCATCTCTCCAGCCCCCCATCTTCATATTTAAAATTTTTTAAAATATTTTATTTATTATTTTTATGTGTATGTGTGTATTGCCTGCATGTAGGTAAATGCACCTATGTCGTGCAATGCCCTTGGAGGACAGAAGAAGCTGTTGAATCCCCTGGGACTGGAGTTATGGATAGTTGTTAGCTGCCATGTTGGTGCTGGGATACGAACCCAGGTCTTCTGCAAGAACAGCCAGCATTCTTAACTGCTGAGCCATCTCTCCAGCCCCATATTTAAATTTTTTTAAAAAAATTTATGTGTATGAGTGTTTTGCCTGCAACTGTGTAAATGCACCTATGTTGTGCAGTGGCCACAGAAATCAGAAGAGGGTGTCAGATCTCCTGGAACTGGAGTTATGGAAGGTTCTTAGCTGCAATGTGGGGTGCTGGGAACTGAACCCGGGTCCTCTGCAAGAGCAGCCAGTGCTCTCTTAACTGCTGAGCTATCTCTCTAGCCCCTTTGTTTTTTGTTTTTGTTTTATGGTGGGTTTTTTTGTTTGTTTGTTTGTTTAGACAGTTTCTTATGTATCTCTAGCTGGTCTGGAACTCAGTATGTAGACCAGGCTGGCCTGAAACCTGCATCAACCCTCCTGCCTCTCTCCCAAGTGCTAGGACTACAGGCTTGCACCAGCCTGCCAGCTCATCCTCATCCTTTTTAGATCAGCAAAGTTAGATAACTTATCCCAGGTCACACAGATCAGAGGTTATTAGTAAGGTTTTGACTTCCCATTCTGTCAAACAGCCTAGATCAAATCATGTTAAATATTCTGACATCTTTACATACTGTTGTGGAAGACACCTGTGAAAATCTCTATATTACAAAAATAGGAAAGTTGCATATTAAGAGAATCTATAAAAGGAAAGATTCAGCACTCTCAGAATTTTTGTCATTAAAAAAAATGTTATTTATAACTAGGCTTCTGGGGCCCAGGAGATGGCTCAGGGATTAAAAGTACTTGCTTCAAAACCCTGACAACATGAGTTTGATCCCCAGATAAAGCTAAATGAGAGGCAGAGACAGGAGAATAATCTGGAAGCTCATGGGCCAGCTAACTTGAAATACATAGCATAGTGGCAGACACAGGACACCCTGCCTCACCAAGGTGGAAGGTGAGACCCAAACACACACTAGCACCATAGCATGTGTGTGCTCATAGCATATGTGTGCCTGCTCTCTCTTTTCTCTCTCTCTCTCTCTCGCTCTCTCTCTCTCTCGTTCTCTTTCTCACACACACAAAATAAAGAAAAGCTACTGATTTTATAGCTAAACTTTTTTATTTTAATTTTTATTATTTTATATGTTTGAGTGTTATGCATGCATGTATGTAAGTGCACCCATGTCATGCAAAGCCTGGAGAGGTCAGAAGAGGGTGTCAAATCCCCTGGAACTGGAGTTACAGATGGTTGTTAGCCATCGTGTGGGTGCTAAGAACAAAACCTGGGTCCTCTGCAAGAGCAGCCAGTGCTCTTAACTGATGAGCCATCTCTCCAGAACCCATAACTAAGCTTTATAAAAATTTTTTAAATTTATTTTAATTCTGTATGTATGAATATTTTGCCTGCATGTAAGTGCACCATGTCATGCAATGCCCTCAGAAGCCAGAAGAGGGCGTTGGATCCCCAGGAAGTTTGGGATGGTTGTTAGATGCCATGTAGTAGTGGGAACTGAACCCACATCCTCTGCAAGAGCAGACAGTGTTTTTAACCACTGAGCATCTCTCCAGCCCCAAACTTTTTAAAATTTTTTTTCTTTGTATTTTATGTGTATGAGTGTTTGCCTGCATGCATGTAACTGCATCCACATGCATACCTACTACCTGTGGATGGCAGAAAAGGGTGTTGGATCCCCTGCAACTGGAGTTATGGATGGGTGGTTGGCTGCCATGTGGGTGCTGGGAACCAAACCTGGGTCCTCTGCAAGAGCAGCCAGTGCTCTTAACCATTGAGCCATCTCTCCGGCCCCCTAACTAAGCTTCTTATGGTATGATTACTTTTTCTTTCATGACCAAAGACAATTAACTGTCTTATTTTTCGCCCTCTTCTGGCCTCCTCAGGAACTGCATGCACAGGTGTACTTACATGCATGCAGGCAAAACACTCATACACATAAAAATAATACATAAATAAATAGGCATGGTCATTCAGGCCTGTAATCTCTGTACTTGAAAGGCTGAGGCAGGAGGATTACCAAGAGTCTAAGGTTAGCCTGGATTACATAGTGAGTTCCAGGCCAGTCTGGCTACAGAGTGAGACCCTGTCTCAAACAAACAAACAAACAAACACAAAAGAGTCTTCTGGCCTGCCTAATACGGTTGCTTTTGGTATGTACAAAGCTATTGTCCTGTGATTGTTTCATCATTGTCCTGGGGATTCCCTTTGCCTCAATCTTGTGCCTTCTGTATAGTAGAGAACTTCCTCTAACAATTTTATGGAATTCATATTTACATGAAACAGTGTTTTCAGCATGGACAATTGTGAAATCAAAATATTGATCAATTAAAAAATGTTGAATTATGCTTTACATCCTGCAGTATCAAATGCTTGGCCAAGGTTTAAATATTTTTATAAAAATAAGTATAACCATCTCATTAGTATGCAAATTTGCTTTCATCTTTAATAAATGGTGAAATTATATGTATATCACAAATTGTTTTAAAATAGATTTCTTTAATGTATTTTTAAAATTGTGCATGTTGCCAGGTGTGGTGGCACATGCCTTTAATCCCAACACTCTGGAGGCAGAGGCTAGTGGATCTCTGTGAGTTCAAGGCCAGCCTGGTCTACGTGGTGAGTTCCAGGCCAGCTGAGGCTACAGGGAGACCCTGTCTCAAAAGGACTCCCCCCCCCCAAAAAATTGCGTGTGTTGAATAAACACAGCTTTTTAAAAAAGATTTTCTGTGTGCGTCTGTGTGATGTGAGTGTGTGCTTCCCTGTGTGTGGGTTTGTGGAGGACGACAGATCCTTCATAGCTGGAGTTACAGGTGTTTGCAGGATGCCTGGCTTGTTATGTGGGTGCTAGCATCTGAACTCTTGTTTGTGTGATAGGACAGCAAGCCACTCTTAACCGCTGAACCATCTCTCCAGCCCCCAGCCTTTTAAAAAAAATTTTTTGTTATTCCCTAAACAATATAATATAGCAAGAACTACATTACATTTAGATTGTGTTAGGTATTAGTAATCTAAGCTGGCCATAGTGGTGCACACCTGTCTGTAATCCTAGCCCCCGGGAGACCAAGACAGGATTTTGAGTCTGAACCCAGCCTGGGCTATGTAGCAAGAGCCTGGCTAAATCATCATCATCATCATCATCATCATCATCATCTAGAGATGACTTAAAGTAGGGCTTCTTAAACTTTTTACACTTGCTACCCTTTTTTCACCTGAGAAGAAAAAATTTTTTGGACTAGGCTCTCACAATATAGCCAGATTGGCTTAGAACTTGCTATGTAGACCATTCTGTCCTTGAACTCACAGAGATTGACCTGCCTCTGCCTCCAGAGTGCCAGGATTAAAGGCATGCACCACCACGCACAGCTAACTTGAGAAATTTTTACAAAGTCCTGGGTATATAAATTAAACATTTACTGATAATAAATCATAGTTTATATTAAGCTGGTGAGATGGCTCAGCAGGTAAAAACACTTGCTGTCAAGCCTGACAGACCTGAGTTTAATACCCAGGACCTACATAGTAGAAAGAGAGAACTGACTCCCACAAATTGTCCTCTGACCACCACATGAATTCTGTGGCATGCACACACCCACATATACACAGGTAAATAAATGTAATAAAAACTGTTAAAGAAATTTATATTAAAACAATTCTTATATATATGTAATTTTACCATTCATTAAAGATGAAAGTAATTTTCATATTAATGAGGTGGATGTGCCTTTTTACATAAAGAATTAAGCAGCCGGGTATGGTAGCACATGCCTTTAATCCCAGCACTCATGAGGCAGAGACAGGAGGATCTCTGTGAGTTCCAGGCCAGCCTGGTCTATGTAGTTCCAGGCCAGCTGGGGCTACAGGGAGACCCTGTCTCAAAGAGAGAGAGAGAGAGAGAGAGAGAGAGAGAGAGAGAGAGAGAGAGAGAGAGAGAGAGAAGAATTAGGCTAAGCACAGTGAATAGTGACACATACCTGTAATCTCAGCACTTGGAGGGTAGAGGCAGGAGGATCATAAGTTCAAAGTCATCCTCTACTATATAACAAGTTCCAGGCCAGCCTTAGTTATCTGAGACTCTGTCTCAAAAAAGAATATATTAATAATTAAATCATGGCTGAATATTTGATACTGCAGGATACAGTGTATCTTCAACATTTTTTAGAGTTGATCAATATTTTGATTTTGTGATCATCATCATTGAGAACAGCACTTGGCATACATGCTGAGGAATGATGATAAGAAAATATTAAAAAGTCATTGTTTTCTGTGAGTAATCCATGTTTCTATAAGACCAGGAAACTGTACATACATTCAAAATACTACAGTTCATAACATACAGTAGTCTTGAATCTGAGCTGACGTGTTTGGGACAACATTCACTGGCCTTGTATGGTGTGATGGCATTAGAATTGCAGAGTGTGAATGTGTGTTCAGAAGCAAGGTGAAGTCCTATGACACAAAATACATAAGCACTGCCAGAAATGCCTCAGATTCATTATGCATCTGATTTTAATTAATTTTTGATTGTTCAGAAACCCTTTACTGTTGTCAGATTTTTCATAACCCTGATTCAGCTGCACGGCTCTATATAGAGTCACAACCCACAGCTGAAGAAGTGGGGATCTAAAGTATATGGGCTTGGTATGGTGGCATATATCTGTAATCCCAGAACTTGGAAGGCTGAGACAGGAGAATTCCAAGTTCAAGGCCAGCCTGGACTACAAGACCCTATCTAAAAGCATAGAAACACAAAACCAAAAAAGTAAGGTATATGAGATGGTATGCATAGGTTATATGCAAATACTACACCTTTTTTATGAGGGACTTTGACATCCTCAGATAACTGTATCCACAGAGGGTTCTGGAACCAATCTGCCCCCACCCTGTAGATACTGAAGGATGTCTGTATATGATACAGACTTCTAGATGTATCTCTCTAGCCCACTGCTTCATTGGGAACTCTAAATTAATATATCCAGCTGCCTGTTTCACATCTGCACTCAGATGTTTAGTAAGCATTTCAAACTTGGCATACCCCAAACTAAACTTCTAGCCTTTCCCCATAAAATCTTCAGTACCCCACTTCCCCATTGCATAGTAGCTTTTTGTTGCTCAGTCCTAAACCTGAGTCATTCTTGACTTCTCTATTTCTCTCAAACCTCAAATTGAAACTCAAAACTATGAGGAACCCTGTTGTGTCAGCCTTCAACATATACCCAAAATGCAACTTCTTTATTTTGTTTAGTTTATTATTGGGGAGAGAGAGACAGACAGAGAGAGAGAGACAGAGACAGAGACAGACAGAGAGACAGAGAGAGAGACAGAGAGAGAGATGAGCGTGTGTGTGTGTGTGTGTGTGTGTGTGTGTGTGTGTGTGCGCGCGCGCGCGCGCACAGGCTATAACACTTCTGTGGAGAGCAGAGAACAACTTTGTGGAGTTGCTTTTCTACTTCTACCTTCATATAGGTTCCCAGAATCGAACTCAGGTTGTCAGGCTTGCAGAGCAAGCACTTTTATCCGAGTCATCTTGACGGCCAGGCAATGAAACTTTTTTGTTTGTTTTTTATTTGTTTTTGTTGTTTTTTTCTTATTTTTGGGACAGGGTCTCACTATGTAGCCCTGGCTGGCCTGGAACTACAGTGCAATTTCTTATTACTCATCAACTGATAACCCCTTGGTCTGAGTTATAATCTCTCCTTTAAAAAAAAAAAATTCTGGGGGGCTGGAGAGATGGCTCAGCAGTTAAGAGCACTGGCTGTTCTTGCAGAGGACTACCTAACTCCAGTCCCAGGGGATCCAATGTCCTCTTTTGGCCTCTGAGGGCACTGGATGACACAGGTGCACTTATATACATGCAGGCAATACACTCATATACATAAAATAAAAGTAATAAATATATATTTTAATTCGTTGGCAATTTCATATATGTATATAATGAATTTTTGGTCTTTTCACCTCCCATTATCCTCTCTCGTTCCCTCCCTTAAGTCCCTGTCCTACGTTCATGTTTTATTTTTTGTTTGTTTGTGATCCACTGAGTTTAATTATGGTTGGTTGCACAAGCATGAATGGGGGAAGGGCTTTGTCTTTGAGACAGGGTCTCATGTAGCCCAGGCTGGCCTCAAACTTACTATGTGGCTGAGGCTAGCCTGGACCTCCTGATCTTGCTTCAGACTCTCAAGTATTGGTATTACAAGTGTGGGCCACTCTTGTTTGAGTGCTAGAAAAGGCACTTCAGCCAGGCTTGGTGGCACACACCTTTAACCCCAGCACTCGGGAGGCAGAGGCAGGCAGATCTCTGTGAGTTCAAGGCCAGACTGATCTACATAGTGAGTTCTAGGCCAGCTGGGGCTACAGGAAGACCTTGTCTCAAAAAGACACCCCCCCCCCAAAAAAGGGCACTTCAATGTGGCATCTAAATTGATTCTTGACTGGGATGAAGCTCAGTTGATAGAGTGCTTAGTCCTGAGTTTAATCTTCAGCACCTCAGAAACTGGGCATGGTGTTGCTTGCCTGTAATTACAGCAGTCTGGAGGTGGAGGCAGGAGAATCAGAAGTTCAAGATGATCCTCAGCTACATAGAGAGTTCAAGAACAGCCCAGGCATGCTCAAAAAATGAAAAAGCGATTCTTCAACATTTCAGATCACATCACCATTTTGCTCAAAACCCTACAATGACTCCTCATATTTTAAAACATATTTTATGTGCATGAGTGTTTTGCCTGCATGTATGTAAGTGTACAATGTGAGTGTCTGGTCTTCACCGAAACCAAGAGATGTAGGTTCCCCACGAACTGGAGTTAAAGAGTGTTAGCCACCCTGTGGGTGACAGAAACTAAACTTGGGTCCACTGGAAAAGCAGTAAGTGCTCTTAACCACTGAGCCATGTCTCCAGCCCTTAGTTGTTCGTGTGTGTGTGTGTGTGTGTGTGTGTGTGTGTGTGTGTGATGAATGTGTGTACATGTGTATGGAGACCAGAGGTCAATGTCTGATATTGCCCTAAATTAATTTCTGCTTTATTTGTTGAGACGGTCTCTCAGTGAACCTGGAGCTCACCAATTGTCTAGACTGGCTAGACTAGCTAGTCAGCAAACCCCAGGACCTTCCTGTCTCTACCTACCAGGTATGCGCCCCTTGTGCTTGGCTTTTTCGGTGGGTGCTAGGAATCTGAACTCAGGTCCTCATACCTGCCTGGCAAGCACTTTACTGACTTAGCCATCTCCCCAGCCTCTGTGACTCCTCATTTTAATCAGGGTAAAAGCTGAAGTTCTTCCAATGATCCTTAAGGCCACAGAGGATCTGATTCCTGATTTCCGTTTCTTCTTTGATTATCTGTCCCACCCTATTCCTACATTTCTCCTGTTAAGCAAGTCAGTTGTGCTGCTGTTCCTTGGAAATTCTGTGTTGCTTTGATTTAGGGCCTTTGTTCTAGCTGATCCTGCTTGTCTTAAAAGTAGTGAGGAACTAGGGCTGCAGAGATAGCTCAGTGGTTAAGAGCACTGGCTGCTCTTGCAGAGGACCTGGATTTAATTCCCAGCACCCACATGCACATGGCGGCTATGAACCGTCCTTAACTCCAGTTCCAGGGGAATCCGAAGCCCTTTTCTGACCTCGGTGGCATATTGCACAACACGGGTGCACTCACATACATGCAGACAATACACTTAGACACATAAAATAAAAATAATAAAATATTTTTATAAATGTAGTGAGGAGCTAACCAAGCCAGAATCTTGCCCTGATAATCCTCCCTCCCTCTCTCTCTCTCTCTCTCTCTCTCTCTCTCTCTCTCTCTCATTGTTGTTTTTTGTGTATGTGTTGTTGTACTGGTGGTTGTTTTTGTTGTTTGAGGCAGGGATTCCTTATAGCCCCAGCTGGCCTAGAACTTGCTATGTAGACGAGGCTGGCCTCCATCTTGACCCCTACATGCAATATTGAAACCTAACATAACTTTTTTTTTTAAAGATCCTACTATATAGCCTAGCCTGTCCTCAAAGTTGGAGTTGTGCTCCTGGCTTATACCCCTGTCTCAGCCTCCTTAGTGCTGGGATGACAAGTATGTAACTACGATGCCTAGTATCTTCCTGGCTATTTTATGGCACTCATCTTCTCTTGTTTTTTAAATTCCATTTATTTTATTTTTACTTTTTAAATATTTTATTATTTTTATTTTATGTGTATGCGTGTATTGCCTGTATGTAGGTAAGTGTACCCATGTTGTGCAATGCCCACA
>NW_008328722.1:91308-95357 GCF_000622305.1 Nannospalax galili
AAGAGGCTGTCAGATCCCCTGGAACTGGAGTTACAGACAGTTGTTATCTGCCATGTGGGTGCTGGGATTCGAACCCAGGTCTTCTGCAAGAACAGCCAGTGTTCTTAACCGCTGAGTCATCTCAGACCCCATTTTAAAAAAAAATATTTATTATTTTTATTTTATGTGTATGAGTGTATTGCCTGCATGTAGGTAAGTGCACCTGTGTCATGCAATGCCCACGGAGGTCAGAAGAGGCTGTTGGATCCCCTGGGACTGGAGTTACGGACAGCTAACTGACATGTGGGTGCTGGGATTCAAACCTGGGTTTTCTGCAAGAACAACCAGTATTCTTTATGGGGTGCGCAGGGATCTCGGGCGCCAGGTGCTAGCGTGGCGCCGGTCCCCTGCACACACCTGGAAGGTGGCGGTCCCGCAGCGCGTCTGCTCTGCGTTGCTGGCGGGCCCCTGCTTCTCTGCTGTGGGTCCCTCTGCTACCGGGGCTGGCCCAGTCGAGTTCCGCCCTAATTTCACCGGTGCACTTCCTCGAGATGCGAAATCCACCGGCCACTGGATCACGCGGGAAGGTGAGGGGCGGCTAAAGCTGGGTTTCCGTGAGTCGATGACAGAAAGATAGTGCCCCCCCCCCAGGAAGACTGGATGGTAGGCAGTAAGACACAGGACTCAGCTCTGATCTCAGTGATACAGCTACTTTATTCTCCTGACTCTGCTTGGCTCCAAGTCTTGGTGATCCAGCTCCAATTATTGAGGGAAAACCAGGATATTTTATACCATGGGGGTAGTGGTAAAAAGCTTTAGCTGATAGGTACTTTGTGGGATGCCCTATTTACATATGGAAGTGGGCTCCTGCCATGCTGCCAGACTGCCTGAGCATCACACAGGAAAACCTGGCATTTCCAGAGCCAGAGGCCATGTTTCTGTGACAGCTACTTCAAAAGACGAGTCAGGAAGATGCCAGGAAGGCACCCTGTTGACAAAAGGAGTCTCTGCATTTGAAGCCGAGCCCATGGGCTATCTGGTCATGAAGAGACTACTACTTTACACAACAAGAGTCCCCAACAATTCTTAACCACTGAGCCATCTCTCCAGCCCCCACTCATCTTCTCTTAAAAAACTGTATTATTACTGTGTGAGTGTGTGTGTGTGCAGGCAGAGCATGCAGAGATCAGAGGACAGCTTTGTGGAATGGGTTCTCTGCTTCCACCTTAACATGGGCTCTGAGGTTCGAACTTCAGTCCCAGGATCATATAGCAAGTGCTTTTACCCAATGAACTATCTTACCAGCCCCTTGTGATCTTTAATATAACAGAATTTATTTATTTGTTGGAGCTCAAATTCTATTTGTTGGAGCTCAAATTCTGAGACTGCAAGGATCCTTTTGGTCTTCAGTACTATACCCCAAGCATTTAGGGCTGGAATATAATAAGCAATCAGTAAAGGTTCTACTTCTTGTCACTAGGATTCTGAAATTTCATGATGATGATGGTGGTGGTGGTGTGAGAATAAGAGAAGTGGGTAGAAATTCTTGATTCCAGGACCTGAAAGCTGGAGCTCTCTTTTACAATATTTCAACCATTTAAAAAATATAAGTCAGAGCCAGGCATGGTGGTGCATGCCTTTAATCCCAGCACTTGGAAGGCAGAGGCAGGTGGATCTCTGTGAGTTCAAGGCCAGCCTGGTCTACATAGTGAGTTCCAGGATAGCTGGGGCTACAAGGAAACCCTGTCTCAAAAAGACTAAATAAATAAAGCCATATCAAGTCTCATCTGCAAAGCACCTTACAAGTCTTTAGCCTCCCTAATTATAGTTTTTAACAGTAAAATTAGCTATAGTTCAGAAGGTTATAGCTGACCTACATTTTAAAAATGGGAACAAAAGTCATTTGAGGTCAGCCTTTAGTACAGCCATTAACGAGACTGAACTATTTTTTTTAGTATTTTGTTACTTTTATTTCATGTGTATGAGTGTATTGCATGCATGTATGTAAGTATACCTGTGTCATGCACTGTCCATAAAATAAAAATAATAAAATATGAAAAAAAAATTTTTAATATGTCTGATGGGAGATGTATCTCAGTTGGTAGATTCCTACCTACCATATATATGAGTTCTGAGTTCAATACAAAACACTGCCTAAACCAGACATAATGACATCTACTTGTAAACTTAGCACTTAGGAGGCAGAGGAAGGAAGATCAAAAGTTCAAGATCATTCTCAGCTACATAGTCAGTTTGAGGCCACCCTGGGCTACATAAGACCTTATCTCAAAAATAATAATTACAAAAAATAGAATCCACTGGGCATTGTGGCATACATCTTTAATCCCAGTCCTTGGGAGACAGAGGCAGGTGGTTTTCTGTGAGTTCAAGGCCAGCCTGATCTATGTAGCAAGTTCCAGACCAACCAAGGCTACATAGTGAGGCCTTGTCTCAAAAGTGAAATAAAATAGGGCCTGGAGAGATGGCTCAGTGGTTAAGAGCACCTACTGCTCTTGCAGAGGACCCGGGATTGGTTCCCAGCACCCACATGGCAGCTAACAGTCTGTAACTCCAGTTCCAGGAGATCAGGGATCTGATGCCCTTTTCTGGTCTCTGTGAGCATTGCATGCACATGGTACACTTACATACATTTAGGCAAAACACTCATAGACATAAAATAAAGGTAATTTTTTTTTTTTTTTTTTTTTTTTGGTCTTTTTTGAGACAGGGTCTCCCTCCAGCCCCAGCTGGCCTGGAACTCAGTATGTAGACCAGGCAGGCCTTGAACTCACAGAGATCCAGCTACCTCTGCCCCCCCCCCCCAAGTGCTGGAACTACAGGCATGTGCCACCATGCCCGGCTCATAAAAATAAATCTTAAAAAATAAAAAATAAAAAACTATAAATCCTGGGAGTTGGAGAGATGGCTCAGTGGTTAAGAGTGCTTACTGCTCTTGCAGAGGACCCAGAATCAGTTGCCTGTACCCACATCAGGTGGCTCACAACTACCTGTGAGTCCAGATTCAGGGGATCCAACACCCTGAATTCAAGGGGCACCTGTACTCACACACACACACACACACACACACACACACACACAAGCACACATATATACACATAATTAAAAATAATTTTTTAAAAAACTACAAATCCTTTAAGAATGCATCACATATTTGCTATTTCAGGTTATATGAACAAAGATTTACTTTGTCTGCAAAGCTCTGGGCTTCCTGAGGTTTATCAGAGTGGTAACTGTCATATTTTGGAGGTGCTCAGATCTTACTGGTATACCTCAGATGGATCCCAGATGGACCTGCTTTTTCAGTTCGGTTTCTGATTCAGCTGAGCCCCTGGGAAATGGAACACTAACCAGAGGAGAGACCAAGCCTCCTCCCTCCAGCTTCCTGTCTCCCAAGAGCGTCAGTTTTTTCCCTGCCTGTTTTTTGCTCTTCTGCCAGTTCATCAACATCCTCTGCTTACTCAGCAGCTTCCTCAAGGTCACAGTTGGGTATTTTGCTATCTCAAGAAAAAGGATTGTTTAGCAGGTGAAAGAACTCTGCCAGAAAATTAGATTGGCTTGGGAAGGAACCCTTCTTGGAGGTCGGAGGTGGGGAGGGGCATGGAACACCCCACCACAGAACCACTTCCTCTCCCTGCTGAGCCGGCTCCCTCTGGGTTTGGGAACTGAACAAGACAGCCACTGCTCAAGCTGCTTCCCTTCGTACCAGCTCTCACAGGCTGTCACCAGCAACTCTTCAGATAAGGCTTGCCTCACCCGCTGTGCCAAATGCTGGCAAGTTCCAGTTTACAAAAAAAACCCTCACAAAGCTAAAAGCAAAAGGAAAAAGGAGAGCCTTGTGGTTTGACTGTATGAGCAATCAAGAAAGACTTGGAAAGGATCTCAGAATTTAAATAATCTGCCTCTCTCTCTCTCTCTCTCTCTCTCTCTCCCTCTCCCTCTCCCTCTCCCTCCCCTTCCTGTGCCTGCTTAAATTTACAAATGATCAACTTTCTGTACACACCTGCCTTCTGCCATGGCTCTTCTGCCATATTGGAATCTTATCCTTTTGG
>NW_008328722.1:95602-100109 GCF_000622305.1 Nannospalax galili
AATTACAAAAAACCGTCTCTCTCTCTCTCTCTCTCTCTCTCTCCCTCTCCCTCTCCCTCTCCCTCTCCCTCTCCCTCTCCCTCTCTCCTCTTTCCCCCCACCCCAACATTTGAGAGAAATCAGGCATTCTCTCCTAGAAGACCCAAGAAAACCCAGGGACCAGACAAGAGGGGTAGCGGTCTCAAAGGGCATGTTTGTTAGCTTCTGGGGCGTGCTTTTGTTACTGTAAGTACTTTAGAATGAATAAGTTGGTGGATCTCTGCTTTATTTTTCTGACCTCATTCTCCCTAATTACAAACCTAATGCCTCTCCTGCTCTTCATCTAGAAACGTGTGTGTGTGTGTGTGTGTGTGTGTGTGGTCTTGGTGTGTGCACATGAGTGTAGGTACATGCACTTATGTGGAGCCCAGAAGGGAATGTTGCTCGCCTTTATTCCTTTAAGATGGGGTCTCTCACTAAATCAGAAACTTGCTTTTTTTTTTTATGTGGGTGCTAGAAATTAGAACTCAGGTCCTTTGCCTGCAGAGTAAGGGCTCTTACCTAGTAAACCATCTCCTCAGCCCTCACCTAGCAATTTTTTAAAATTTTTATTTATTATTATTTTATGTGTATGCATGTATTGCCTGCATGTAGTTAAGTGTATCCGTGTCATGCAGTGCCCACGAGGTCAGAAGAGGCTGTTGGATCCCCTGGGACTGGAGTTATTGACAGTTATTAGCTGCCATGTGGGTGCCATAGATTCGAACCCGGGTCTTCTTCAAGAACAGTGTTCTTAACCGCTGAGCCATCTCTCCAGCCCCTCACCTAGCAATATTTGAGCCCTTACACAACTTTAGACCTTAGAGCAAAGAGGTATGGAAATGCCTGACCAGAAATAGGATGGTATATACCATATACCTGTAATCCCAGCACTGGAGAAGATCAGGAGATGGAGGTCAGCTTCAACTTTATCTACATAGAGTTTGAGGTTGACCTGGGGGGATCTCTCTCTCTCTCTCTCTCTCTCTCTCTCTCTTCTCTCCTCTCTCTCTCTCTCTTCTCTCCTCTCTCTCTCTTCTCTCCTCTCTCTCTCTTCTCTCCTCTCCTCTCCTCTCTCTCTCTCTTCTCTCTCTCTCTCCTCTCTCTCTCTCTTCTCTCTCTCTCTCTCTCTCTTCTCTCCTCTCTCTCTCTCTCTCCTCTCCTCTCTCTCTCTCTCTTCTCTCCTCTCTCTCTCTCTCTCCTCTCCTCTCTCTCTCTCTCTTCTCTCCTCTCTCTCTCTCTCTCCTCTCCTCTCTCTCTCTCTCTTCTCTCCTCTCTCTCTCTCTCTCCTCTCCTCTCTCTCTCTCTCTTCTCTCCTCTCTCTCTCTCTCTCCTCTCCTCTCTCTCTCTCTCTTCTCTCCTCTCTCTCTCTCTCTCCTCTCCTCTCTCTCTCTCCTCTCTTCTCTTCTCTTCTCCTCTCTCTCTCTCTCTCTCTCTCTCTCTCTCTCTCCTCTCTGTATGTGTGATTTTTGGTGAGTTTTTTCCCCCTCAGAAAATACCAGAAATGGGGCTGGAGAGATGGCTCAGTAGTTAAGAGCACTGGCAGCTCTTGAGGAGGACCCAGGTTTGGTTCCCAGCACCCACATGGCACCTAACACCCATCTTTAACTCCAGTTCCAGGGCATCCAATGCCCTTTTCTGGCCTCCTCAGGCATTGCACACACCACACACCAGTGCACCTACATGCATGCATGCAAAACACTCATACACATAAAATAAAAATCTTTATATATATATATATTTTTTTTTTATGTGTATGCATGTATTGCCTGAATGTAGGTAAGTGCACCCACAGAAGAGGCTGTGGGATCCCCTGGAACTGGAGTTATGGACAGTTGTTAGCTGCCATGTGGGTGCTGGGATTCAAACCCAGGTCTTCTGCAAGCTGAGCCATCTCTCCAGCCCCAATTAATTAATCTTTTTTATTTTTTTTATTTTTTGGTCTTTTGAAGCAGAGTCTCCCTGTAGCCCCAGCTGTCCTGGAACTCACTGTATAGACCAGGTTGGCCTTGAACTCACAGAGATCCACCTGCCTCTGCCTCCCAAGTACTGGGACTACAGGCATGTGCCACCACACTCGGCTCAATTAATCTTTTTTTAAAAAAAGAAAATATCAGAAACAGAATTTCCCTAATTTGTATGTTTAAAGTGAAATTCCCTGTCTTAGTCCCTTTCCCTGTTACTGTGATAAAATACGCTGACAAAAACAACTTAAGAGAGGAAAGGTTTATTTTGGCTTCTAGTGCAATGTGGTGGGTAAGGCCTGGCAGCAGAGCTCGAGGCAGCTGGTCACATTGCATTCACAGTCAGGAAGCAGAGAACGATGCATGCTGGCAGTCAGCTAACTTTCTCTTTTTTATTAAGTCTTGGCACCTCAGCCCATGAACTAGTGCTACCCATAACCCTGGTTAGCCTAGAATTCACTATGTAGACCAGGCTGGCCTGGAACTCATAGAGATCCACCTGTGTCTGCCACCCAAGTGCTGGGATTAAGCATTGTACACCATCAAGCCCAGCCTTATTTTCTTTTTTGTTATTTTGTTTGTTTGTTGAGACAGGGTCTCCTCGTAGCACTAACTGACCTGGAACTCTCTATGTAGACCATTCCAGGTTGGTCTTGATCTCACATCGATCTTTCCACCTCTACCTCCCAACCAAGTGCTGAGATTAAAGGTGAGCACCGCCACGCTCAGCATTTTTTACAGCAATCTTCCTGCCTCACCTCCCCAGTGCAAGGATTACAAATGGAGCTGCTATGTGAGGTTTTATGAGGTTCTGGGGATGAAATCCAGGGCTTTGTGCATGGTAGACAAGCCCTCTACCAACTGGGTTATAGTCCCAGCTCAGACAGTGATTTTCTTTCTTCCTTTCTTCTTTCTTGTCTTGGTGCCACCACACCTGGCTATTATATCTTTTTTTTACAGTTTTAAAAATTTTATTTTATGCATGTGAGTATATTGCGTGCATGTGTGTAAGTGTACCCATGTCATGCAGAGGTTAGAAGAGTGTGTCAATTCTCCTGGAACTGGAGTTACAGATGGTTGTTAGCCACCATGTAGGTGTTGGGAATCGAATCCAGGTCCTCTGGAAGAGCAGCCAGTGCTCTTAACCACTGAACCATCTCTCAAGCCTCCCCCAACAGTGATTTTTATGCCACTTCTTAGACTTCCAGTGTTAATAATATTCTGCTCCCTTTTTGCTTCCTAAAAGAGAAAATGTCTGATAACAACTTTATACATAGAGATCTGCTGACTCTGAAGGTAATTAAATTTTTCTACTTTTGAGGCTCTGTGTTAGATAAAATGGAAAAAAAAATGAAATTTTATATTTTTAGCAATATGCTACTTTTTGTAGCTGAAGGTAATCCCACATTCATACTAATTTACTCTACTTTAATCTAGAGCTAATGGTTTCTCTTCACTCTTAGGAAAGTAAGCCTAGGACTATAATCTATTATATCCTGTGCCAACAAAAACATGTTAAGGATATGAGAGTTGCCAAGTGGGAAACTCTAGTAAGCCTAGAACTATAATCTATCATATCCTGGTAAGCCTAGAACTATAATCTATTATATCCTGTACCAACAAAAACATGTTAAAGATAAAAGAGTTGCCAAGTGGGAAATTCTGGTATGTATAATTAATATGTAATTTTATACCATCTGAAAAGAAGAAAAAGTTGTTTATTCTGTAGCTATTTAAGCAAACCTTAATGATCCTAAGCATTTTACTACTAGAAAAATAATGTTTGGCTGCCTGGAAATATGAAGTGGAATCAAGGGGCTAGGGAGGTGACTCAGTGGTGAAGTGCTTACCACAGTATATGAGGACCTGAATTCAGATCCCAGCATGTATATTAAAAAAAAAAATTAAAAAAAAAACAGCCATGGTGGTGCACATCTGTAATCCCAGTGCTGGGGGCGGGGCAGGGTGTGGAGACAGGAGGAAGAACCATGGAGCTCAGTGGTCAGGTAGTCTAGCTGAACTGGCAAGCTCCAGGTTAAGAGGCCGTGTCTCAAAAAACAAGCACCATCAAGCCCAGCCTTATTTTCTTTTGGTGGAAAGCAATTGAGGAAGACACCCTACTTAAACTTCTGGTTTCCACACACATGTACATACATGCACACATGAACACATGTACACATACAAATGAATGTGGTGTCACAATGCAGAATTATCCTCTCTAAGACTTCCTAAATAAATCTCAAGATTGCTTTGAAGAATCTGCTTCCTTTATATTTCATTTCTCCTATCAGTGAAGGAGGAGTAACCTGATAAGCCAGGACCATTTCACAGATAGATTCTTTTTTAAAAAAATATTTTATTATCTTTTTTTTTTTTTTTTTTTTGTTATCCTCTCTCCTAAATAAATCTCAAGATTGCTTTGAAGAATCTGCTTCCTTTATATTTCATTTCTCCTATCAGTGAAGGAGGAGTAACCTGATAAGCCAGGACCATTTCACAGATAGATTCTTTTTTATTTTTTAAAA
>NW_008328722.1:101408-131317 GCF_000622305.1 Nannospalax galili
TTGAGACAGGGTCTCCCTGTAGCCCCAGCTGTCCTGGAACTCACTATGTAGATCAGGCTGGCCTTGAACTCACAGAGATCCACCTGCTTCTGCCTCGGACTGCTGGGATTATAGGCATGCGCCACCATGCCCAGCTATTATCTTTATTTTATGTGCATGAGTGTATTGCCTAGATATATGTCTGTCCAGAAGAGGGTGTCGAATTCCCCTGGAACTAGAGTTATGGACAACTGTTAGCCACCAAGTTGTAGCTCAAGTAACATGGGAAACTAATTTGCATTATTTAGACGAAATAAAATGCTTGGATTCAATGTTTGGAGCAAAGCATGTGAGACGGGGATTTATAGTCCAGGCTTCAGAATCAGACTGATTTGAGTTCAATTGTGCCTTACTAGCTGTGTGACTTTGGAGAGTTTGTTGTCATTGTTGTTTAATGTTTTTATATGTTTTATTTTATATGTATGAGTGAATTGCCTGCATGTATGTAAGTGCACCTGTGTCATACAGCACCCACAGAGAACAGAAGAGGGCATCAGACCCCCTGGAACTGGAGTTAAGAACAATTGTTCATTGCCATGTGGGTGCTGGGATTTGAACTCAGGACTTCTACAAGAGCAGCCAGTGCTCCAAATCGCTGAGCCATCTCTCCAGACCCACCTTGGGGGTTTTAAACTCTGAAGTCTATTTCCTCTACTCTAAGAGGGTTACTGTAAGAAATAAACACACAAATAAGTCTGGCACACTGTGAGGACTCAGTGTAAAGAAATACTTGTGGTTATTCCATTTTCTGCCCCTCTCTCCCCCTCTTTCTCTCTTTCTCTCTCTCTCTCTCTCTCTCTCTCTCTCTCTCTCTCTCTCTCTCTCTCTCTCTCTCTCTCTCCCCTCTCCTCTCCTCTCTCCCTCCCTCTCTCTTTCCCTCCCTCCCTCCCTCTTGTCCCCCTTTCCTTTATTATACAGGGTTTCATGTAGTCCCAGCTTGCCTCAAACTCACTGAGTAGCTAAGGATGACTTTGAACCTCTGATCTTCCTGCCTCTACCTCCAGAGTGCTAGAATTGCAGACATGGGACAAGCCTAGTTTATACAGTGCTGGCAATTGAACCCAGAGCCTCCTGCACGCTAAGCAACACTCTACCAACTGAGCTTCAATCCAGCCCTTGGTTATTCTTATTTGAGATTATTTTATTTTAGTTTTCATCTTTTTGAGACAGGGTCTCCCTGTAGCCCCATCTGGCCTGGAACTCACTATGTAGACCAAGCTGGCCTTGAACTCACAAAGATCTGCCTGCCTCTGCTGGGATTAAAGGTGTGTGGCACAATGCCCAGCCTTTGAGATACATTTATAAGGCTGTTTTATAGTGCAGTTTCTTAACATTTAGATTGCTTAAATGGACACATTATTCTAGTTTGCTTTTCTGTTGCTGCAGTGAGACCAAAAGCAAGAAGGGGAGGAAATGGTTTATTTCAGCTTATTCTTCCAGGTCACAGTCCATCACTGAAGGAGCTTAGAACAGGAACTCAAGCAGAAACCAGGAAAGAATGCTGCTTACTGGCTCAGACACTGGCTCACTCATAGGCTCATGCTCAGCAAGTTCTCTTAGTCCACCAACCCCACTAACCTAGGGATGCCAACCCCACTGTGAGCTGGGCCCACCCACATCAATCATTGAACAAGACAATCCCTACAGACATGGTCACAGGCCAATCTGACCTAGGAAATTCCTCAGTTGATGTTCTCTCTTTCCAAGTGACTCTAGGTTGTGTCAAATTGACAATACAGTTAACCAGAACACATATAAATATTCTTGGAACCTCCTTAAAATACAAATTCTGACTCAAAAGGTCTGCAGTAGGACAGCAATTGATTCTTCGTCTCTAAGAAACTTCCTGTCATATATCCATATACTGGCCCACAAAGGCATTGTATAGGAGAAACAGGCTTCGTTATTTTATTTTGCGACAGGGTCTCACTGTGTAGCCCCCAGGCTTACCTGGAACTCTGCTGGTAATCCTCCTACCTCGGTCTCTCAAGCTCTGTGATTACAAACCCAACCAAAATCATGTTATTGGACTCACTGTTTTCTTAATATTTTTCTATCATCACAAGATATAGAAACTTGTATTTACCAGAATTCTAGAGTAGCTGAAAGCTAGAGTCGCTGATGAGTTTGTGGGATTGCTCCTCTTAAAGGATGAAGCCAGAGCTGGAGGACTGTCACCAAGAGTGCCTTGAATAGAAGGGCTTTTAAACATGGAACATGATGAAACAGATATTCCATGATACAGCATATGACTGCATGATCTATAATAGGATCCCCTTTATGTCATTTTTTTTTATTATTTATATTTTGTTTTGTTTTGAGACAGGGTCTCCTTATAGCCCTAGTTAGCCTGGACCTTACTATGTAAACCAGGCTGGACTATATCTCACAGAGACCTGCCTCTGCCTCCCGTGTGCTGGTATCAAAGGTGTGCACCACCATATCCGGCTATTTATTTTTATGTGTGTGAGTGCTTTGCCTGCATGTATATATGTGCACCCATGTCTTACAATGTCCACAGAGGCCAGACAAGAGTATCAGATCTGCTGGAACTAGAGTTAACAGTTGTTGGCCATCATGTGGGTGCTGGGACCGAAACCCAGGTCCTCTGCAAGAGCAGTCAGTGCTTTTAAACAATGAGCCATCTCTCCAGCCCCTGTCAGTGTATCATTGAGACAGAGTTTTACATAGCCCTGGTTGGCCTAGAACTTGGCTATATAGCCAAGGTTGACTTTGACCTTCTGAATCTCCTGTCTCTACCTGAATGCTAGATTAAACTCCATCTTCAAAGTCTGTAGTGAAGATAGAAAACAATCACGTTTAGGTCTTGCTGTTTCCCCACACACTCCCAGGAACCAAGAGGAGATGCCATTTCAAATCTGGCTCACATGATGGAATTGTAGAATTTGGTCTTCCTTTTCCTGTTGCTGTGATAAAATACCCTGACAAAAGCAGCTGAAGAGAGAAAGGGATTATTCTGACCCACACAGTACATCGTGAAGGGAAAGTCAAGGCTGCTGGAGCTTGAAGTAGCTGGTCACATTGAATCCACAATTAGGAAACAGAGTGATGAATGCATGTTCCTGCTCAGTCCCTTCTGTATTTATACAGTTCAGGATTATAGCTATGGGATGGTGACAGCAACAGTAGGTGAGTCTTCCCACCCCAGTGAAGGCAATCAAGATAATCCCCCACAGGCATACCAAGACACCCATCTCCCAGGTGAGTCTAGATTCTGTTAAGGTGACATTACCCACTACAGAACTGAAGCAGCTTTGTTGCCACTGGGACCAGTATCCAGGCACCCATAAGCAGGTGCAGCTGCCCAGGCTTGCAAAGTGAGATTAAACTACCACTCCTAAACTTAAAGAAAAAAATTTACTTTTTTGTATGAGTGTTAGGCCTGCATGTAGGTGTGTGCAATGCCTGCAGAGGTCAAAAGAGGGCGTTGGATCCCCTGGAACTGGAGTTATGGACAGCTGTTAGCTGCCATGTGAGTGCTGGGAATTGACCTCTGGTCCTCTGCAAGGTAAGTCAGTGCTCTTAACCACTGAGATATCTCTCCAGCCCCAGCATGCCTAAACATTAATAATTTGAGTTTCATTCACAATCATCTAATTTGTATGTTCCTACATGGTTTTGTTGTTGTTTTGTTTTATTTTGGTCTTTTGAGACAGGATCTCTGTAGACCAGTCTGGCCTTGAACTCACAGAGAGCCACCTGCCTCTGCCTCCCAAGTGCTGGAACTAAAGGTGTGTGCCATCACACCCAGCTGTATGTTCCTACATGGAATAGACACTGTTTGAAGACGAGTTTCCACAGGACCCACACCCATCTTCTAACAGTGCACATAGCAAGCAACCTGAGACCCCACCTGCATCAAGCTGCATGTATACCCCACTTCAAACAATGGAATAAGTCTCTCTTCCTCTAGAAACCTTTAGTAACTCCCCTTCTGTGATCACTTTGCATTTAAGGCAAGAAGATCACAAGTTCCAGGCCTATCTGGCCTACAGAATGATTTCAAGTCCAATCCAGGAACTTAGTGAAACCCTATCTCTAAGTAAAAAGTAAAAGACTAGGGGTGTAACTCCTAGGAGACAACTTCACTGGCATAGCGTCCTGTGAGTCCCTCCCCCAGAGGGGAGGCTTTTGCTGCCTCTCTTGCTTATATGTTCGTATCGAATACTGGGTTTCCAAAGTAAAGTTGGAGGTACATTTCAGTATCTTTTCCTGGGATCCACATTAATAAACAAAGCAAAAGAAAATGAAAATTTTTGGTCAACCACATGGCAGGCCTCTTACTCTGAGTTCTTCTCACCAAGTTGGATCTTCCTGTGTTGTCTCTTGAAATCTCTGGAGAGTCAGATGCCTCTGGGGACTAGCCAAGCAAATAGCAGAAGTGAGTGGGATACAATGGTGTTCTTCATAGATAACTACATTTCTCAGTGGTGCCATTTGCTTTGCTTTATTCATGATGAAAAAGGAGCCTTGCTGAAATGGAAGCCTCCTTTTTCAGTAAGTTTTGCATCTCCTCTCTGAACTCATCATGGCTCATCCTATGGGTACATTATCTTCTTTTGACATTACTACACCTTGCACATTAAACATTTAAAATGATTCTCTGCACAAATAACACTGTCTTCATGATTTTCAACAAATGCATAGTGTTCACGGGCTATATTTAATTTTCCCACTTTTGGTAGAGATAAGTAGACAGTTATTTCACTTTCTTCTTGATTATAAGAAATGGAAGGCTGGGGATGTAGGCTGGGTGGTACAGCACTTGCCTAGCATGGGTAAAGCCCTGGGCTCAGTCCCCAACATCACAGGGAAACAATAGTCACACCTAAGAGCAGCTGGCCCTCAGCTGTATTGTCTAGCTTATTTGAAGAGTTGTAGGGATGTCAGAGTTAGGACACAAACCTATACTTATGGGAAGAGGAAATCTCAATTGAGGAATTTCCTTCATCAAACTGGCCTGTGGTCATGTCTGCGGGACATTTTCTTAATTGTTAATTGATGTAGGAGGGTCCTGCCTTCTGTAGGTGGTGCCCTCCCTAGGCTGGGCCTGGGATATATAAAAAAGGTAACTGAGCAAGCCAGGGGAAGCAAGCCAGGAAACATCTTTCCTCAGTTGGTTACTGCTTTAAGCTCCTGCCTGGAGTTCCTGCCTTGGCTTTCCTCAGTGGTAGGCTATAACATGTAAGCTATAGGTTAGCTTTCTTCCTCAAGTTGCTTTTGGTCAGTGTTTTTACCCCAACAATAGAGAAGCAAACTGAAACATGGTGACTATAAGAAAATAGAGAAGGCATGCCCATCCTAAGGGGCAACAAGCTCAGCTTCAGACAATTATTGCCAGTTAAGAATGCAACTCAGGGCAGGGAATGTAACTCAGTTGGTAGAGTGCTTGCCTAAGCATGCACAAAGCCCTGGGTTTGATCTCCAGCACTGCTGTCTTAGTTTGTCTCTTCATTGCTGTGACAAAACACTCTGACCACTACCAACTTGGGGAGGAAAGGGTTAATTTATCTTATATCTACCGGGTCACAGTTCATCAAGGAGCCCAGGGTAGGAACTCAGGGCAGGAACCTGGAGGCAAGAGCTGGGGCACAGGTCATGGAGGAACACTGCTTACTGGCTTGTTCCCTGGCCCCTGCTCAGCCTTCTTTCTTATGCAACACAGGCCCACCTGCCCAGGGGTGGCACCACCCACAGGCAGGAACCTGGAGGCAGCAACTGGGCCCTCCCACATCACTCAGCAATCAAGAAGATGCCTTACAGACATGGCCACAGGCCAGTTCTATGGAGGCAATTGCCCAATTGAGGCTGCCTCGACCCAGGTATGTCAAGTTGACACTAAAGCTATCCAGCACAATTGACCCCTTGTCAACTTGACATACAAACACATCACTATTAAACCATTACCTTTCCAATTCTTGTCCCTAAGATATGTTAACATTAATATCACAACGTAAGACAGTACAACCTTAAAAACCCCCACAGTCCTTAAAAAATCCAAATACTTAAGTCCGTAGTCTCTTTCAATAGTCTCTTAACTGTGGGTGGGCTTCTGTAAAATCCCAAACAAGTACTGTCTTATTTCAAAGGGAAGAATCAGGCACACCTAAGCAAAACCAAAGTCCAGCAAAGTAGCTCGAGGCTGGACATCTGGGATTCACTCACAATCTTCTGGGCTCCAAAGGGTACTGGCAGCTCCACTGCTCTGATTGTGCAGTCCACAGCACACTCAGCTCGTCTAGCAGACTCAGGTCGGCTCCATTCCACACCTACTGATGTCCTTGATGGTTGTCCCATGGCCCCGGCATCTCCAAAAAGCTGGGGTCTCCACTGAAACTGAGACTACACCTTCACCAATGGCTTCTTCTTGCCTCTCTGGGTGCAAAACCTCAGATTCTCTCCATGACCCCTTCAATCCTGGGGTCTTAACTGCAACTGAAGCTGCACTTTCACCTATGGCCTTTCCTGGCCTCTGTGTGCGAAGCCTCAGCTGCTCTCTGTGACCCCTTCACGCTTTCAACACCAGAACCATGCAGGAGATTGCCCCTCAGACATATGGCCACAGGCCAGTCCAATAGAAGCAATCCCCCGTGTGCCAAGTTGACACTAAAACTATCCAGCACAGACACTGATAATTTTCTTTCTTTCTTTTTTTTTTTTTCGGTCTTTTTGAGACAGGGTCTCCCTGTAGCCCCCAGCTGTCCTGGAACTCACTATGTGGACCAAGCTAGCCTTGAACTCACAGAGATCCGCCTGCCTCTGCCTCCTGAGTGCTGGGATTAAAGGTGTGTGCCACCACCCCCGGCAATTTTCTTTCTTTTAAAATGTTTTTTCTTTAAAAAATTTTTATTTTATGGGGGCTGGAAAGATGGCTCAGCGGTTAAGAACACTGGTTGTTCCTGCAGAAGACTCGGGTTCGAATCCCAGCACTCACATGGCAGCTAACAACTGTAACTCCAGTCCCAGGGGATCCAATACCCTCTTCTAACCTCCGTGGGCATTGCACGACACTGGTGCACTTACCTACATGCAGGCAATACACGCTTACACATAAAATAAAAATAATAAATAAGGGGCTGGAGAGATGGCTCATCAGTTAAGAATACTGGTTGTTCTTACAGAAGACCCAGGTTCAAATCCCAAAAAATAAAAATAAAATAAATAAAAATTTTTATTTATTATTTATTTTTATTTTGTGTGTACGAGTCTTTTGCCTGCATGTATACAAGTGCATCCGTGTCATGCAATATCTTCAGGGGCCAGAGAAGGCCATTGGATCCCCTAGAACTGTAATTATAGACAGTTGTTAGTAGCCATGTGGGTGCTGGGACCCAAACCAGGGTCCTCTGCAAGAGTAGCCAGTGTTCTGAACCACTGAGCCATCTCTCCAGTTCTGAAAAAAGGATTTTACATGAGAAAAATTTGGACTCCTATTGTCTTTCCTTCCTTCCTCCCTTCCTTCCTTCATTCCTTCCTTCCTTCCTTCCTTCCTTCCTTCCTTCCTCCCTCCCTCCCTCCCTCCCTCCGTCCCTCCCTCCCTCCAGTCCTTCTTTCCTTTCTATCTTTCTTTCTGACAGGATCCTTTGTAGCTCAGGGTGTCCTCAAACTATGTAGCCAAGGATGACCTTGAGATTCTGAGCCTCCTGTCTCTTATCTCTCAAGTGCTGGAATTACAAGTCTGTTCCACCACACCCAGTTCATGTGAACCCAGGGTTTCATACATGTTATGTAAGTTCTCCATCTACTGGTCTGCATCCCCAGCCCCTCTCTCCGCATCTTTATACCCCCGCCTTGCACACGGGGGGCAGAGACAGAAGGCTATGGGACTGGCTGGATGTGCTTAGAGCTGGGAAACTACTAGAAACAGCAGGTCACTGCCTCCTTGAATGGCTATGCTGGGGTTGGATGACCTTATTATTTAGTTCAGATTCAGACACTTGCTGAGTGAAAGGAGATGATATGAACAGTCACACAAGATGGCAGGCCCAAACCAGGGCAAGATGGCAGGCCCAAACCAGGGTGATCCTATTCCAAGGGCCCCACAAAGTCCCAATTCCTTCCAGACTTCCTCCCTCTCTCCCTCCCTCCCTCCTCCCCTCCCTCCTTCTCTTTACCCCCTCCCTCCTCTTTACCCCTTCCTCCCTCCTCCCTCTCCCCCTTCCTATTTCCTCCTTCCCTCCCTTCTTCCTCTGTTCTCTTACAATTTCATTAGAGTTCTCTCCCCCACCTCTCCACCAGATTTTTGAAACAGAGTCTCATAGGCTGGCTTTAAACTTTCTGATCCTCCTGCCTCCAGCTCAAAAGTGCTAGGATTATAGGTCTGTGCCATCATACCTAGCAAAATTCTTTTTTTTTAATATTTTATTTATTATTTTTAATTTATGTTTATGCATGTATTGCCTGCATGTAAGTGCACCTGTGTCTCGCAATGCCTGAGGAAGACAGAAGAGGCTGTCGGATCCCCTGGACCTGGAGTTACAGCCAGTTGTTAGCTGCCATGTAGGTGCTGGGATTCAAACCTGTGTCTTCTGGCAGAATTCTTTTTAAAAAAAAAAAAAACACAAGTTTTGAGCTAGCAAGATGGCTCAGTGGGTAAAGGCACTTGTTACCAAGCTTGACAACCTACATTTGATCCTCAGGACACACATGCATGGTAGAAGAAGAGAACAGACTCCAGAAAGCTGCCTTCAGACCTCCACATGAGTGCCCCCCAACACACATTCGAATAAATAAATGTAATTTAAATTTTTAAAAAATTTTACTATGGGGGCTGGAGAGATGGCTCGGCGGTTAAGAACACTGACTGCTTTTGCAGAGGACCCGGGTTCAATTCCCAGCACCCACACAGCGGCTACGAACTGTCCTTAACTCTAGTTCCAGGGGAATCTGAAGCCCTCTTCTGAACTCCATGGCACTGCACGACACGGATGCACTCACATACACTTGTACACATAAAATAAAGATAAAATATTAAGAAAAAAAGATTTTAAAAAATTTTACTGTGTGGGAGCTGGAGAGATGGTTCAGTAGTTAAGAGCACTGGCTGCTCTTGCAGAGGTCCTGGGTTCAATTCCCAGCACCCACATGGTGGCTAACAACTGTCCTTAACTCCAGTTCCAGGGAATCAGATGCCCTCTCTGACCACTACAGGTATTACATGACACAGGTACACATGCAGGCAATACACTCATACACATAAAATAAAAATAATAAATTAAAATTTTTACTGTACATATTTAAGGTTTGCAGGATGATGTTTGCAGGATTCACATAGATTGAGTTCATATAATAAAGCAGGTTAACAGAGCTATCATCTCATTTTGTCACAGAATAGCTAAAACCTGCTTATTTGGCAGGCAATGTAGCACAGGCCTGTAATACCAGCACTTGGAGGGTGGAGACAGGAAGATCAGAAGTTCAAGACCACCTTGGGCCTTGAAACCCTCCCTATCTCAAAAGTGGGGGTGGGGGGTGTTTGATAGCAACATGGCTCACTCAGTAGACAAAGCTACCAAGCATGAGGGCCTGAGTTCAATCCCTGGGACCTATGGGGTGTAAAGAGAGAATCAACCCACATACATGCACACAAAACAAATGTACCAAAAGAAAAAGGAAGAAGGAAGGAAGGAGAGGGCCAGGGAGATGGCCCACTGGATAATAAGCACTTGCTGTGAGAGCCTAACAAACTGAGTTTGAGCCCCAGAACTTGTGTAAAAAGCCAGATATGGTGGCATACATCTGTAATTCCAGCACCCCAATGTGGACATGGGAGGAAGAGACAGAATTGCCCAGAAGCTTTCAGGCCAGCTATCATGGAGTGCACCACACTGGGACAGAAAGAGGAAAGACCCTGCTTCAACAAGGTGGAAGGCAAAAACCAACTCTTAAAGTCGTCTTCTGACCTCCATGAGCAGTCTGCAAATAACTTTTGGAAGTTGGTTCTCTCCTTCCATCTTGTTTTTGAGCCAGAGATTGTGCAGATTGTAATGTTAGAATCCAGCTGCTACTCAGGCCACAGTACATAACATGCAGCATCCTCTCTGCTCTCACAGATACCTACAGGTACCCTACTGAGACATTGTCAGTCTCTAGCAAACAGCATTCTGGGTGCCAGGATTTCTCACCTGGTGAAGGGAGTTTAACATCAAAGAGGGTATTAGTGGCCACACATCCTGCTCCCCAACCCCTTCCCTGCCTCCTGCCTGGGAATTAGAAAGCCTAGCTGCAGGCTTACGCTGTGAAACTCCCCCATCCTCAGAAAGTTATAAGAAGAGACCCCACTTCTGCCACATGGGCCCTGATCTCTCTCCTCAGAGTCCCCACCATGCTTTTGTCTGTCTGTTCATGACATTAATAACTTTTTAAAATTTTTCTTTCTGTATTTTTATTTATGTGTATGTTTTGCCTTCATGTATGCAGGTGCACCACATGCATGCACTGCCCATGGAGGTCAGAGGATGGTGTTGTATCTTCTTAAACTGGAGTTACCTATGGTTGTTAGCTGCCATGTGGGTGCTGGGAACAGAACCTGGGTCCTCTGCAAGAGCAGCCAGTGCTCTTAACCTCTGAGCCATCTCTCCAGCCCCCTTGATAACTCTTAATACATTTTTCACTCCCCAGCAATCCATTTCAGTGTTCCTTTGAACCCCCATTGAGACCTTTCACAGTGGGGCCCTTGTTTCTGCTGTACTTTGTACTCTAGGTTATCTGGCCCGAGAGCTTTGGATTCTCCCAGTCTCTGGCTCCTGTTGTGCCATAGAGTGCTGGGATTACAGGTACCTGCCACTGAATCCAGCTTTTTGTTGTTGTTTAATATGAGTTCCAGGAATCAAACTCAGGTTGTCAAGTTTGCATAGTAACTGCTTTTACCTGCTGCACCATCTTACCAACCTCTACAATACCATTTCATTAACTATAGTCCTCACCTTGTAATTAACGAGTTTAGATTTGTTCATCTTGTATCCTTCAATCCTAATCCTCTATTATTGTTTGAGACAAGGGCTCCTTACATAGCCCAGGCTAGCCAGGGACTCCGAGTAGCCCAGTGCTAATCCTCTGTTTATTTTCCCTTTTCACCCTTCCCTTCCCTTTCAGCCTTGTCCTGGGCCATCCTGTGGCACTACCTTGAAAGCCCATTCCAGGAAAAAGCAAGCCAAGGCAGGACAGCAAGTCATTGCGTAATCCCGGCTCATCTTCAGCACTCCTGTGCAGCTGTTGAGGAGGTGGATGTAAAGAACCTACCACTTCAGTTTTTATAACCCATTCAAGAGCAAGAGTGTTATTTTTAAGGCAGAATAATATAAAAAGCTCTTGCTAGCCTGGCTGGTCGGGGGTGGGGAGAATGGCATCTTCAGCTGCGTAGGGAAATGGGGAGCTTGTATTTTTATTTCTAGTCAGTGTTCAGAGTGAGCTCCCTGTCTGTAGGCTCAGGAAGGGATTTAAACCAAGGGTTTAACACATTCAACATGAAGAGTTTTAAACCACTGGGATTTAGAGTAGCCTGCTTGATTTAGTATTTACTAAGATAAAATTAATATGTCTAATTGTACTTTAATTTTTGTTTTTGAGATAGGTTTTTGTATATCCAGACTGGCCTCAAACTCACTCAATATGTAGCCAAGGATAGCCTTAAACTTTGCTCCTTCTGCTTCCAAACCTCTGAATACTGGGATTACAAATGTGCATCACTCTGCCATTGTGCAGTAGTGGAGATCAAAACCAGGGCTTCATGCATGATAAGCAAATGGTCTGCTAACTGAGCTATACCTCTAACTTCTACTTGATTTTGTTTACATTTATTTGTGTATGTGTGTGCGTCACAACACACATGTGGAGGTCAAAGGACAGTTTTCAGGAGTCCATTCTCTTTCCACCATTTGAGTTCCAAGAATCCAGCTCAGGTCCTCAGGCTTGGCAGCAAGGGCCTGAAGCTGAACTGTCTCACTGCCTCTCTTCTTTATTATTTATTTATTTACAGTATCTTGAGAATCTCATGTAACCCAGGCTGTCCTCAAACTCTTTATGTAACTGAAGATGACCTTGAATTCTAATCTTCCTGCCTGTATCTGCCAAGTGCTGAGATTACAGGTGTGTACCACACCTAGCTCATATATTTTTGAGACAGGGTCCCCCTGTAGCCCCAGCTGGACTGTAACTCGCTATGTAGACCAGGCTGGCCTTGAACTCACAGAGATCTGCCTGCCTCTGCCTCCCATGTGCTGGGTGGGGTTAAAGGCATGCACCACCATGCCTGGTTTATACCATATATTTTTACTGAGAAATACATGGCTCATTTATTTTTTTTTTACATTTATTTATTGTGTACATAAATATAAAATATTTGGTCAGGTCTTTTGAATTTTTTGGTTTTGTTTTTTATAAACTATTTTTCAGATTTATTTATTTTTAATGTGCATGATTGTTTTGCCTGTATGTATGTAGGTATACCATGTGTGTGCCTGATGCCCAGGAAGGCCAGAAGAAGGCACTGGATTTCCTGAAACTAGAATTACAGACAGTTGTGAGCCACCATTTGGGTGCTGGGAACCAAATACCCCATGCAAGAGTAGCCAGTGCTCTTAACTACTGGAGCCATGTCTCCAGCTCCTTGTTTTGTTGTGGTTTTCTTTCTCTTTTTTTTTTTTTTTTTTTTTTTTTTTTTACAGGGTCTCCCTGTACCTCCAGTGGGCCTGGAACTCCATATGTAGACCAGATTGGATTTTACAAAGTTCTTCCTGCCTCTGCCTCTTGAGTGCTGAGTGCTGGGATTAAAGTTTGTGTGCCCCCACACCCAGCATCATCTTTTGGATTTTTTTTTTTTTTCTTTTTTCTTTTGGTCTTTTTTGAAACAAGGTCTCTCTGCAGCCCCAGTTGGCCTGGAACTCACTATGTAGACTAGGCTGGCCTAGATCTCACAGAGATATACCTGCTTCTACCTCCCAAGTGTTAGGATTAAAGGCATGTGCCACCATGCCTGGCTTTTTGTTTGCTTGTTGTTTGCTTGACACAGGTTTTCCCTGTAGCCCCAGCTGGCCTGAAACTTGCTTTGTAGACTAGGCCTTGATCTCAGAGAGCTCTGCCTGCCTCTGCCTCCCAAGTGTTGGGATTAAAGGTGTGCGCCACCATGTGTATCACATTTTGGCTGTTTTTAAAACATTTATTTTATTTTTAATCATATGTGTGTATGTGTGTGTTTGTGTGTCTCTGTGTCCATGAATGCTGGTGCCCACAGAGACCAGAGGCATCAGAGCCCCTGGAGCTGTAGTTACAGGCAGTTTTGAGTCACTCAGTGATGGAAGAGCAGCAAGCACTCTTAACCACTGAGCCATCTTGCCAATCCTCAAGGTAGGGTCTTTTAAAAGACCATTTTTGCCTTGCAAGATCTGTTTGACTTGAACTGGCAGATAACTATTGCTATGGGTCATGGAGCAAAAACAGTTTGAGGGGCTAGAGAGATGACTCAGTAGTTAAGAGCACTAGTTGCTCTTGCAGAGGACCTGGGTTCAATTCCAAGAACCCACAAGGTGGCTAACAACCATCTGTAAATTGAGTTCCAGAGGACTCAACACCCTATTTTGGCTTCTGTGAGCATTGCATATCATGGGTGTACTTACATATATGCAAGCAATACACTCATATGCATAAAAATAATAATTTTTTTTTTTTTTTAGCTTTTACAATTTTATTAGAATCATAAAGAAAAATCCTCAGGGCAGGTGAGCTGGTAATTTGGCAGCTGCCTTGAGGAGGTGAATAGTGGGAAGAAGGAAAGAAAGCCATGGAGCCATGCAGGTTTAGAGCCTGCATGGAGGTCAGACACGTGGTTGACTGGCAGCCACATGGCAGGGAGAAGGAAGCTGCAGAGAAAAAGAAATAAAAGATGCTAGGGGCAGCCCAATAAGAAAGGCATGAAGAAGAAAAGGAGAAATTATGCTTTCCTGAAGAGTTCAGGAAAGCAGACAGACTTACGGAGACCTAAATGACTATGGCTGGTTTGGAAATTCTGCAGAGATCTGTGCTAGTTCCAGGCAGGAAATATTCACTACCTTATTAACATACCATGTATTGGGCCCAACTATTTAGCATAACTTAAGGTGGAACCTGCCTTCATGGGAGTGGTTCTATCACCAGGTAATTGACCAATGAGACTGAAAAAGTGGGTCCTCCAACAGATAGACTAGACATTTTTATAGCTGGACCAGTTCAATTTATGGGCTTATTGATACGCTAACATTCCCTCCTCTGAAGAGGTAACCCTAAAATCTTTTAGGGATAAGAGCTCCCAAATACTTTTAACATTTTTGGCCACTGGGACAGAGTACATGCTAAAAGGCCCAAGGACATTTTGACTTTTAGCCAAGAAAGAAACTCGCTGCTTTTCTTTGGGGTCTTTTTACCCTAACTGCCTAGTCAATTTCTACCTCCTATTCTTATCACACCATCCTCTGAAGAGGCTACCCAAATTGTCAATAGGGAATCAGGACACAGACTGCTCTGGCTTCTTCCATGCTGAACAGGGACGCAGGCAATTGGAGTACCCCTTCAGTAGGTCTATCTAAAAGACTCTTGCATAACTCTTAACTATAGGGAGAAAGAAGGTCCTTGACTGGTACCTAGGAGATGTGAAGGAGAAGTAAAGGCAAGAGTAGCTAGTACTACAAGTTCTAGACAGGGAACCAGAAAAAGTCAGAACAAGGCAAATTTCAAATGTCCAAATTAAAGTCCACTGGAATTTTTTGATGAGGGCTTCCAAAATCATCCATCTTTTGGGTTCTTTCTCATTTTCCTTTTGCCTGCCAAAGCTGGACTTATGATTGATGAACTCAGGATTTGTTGTCAGGCTCTTTGATAACTGTTGGAGTGGCTAGAATCAGTTCCTTCTTACATGGCCTCTAGACAGGGAGAGAAAACAAATTTAGCCATCATTTACTTTTTAGGCTAGAACAATAGTGGGTTGTCTCCCTCAGCTGTAGGTGGGCACTACAGTATTGCAGACCAAGATTTGAAGTCTTACATCTGAGTAGCATTGTTTTATTAGGAACAAAATCATCAATGAGAGATAATTGTCTAAATAACATCTTAGAAGAACTTAAGCCTTATATCTGGGAAATGTAATTCCTTGAACTCTTAAAAAAATATACTGATGACTTTACTTTTTGGTTATACTTCCCAAATAAACCAATTTTAAATAAAATATTATTAAAAACAGTTAGATATGGAAACCTTTACCATTTGTAGTTCCCATCCTCCAATTCCAGTTGTACTGAGAATAAATGATGTCACCTTTGCTTATAGGTCAGTACAAGTCTGGGCGGATGACACCATGGAAACACCCCTGAAAACAGAGAAGACAACATTTGCAAGACACGGGGAAGAATAAAGGATCTGGCTCCATTGTTACAGTCAGGCACTGAGCTGGTGATGTTGATTCGCTGTGCCAGCCATGCCAGTTAAATTCAGTGAGAAAAAGATGCCCAGTGCAATCCCCAGTACCTACATGAGAGCTCCCACATACAGCAGACAGACAAGAGGCCCAGCTGGATATTCTTTTAAACAAAAATGTTAAGTATTTTTATTTTTACCTTATTATCATATGAGTGTTTTGCTTGCATATATGTAAATGCACCAATGTGATGCAATGCCTATGGAGGCCAGAAGACAGCGTCAGATACCCTGAACTATAGACAGCTGTTAGCCACCATGTGGGTCCTGGGAACTGAACCTGGATCTTCTGCAAGAACAGCCAGTGCTCTTAACCACTGAGCCATCTCTCCAGCCCTTAGATGCCCTTAACTCCTTCTTTTTTTTCTTTTTCTTTCTTTTTTTTTTTTTCTTTTTGAGACAGGTTCTCCCTATAGGCCCAGCTGTCATGGAGCTCACTATGTAGACCAGGCTGGCCTTGAACTCATAGAGATCCGCCTGCCTCTGCCTCTGGAGTGCTAGGATTAAAGGCGTGGGCCACCATGCCCAGCCTTAATTCTTCTTCTAAAAGTAGAAAAACACTTTTCTTCTCTTTTTGTTTGTAATACATCTTTTTGGTATCTAGAACACTTAGGAAATATGAAAATCCAGACATGGTGGGTTGCTTCGGTAATTCCAGCACTCAAGAGGCAGAGGCAGGAAGGCTGTTGCAAGTTCAAGGCCAGCCTGGTCACATAGTGAGCTCCAGGCCAGACAACGCTACATAGCAAGATGCCGTCTCACAAAAGAAAGAAGGGCTGGAGAGATGGCTCAGCAGTTAAGAGCACTGGCTGCTCTTAGAGAGGACCTGGGTTCAATTCCCAGCACCCACATGGCAGCTAACAATGGTCCATAACTCCAGTTCCAGAGGGTCTGACACTCTCTTCTGACCTTCACAGGCATTGCCCGAAATGGGTGCACTTACACACATGCAGACAATACACTAATATACATAAAATAAAAAATATAAATAAAATATTTTTTAAAAAGAAACAAGGAAATGAAAAGGAAAAAGATAAAAAAGATCATAATTTCCTTTTGCAATCTTTTATTAATACAGAAATAAAACATACAAATAAATTTCAGACCTTTTATAAATTTCATTTTATTTATTTCATTTTATTTTTATTTATTACTTTTGTTTGTTTGTTTAGACCAAGCTGGCCTTGAACTCACAGAGATCCACTTGTCTCTGCCTCCCAAGTGTTAGGCTTAAAGGCATGCACCACCATATCTGACTTTTTTTTTTTTTTTTTTTTTTTTTTTAGGGTCTCCCTGTAGCCCCAACTGTCCTGGAACTCACAGAGACCCACCTGCCTCTGCCTCCCGAGTGCTGGGATTAAAGGCATGCACCACCACACCCAGCCTGACTTTATTTTTTGAAGCAGGGTCTTATGTAGCCCAATCTATGTAGCTGTGGATGATGATGAACTCCTAGCCCTCTCCCCACCTCCCAAGTGCTAGGATAACAGCACCACTATGCCTAGCTCCAGGTCTTTTCTAATATAATTATATTGGAACCAGTTAGACTCCTTCTACATAGATGGCTTTGCATTCTGTTTTCCATGAAGTATACATAGTTTATGTGGTTCTGTGTACTGTTGGAAGTTTTTTGGGCTAGGGGTATAGCTCAGGGATGGAGCATTTGCCTGACATGCACAAGGCTCTGATTTGATCCCAAGCACCACAAAAAAAGAGAATTCTCCCAACTATTTCTGTCATTTCAGGCATATCCTTGCACTCAATAATGCTGTGAATCATTTGTTCATTCTTTGAGTTTACATCTCCAGTGACTGTGGCTAATGCCCCTGGTGCTGACTGATCTCTCAACACCCAAGTAGTCACTTGGGGTCTGCTCGGTTGTGGGATTAGAGTCAAAAGATAATGCATCCAGCTTAGGTTAAGCATGAGGACTTGAGTTTGAATCTCTACCATACACTTAGAAACCTCTTACATGTAAGTAAACTCTAGCACTGGGGAGATAAAGACAGATGCATCTTGGGAGCACAGTGGACAGCCAGTCTAGCTCTGGGTTCAGTGAAAAACCCTATCTCAATAAACAAGGTGGAGGGTCTAGAGAGATGGCTCAGTGGTTAAGAGCTTTGGCTGCTCTTACAGAGGACCGAGTTTCTGTTTCCAGCACCCATATGGCAGCTAACAACTGTCTATAACTCCAGTTCCAGGGGATCTGGCACCCTCTCTGGCCTCTGAGGCTGTTGCACACATGGTACACTTACATACATGCAAGCAAAACATTCATACACATGAAATCAGAAATAAATAAATCAAAAAGAATTTTCAAATAAGGTGGAAAAGTGATTGAAGAATACATAGTGACACTTCTGGCCTCTACATAACTACAGGGATGAATGCACCCTATGTACATGTACACACATGCATATACCACACAGACAGACAGACAGACAGACAGACACACACACACACACACACAATAGTGAGTCTAAAAGTCTGGGGCCTCTGGACTGGAGATGTAGCTTAGTTGGAAAAGTGTTTGCCTAGACTACAAAATCCCTGGGTTTGATTCCCAGCATTATAGAAACCGGGTGTAGTAACGTATTAATAACTTGTGTCTGTATCCCAACACTTGGATGGTAGAGGTAAGAGAATCAAGAGTTTAAGGTCATCCTGGGCTACATAGCATGTTTGAGACTAGCCTGGGCTACATGAGACCTGTGGAAGAAAGAAAGAAAGAAAGGAAGGAAGGAGGGAGGGAGGGAGGGAGGGAGGGAGGGAGGAAGGAAGGAAGGAAGGAAGGAAGGAAGGAAGGAAGGAAGGAAGGAAGGAAGGAAGGAAGGAAGGAGAGAAGTAGGGAAGGAGGGAATAAGGAAGGGAGAGAAGGAGAAAGGGAGGGAGGGAGAGAGGAAGCTGAACCTGGATCCTCTGTAAAAGTACCCCCCACCCCCTGCCTTTCTTTTTATGTGGATTCTGTGGATTAAACACAGGCCTTGCACTTCAGCACTTTACTAAGCTGTTATTCCAGCCCCTGGTATGGGTTTTATTAGTTCTCTGACCAGTGGACCAGGCTTCCCCTGGACATTTATTTTTGCTCCTAGGCACTCTACCAAACCTCATGTTTCCTCCCAAAGGTAGGAAAAGACAATCTTTCTTACTGAGTGGGATCAGCTGATGAGGAACGAGTTGGCTTTCTGGCTTCTGAGAATAAGAACACAGCTGGCCAGCTGGCTGTCTGGCCCATCCGTCTTCTGTGTCATGATGTCATTGAATTTCTAAAAACAACCCAAGCCTGGAGTCCAATGCCTGGCCAAGTCTCTCAGAAAGGCTTGTCTAGGGCTAACATGGGTGCCCAGGACAAGTGGTGGATAATTGCCAAAAATGACAAGTGACTTAGGCTCTTTGCGATTCAGTTTCCTTATCTGAAAACAACAAGAGGAGATATGTCTAGGGTTTCTGTAAGCTTGGGGAATTCTGAGCCTGTATGTCAGCTGGCCTGGCCTGCAGCCCAGATAGGGAAAGTTGTTTTTAGATTTCTTTTTAAAAAATATTTTATTTATTGTTATTTTTATTTTATGTGTATGAGTGTATTGCCTGTATGTAAGTGCACCTGTGTCATGCAATGCTTACAGAGGTCAGAAAAGGGATCAGGTAGATCCCCTGGAGCTGGAGTCACAGATGGTTGTCAGCTGCCATGTGGGTGCTGGGAACTGAACCTGGGTCCTCTACAAGAGCAGCCAGTGCTCTTAACAACTGAGCCGTCTCTCCAGCCCTCATCTTTAGATTTCTGTGGAGACCTCAGGCAGGAGGCGGCCACACTTTCCGTTCCTTTCCTTTTTCCTTTCTCTCCTTCCTTCCTTCCTTCCTTCCTTCCTTCCTTCCTTCCTTCCTCCTTCCTCCTTCCTTCCTCCTTTCCTTTTTTCCTTCAGTGGCTCACACCTGTTTGTAACTCCAGTTCCAAAGGATTCGATGGCCACTTCTGGCCTACTCTGCACTGTACTATACGGTCTTCTGGCCTCCTTTGGCACTTCATGCACATGGCAAATATACATATACATAGACAAAACACTCGTACACATGAAAAATATAAATAGGGTCTGGAAAGATGTTTCAGAAGTTAAGAGCATTGGCTGCTCTTGCAAAGGGCTGAGGCTCAGTTCTCAGCATCCACATGGCAGCTAACAGCCATCCATAACTCCAGTTCCAGGGGATCCAACACCTTCTTCTGACTGTTGTAGGCATTACATGCACATAGTGCACTTATATACATGCATGCAAAATACCTTACACATAAAATAAAAATTAATTTAAAATTTTTTAAGTATAAATAAATAGGAAAATTTTGAAAGCTGGGTATGGGGGTACATACTTGTAATCTCAGTCGTGGGGAGACAGAGACAGGAGGATCCCTGGGAGCTCACTGGCCAGCTAGCTGAATAGGCTAATGAGAGACCCTGTCTCAAAAAACAAGGTTGATGGCACCTGAGGAGCAACAGTTGAGGTTATCTTCTGGCCTCCACATACCCACACACACGTGAGCACCTACACACATGGGAACATGCACAAAACTCACAGTGGGAAAGGCAAAGTACCACATGAGAGTGCCTAGTCCTTCCTTGTTTGGTGAATAAAGACTCAACTTCCCAGGTCTGGGGTTTATTCTGCAGACACTGTCAGAGCTGTGCTGATGTTCCCTCAACTGTTCCCAAATATAGACCACTCCTGACTACAGGGCCTGAGACTTTGTGCCTGAGCCCTTGTTCTGACTGCAAATACCTTGCTCACACCTATCCTAGAAAGCAGACCAGCCAGGTAAGGAGACACCCCTCCTCCAGCAACCCATGGCCAATGGGAGCTGGGGTCAAAGTGCTCCTGTTTGCTCACCCATTGAGCAAGGATTGTTGGTGTGTCCTGTCTCACAGAGGTCCTCATCAGGAGGAGCTCCAAGTGCCTACAGGGAGAGCCTGTGCTTGAACATACCCTGCATTCATTCTTTCTCCCCCTCTCTGGTTCACCTCCAATTCTTTCCTGCATCCTCCCAATCAGTATCTGTTTCTGCAGCAGAGCTCAGGGTTGTGGCTGTAGAATCCTGAGGCTGCTTGCTCACATCCTCATGGCCTAGGGGGCAAAGATGCACAGGAAGTGGGATGGGGCACTAATGCTCAAGACCACTCCCTGAGAGAGCCACTGAGGTGTTACCTCCTAAAGTTTCTACAACTTGCCAAAGCAACAATACCATTTGAGAACCAAGTGTCCAAACACATGAGCATGTGAGGGACATTTTATATATCAACCATAATACCCACAAAAGATTATGTCGCCCTTTGAAGAATAATTATAGGAAATTCCCCCACATGATAAACCAGTGTCAGAGACACAGACTGACACAAATGTTATAGCTAGCAGACAAGCATGATGATCATTCTAACTATATTGGCTATGCCCCAAAACTAGCAAGAATATTGAAGTGCTAAGGTGAGCCATGGACATATTGCTTGAAGTCCTGTAGAGCTCTAAAGATCCAATAGAGAAAGGGAAGTGATGCAGGATATTACACCATTGATGGCTTCTGTAAAGAAGGATCCCAGACTGACAGGCAGAAGCCAGACTGTCACAATTATATTTAGATTCAGGCACATAGATGGAGTGTGGGGGAACCTGCAGTAGTTTAACAAGGGAGCTTGTTTCTTTGTTCTATACATGGAATATGGAGGCAGGTAATACAAAGCTGAACGAGCCCTTCCACAGAGCCAGCAGGGACTCAGTCTTTTCTTTCAATTCTGCTGTTCTTAGAACAGCCTTAGTCACCTCATGGTGTAAGGTGACAACTATAGGCCCAGCCATTACATCAACATTCTAGACAAGAAGAAGGAGGACAGGTAAACAATAACAACAAAAGAACTCTCCTCATAAATCCACTTAGGGAGTCTTTCTGGAAATCTCATAGAACACTTCTATTTAGATTCCATTATACTTTCTCATTTGGTAACTCCTCATTACAAAAGAGGCTCAGAAATAGACTGCTTTTGTTGGATAGATTGCTAAAATCAGAGTTGTCCTACTAAGTGGAAAAAGAGAATGTCAGGTCAGGTCACCAGCAGTCTGCCTCACCAGGAAATGCAGGTCTCAGAGGGATCTGGTGCAGAGGGCTGGAGTGAGGACAGGGAACAAGGTAGCTGAATTTCTATTTTCAGAATAGCACCTACATCCTCCTTCATCCATGCAGAGCACAGGCAATTCAGACAAAAGCAAAGCAGATAAAGCTTTGTTCCCTTTACCTATGACTGCATAGGAATCCACTACAGACTTCTGCAGCCTAAAATAACAGTGCACTAGGGATTGGACAGACGGCTCAGCAGTAAAAGCGGCTGTGTAATCATGAGGACCAGAGTTCAGATCCTAGTACCCAAGTAATAAGACAAATGTCCCACACATGCCTGTAACTTCAGCTCAGAGGGAGGTAGAGACAGGAGATTTAGTGGGCCTTGCTGGCTTCCAGCCTAGCTGAGAAAACACAAGTCCCAGGCTCAGAGAGAGACCCTGCTTCAAAGGAATAGGTGGAAACTCTAACCTGCCTCAGAGGAATAGGAGAGGGATAGGGGAGTACAGCTGATGCCCTCATCTGGCCTACAAGCATGCATACACTCACACAGACACTCATAGAGAGCATACATATACACGATCAATCAATAAATCTAAAACATATACACACAAAGAATGCTTTGTTATTTCCCATTATTTTATGGGTTACTTTGACTCAGTTGTGTGGTACCACTGGTCTCACCTTGAGTTACTTTGCAGGTGCAGGCCACAGGTGGCTTCACTAGGTCCTGAGGGTCTGGGAAGGGCTGGGGCCTTGTAACTGGCTGTTAGCTTGCAGGCTCTACACAGTTCCTTGCAGCCAGTAGTTTAGCCAGGATCTCCTGCCCAGTGGTAGGAACATTTCATGAGGTGGAAGGGAGAAGCTACAAAGTCTGTCAAGAACAAGGCTCCAGAATTTGAAAAACATCTCCCCTTCTCCATTCAGTTGGTCAAAGCAAGTCTCAGGATTCACAGATTTAAAAGGTGAATGAGGCGGGAGCCAGGTGGCAGTTTGGTGGATCTGCTGCAAAGGCACACTGAGAAAGAAGCGGGGACCCAGTGAGGACAATGTACCAAGAACCAGAGGCCGGGATTCAAGAGACGGCTCATGACTAAGAGCACGTATTACTCTTTCAGAGGACCCTGGTTCAGTTCCCAGCACCCACATGGTGGCTATCAACCATCCTATAACTCCAGTTCCAGGGGATCTGGCACCCTCTTCTGACCTCTGAGGGTACAGCATGCATGTGATACATAAACATGCAGACAAAACATTTATGCACATAAAAAAATACAAAGAACCAGGTGCCAGTGCTCTCCCATGGACACTTCCCAAATAAACCAAGGTCTGGTTAAAAAAGCCCTGCCCACACAAGCAGATCCCTCCCCTCAGTTAAGAGCAAGGCCATGTCAGGTTGGTGGTGTACACTTATAATCCCAACTTTTGGGAAGTAGAGGCAGAAGGATCAGAACTTTAAAGTCATCCTCAGCTATATAGCATGGGGACCACTTAGGCTATGTGGGGCCTGTGAAGAAGGAGGAGGAAGAGGAAGAAGAGGAGAAAGAAGATGAAGAGGAGGAGGAGGAGAGGAAGGAGACGAGGGAGGGAGGGAGGGGAAGAGTGTTCTGGTGGGCTGGAGAGATGGCTCAGTAGATAAGAGTGCTTTCTGCTGAATTATGAGGACCTAAGTTTGGATCCCAGCACCCACGTAAAAAGCCTGGTGTGGTTGTGCAGGATGTGCACCTCTGTTGCTCCAGCTCTGTGGGGGACTGGAGTCAGGAGGATCACTGGGACTTGCGGCCACCAACCTAGCTGCAGGTTCAAGATTAGTGAGAGACCCTGTCTCAAGGGAATAAGGCAGAGAGTGATAGAGCAGGACACCAACATCCTTTCTGGCCTCCATATGTGCGTAGTAGGAGTAAACTGCCCTTTGGCTTCATCACCATCAGACACCCACACAAGCTGCATGAAAATAGAGGCCCATCCACAGAAGGCCCTAGGACAGATCTTCTGGCATCTTGCCTTGTAGCTTACACTGCAATCCCCTCCTCACAGACTGAGGCTCTAGGAACTAAAGAGATTTGTAAGCAAACAACCTTTACCCCAGCGAGAATCCTCCTCCAATCTGTGCTAATCCTCTTTATGTGTTAATATTTAACATTAGCCTGTAAGATGTGAGGCAGCTGCCTGAATGCTGATCAGCAGAACCTTTTTTGTTTTTTGTTTTGTTTTGTTTTTTTGAGACAGGATTTCCCTATGTAGCCCCTGTCCCAAAACAAAACAAAACAAAACAAAACAAAAATAAAAATTAGAAGAAAAAAAAAGTAAACAACAACAGAGGGTTCCTGAAGTTGACCTCTGGACTCCACACTCTCATGCACACGCACACACATAAGCAATCAATGAAGAGCACAGAACCCATTGTCCAGCTGCCCCCTGCCCAGGATAACTAGAATATTATTAAAAGGGTGACAGTTGTAGGCATGAAGACACTGACTGTTGCTTTTCAAGCTTAAAAAAGCAGATTCAGGTCAGTAGGCCTCAGTGGAACCTTGGTCTGTGCACAGTACAAGATGCTTCCAGAAAGTACTAGTGCTTCATCTCCTGTGAGAGGATACTTAGCATATTTATTGTGGAAATATAATAATATTTGTGGCTCACAAATTATGAAGACCAACCATGCATGGTGGTGCATTTCTGAGTACTTCAGAGGTAGACACAGGAGGATTATAAGTTGAAGGTCATCCTTGGCTACATATCAAGTTTGAGACCAGACTGGGCTACATGAGACCCTGTCTCAAAACAACAAAAAATTCTGGACTACCAGGTAGGGTGGTACATGTTTTTGATCAGAGCACTCAGGAAGCACAGGCAGGTGGATCTCTGTGAGTTCCAGGCCAGTCTGGTCTATATAGCAAGTTCTAGGCTAACCATGGCTATACAGTGAGGCACTGTCTCAGAGAGAGAGAGACAGAGAGAGGAAAGAGGAAGGAAGGAAGGAAGGAAGGAAGGAAGGAAGGAAGGAAGGAAGGAAGGATGGATAGAGGGAGGGAAGGAAGGAAGGAAGGAAGGAAAATATGGAAACCAAGAAGTCTTATGATTTGTTATCAGGAAAGTTGGCATCATTTGGTCTGAACCTCAAAGACTCTGATGTTGGAGGACAGAAGATGGATTCACCAGCTCAAAAAGTGCTAGAGGGGTTGGACAGATGTCAGTGGTTAAGAGCACTGTTGCTCTTGAAGACCCAGGCTCAGTTCCTAGCACCCACACTGGGCACACACAGCTTTTTGTAACTCCAGTTCCAGGGGCTCCAATGCCCTCTCTGTCTTCCACAGGTACCTGTGTGCATGTGGTATACATACATACACTTAGGCATACACATACATACATAAAATAAATCTTTTTTTTTTTTTTTAAGAGATAGAATCAGGGCTGGAGAGAGGACTCAGTGGTTAAGATCCCTGGCTGTTCTTGCAGTGAACCTGGGTTCAGTTTCCAGCACCCACATGGTAGCTACCAATCATCCGTAATTCCAGTTCCAGGGGATCTGACATCCTCTTCTGGCCTCCATGGGCATAGCATGCACATGGTGCACTTACATACATGCAGGCAAAACACTCATACACATAAAATTAATAAATAAAAATTTTAAGTGATAGAATTCAGGCTTGGTGACACAGGCCCATAATCCAGTGATTTAAGAGGCTAAGGTAGGCAAATCACAAATTTAAGGATTGCCTGGTCTATGGAACAAGTTCAAAGCCAGCCTGAACAACTTTAGAGAGTCTGTCTCAAAAAGAGAGCCAGGTATATAGGTCAGTGGTGGAGCACTTGCTGAGCATAGGTAGTGTCCTGGGTTTAATCCCCAGTACCATCAGAAGGAGAAGCGGGAAGAGGAAGAGGAAACAAGGGAGGAAGGAGAGGAGGACAAAAACTTGTTTATCTTCTCCTTTTGGTTTTGTGGAGAACCTCAAGGGATGGATAATGCGCGCACACACACACACACACACACACACACACACACACACAAATACACACAAATGGGGCTAGAGAGATGGCTCAGCAGTTAAGAACACTGATTGTTCTTGTAGAAGACCTGGGTTCAAATCCCAGCACCCACATGGCAGCTAACAACTGTCTTTAACTCCAGTTCCAGGGGATCTGAAAGCCTCTTCTGTCCTCCACTGGCATTACATGACATGGGTGCACTTACCTACATGCAGGCAATACATGTGTACACATAAAATAAAAATAATACATTTTTTTAAATATTGAAAAAAAACAAATACACACACACACACTGGGGAAGGCAGATCTTCTTTGTTCAGTCCACTGAGTCAGTGCTCCTATCTCCTGTACATACCTTCACAGTTGATTCTCAAAAGCAGTGTTTACCAGTGAGCTGTCTGGCATCCCTTAGTGTCCTAGTTATCTGTAACTGTCAACTTGACACAGCCTAGAGTCACCTGAGAAGGGAGTCTCAATTGAGGGATTTCCCAGATCAAATTGGCCTGTGGGCACGTCTGTGGGGGATTCTCTCTTGATTGTTAATTTAAGTAGAAGGGGACCAGCCCACTTGGGTGGCACCATTCCCTGGGCAGGTGGTTCTGGGCTGTGAAAGAAAGCTAGCTGAGCATGAACCTGTGAGTGAGCCAGCAAGCAACATTCCTCCATGGTTTCTACTTCATGTTCCTGCTTGAGTTCCTGCCCTGACTTCCCTCAATGATGGACTATGACTTATAAGCTGAAACAAAGCCTTTTCCTCCCCTAAATTGCTTGTAGTCATGGTATTTGTCATAGCAGCATAATGAAATCAGAACACCTAGCCTAGTCAAGTTGACACATGAAATCACCCATCACCTCAGGACTGAGTAATGTGCGAAAGTGATTAGTAAAGGATATTGTGCTGCAGCAAGCAACCTTCTGTCTTTCCATGTATTTCTCAGCAGCCCAGAGCCTGGTCTTTGGGGTCAGTGAGAGCTGTGCTCTTACCTGCTTTGCACTCAAGGTATGGTGTTGAGTAAATCATTCAACCTCTCAAGGACCCAGTTTCCTCGTGTATGAACGTGGGGTTGCTGTTAATACCTGCTTCCCCGAATTACCAGAAGATTCCTGTGCTGACAGGAAGAACATCCTCATGTTACAGGCCTCCTGAAGCCACATTTTTTATTATTTCAGGGATGGAATACAGGCCTAAACAGTGCCCACTGTCTAACACTGTTCCATCTTCAGAGTGAGGCTGTGGCCACGTTTCCACAGACCCAGAGATAGCCCACAGCTGTGTTAGTGGACACAGTCTGCTGGCTTCCTGCTCTGATGGCTATGTTTGAGCACCCAGGGCAGAATGAGGTCATGCTTTGGAAGTGCGAAAAGCACACCTTCTCCCTCAGCATCTCACCCTCAGATGTTTAAGTGTCTTGCACAAATTTGGTTTTCTATTATTAAGCTATTGTGACAATCTCGTCACAGAATCTTCTCAAAGAGCTGAAAATGAAGACACATCACAGTATGGATTCTAGTCTGTTTCCTTCTTCGAAAACAGATGCCTTTGCTCTGGGTCCATGCGCCCACTCTCAACTTGCTGGTTTTTGCAGACTTCCTAATTAATCTGTAGTACTCATCACCTATAAAGAATTTATTCTATGGGACTGGAGAGATGGCTCAGAGGTTAAGAGCACTGGCTGTTCTTGCAGAAGACCTGGGTTCACTTCCCAGCACCCATGTGGTAGCTAACAGCCAATCATAACTCCAGTTCCAGGGGATCCAACGCCCTCTTCTGGCCTCTGTAGGCATTGGTGCACTTACATACATGCAAGCAAAACACTCATATGAATAAAATACAACTTAAAAATTTTTTAATTATTCTATTTACTTGAACATTTTAATTTTTTTTGAGACAGGGTCTCATGCATTCAAGGCTGGCTTCCAACTGAATATGCAGCTTGACACTAAACTTCTGATCTTCCTGCCTCCACCTCTAGAGTGCTGGGATTACAAATGCCAGTTTAATGCAGTGCAAGGAATTGAACTCAGGGCTTTGTGCATGCTAGGCAATCAATCTACCAACTAAGATACATCCCCAGCCCCATTTAAAAAAAAACTTTTCCATTGACAAATATTAATTTCACATAATAATGAATTTTATCACAACATTTTCATGTATGCATATAATATTTTTTTTGGTCTTTTTGAAAGAGGGTCTCCCTGCAGCCCTAGCTAGCCTAACACTCGCTATGTAGATGAAGCTGGCCTCAATCTCAGAGATCCACTTGCCTCTCCCTTCCGAGTGCTGGGATTAAAGGTGTGCCCCATTACACCTGGCACATATAATAAATTTTGTACATATTCATCTCTCTTCCTCTTGTTCTCCTCCCACTCCAGCTGATTCCCTAATTCTTTCTAACCACTCCCCCTGCTTTCTTTGTGTGTGTGTGTGTGTGTGTGTGTGTGTATGTGTGTGTCTGTGTGTCTGTGTGTGTGTGTGTGTCTGTGTCCCAATGAGTTTAATGAGAGATGCTTACAGGAACATGGATGAGGGGTCCAGCCCCCATTGTTTTTGTTTTGTTTCGAGGTAGTTTTATTTTTCGTGGGTCTCACTGTATAACCCAGACTGGTCTGAAACACAATCCTCCTGCCTCCATCTTCCAAGTGTTAGGATTATAGGTGTGCACCACTGCACCCAGCTTGCTTGAACCTTTAAATCACTTCAAAATAACTGTATACGGCAGTCTTAGTTTCTTTTCCTGTTGCTGTGATAAAATACCCTGACAAAGGCAACATAAGGGATGTCAAGATGGCTCAATGGGTAAAAGTACTTGCTGTTATGCCTGACAAACAGGGAGAACATCAATTGATGGTCTAACCCTAGCTTCAAGGCCTAAAAACCACATCAATGACCAGCACAGCAAAGGACATCGGTGCAGTAGTGGCACTTTTATATTGGGGGTAATCAACAGCTACCTAATTGGACTTAAAGTCCACTCAATGGGAGGAAACTCATGTATGGTACTATAAACCTAGCCAAGAGACACATGACACATAGCTAGAGAGGTCATAGATCTCAAAGAAAACTCCAAGGCTGTCACATTCTTAGACAAATGTAATTTTTCTTTTCATTTTCTTTTTCTTTTTTTAACAGAGCATAGGGTGGGGGTTTATTTACAGAGGAGTGGGCACCTCTCATTTATAGCTGCACTGGAAAGTCCACACTCAAATATAGATCCTGTGACTTCCTGACAGCCACAGAGAATGGTGAGAGAGGTGCCTCCTGGCATTCTTGGTTTATATATCCTCAGCCCCTCCCTGAAATGCAGCTAAGGTCGACTGATTGGGTGGGAAGGGTAAGTGACTTCCCCCTCTACTCCTTGATGAGTGTGGGAAGGAAATGTGACTATAGCTTGCCAGCATAGGCATAGTGGTCGGAGGACACTTCCAGGTAACACTCTATCCCTTCCTCTCTGACTCTGATATTCTTTCCACCAACCTCTTCTGCAAAAGTCCTTGAGCTTTGGAGGGCGTGGTAAATGTAGGACATATGTAATTTTTTACTATGTGCAAAATATGGATCCTTAAATTTATAGACAAGTATACCAGTCACCACCCATCAAAGAAGCTTCTTTTTCAAGAGATAGAGATAATTACAGAGTTCCACAACTGGTCACACACAGAGATTGTCTGTGAATTGTCCAAGCCTAAGTGGCACATCTAGGATGCAACCTCTACACACAAAGCTCATGGAATATAGAACAAGGGATGAAGAGAACACTAATACATCTTTCAGTTCTCATCAATGAAGCTCCTTCATGCAACAGAGGGCCAGGAACACAAAAGCTCACAAATGGCTAAAACGCAGAGAACAAGAGTCAGCAGAGAGCGGGTCCTTGGACAGGACTCCTATATTGAGATCTGCCCACCCAGGGTTCAGGGACTATAGTGGAAGAGGGAGCAGAAAGATTGTAAGAGCCAGGGAGGAGGTGCATGACCATATGGAAATGGTCCTACGGGTGCCTGGGACCCTTCTCATACAAATCTACAGCAATGGTGTGAGCATGCACAAGACCCATGTAAATGTAAGCAGACAAAAACCCAGCACAGAATTGTGGAAATGAACAGCAGGCCCCAATCTTAGTCGAAGAATTATTGGCAGCCGATTATTACTGGGAGAGGGAGAGCTGATCTTCTTAAAGGGCGGGACTCTAGGGCTGGAGAGATGGCTCAGCGGTTAAGAGCACTAACTACTCCTCTTGCAGAGGACCCAGGTTCAATTCCCAGCATCCACATGGCAGCTATGAACCATCCTTAACTCCAGTTCCAGGGGAATCTGAAACCCTCTTCT
>NW_008328722.1:131402-133707 GCF_000622305.1 Nannospalax galili
AAGAGGGACTCTAGTTAGACTGACTAGATCCTAGTGGATGAACTTACACTGAAGGACATCTGGGGACACTAACTTTATATGATAGGCCTTAACACAAATGGCAGAATGTATGAACTCCAGTGGGGGGTGGGGAGGGGGGCGTGCCATGGGAAGGTACCAAAGGGGAAGGGGATTTTCTGTATGAAATACACAAAAATTCAATAAAAAAATTATTTTAAAGTTGTCCTCTAGCTAGGTGTGGTGACACAGTCTTTAATGCCAACACTCAGGAGACAGAGGCAGGTGGATCTCTGTGAGGTCCAGGCCAGACAACTGGGTTCTAAGCCAACTGGAGCTACAGGGAGACCCTATCTCAAAAAGCAAACAAACAAAATTCAAAACAAACAAGAAAAGTTGTCCTCTGATCTCCATAGGTGCACCATGGCACAATGTGCCCCCCCAGAGAGAGAGAGAATGTGTAAATTAAATAAATAAATAAAAAGTTCATAAATAAATAAATAAATGCATTTTTAAGGCTAATGTAAAGCACTTTAAGGGAGGAAGAGTTTATTTCAGCTTGTAGTTCAGGGGTACAGTTCATCATGGAGGGGAAAACAAAGCAGTGGGAGCTTGAAGCAGCTGGTCACATGACCCCCATAATCAGGAACACAGAGCAACGAATACTAGTGTCCTGTTCACGGTCTCATTTTATATAGTTCAGTATCACTGCCCAGGGAATGGTCCCGCCCACTACACTACAGTGGCTACAACTGTCATTTCTAACTTAAGAAACCAAAATCCAGCAGTGGGAGGTATGGTGTATAGAGCTGTTAAGAACAGGGAGAGATGGCTCAGGGGTTAAGAGCACTGGCTGCTCTTGCAGGGGACCTGGGTTCAGTTCCCAGAACCCACATGATAACTAACAACCATCAATAACTCCAGCTCCAGGGGATCCAACGCCCTCTTCTGGCCTTGGTGGACATTGCACAACATAGGTACACATAACCACAGAGGCAAAACACTCATATACATAAAAATAAATAAATCAAAAAAATACAAAAATACAAAAACAATGTGAATTCAGGAGGTTTCTGAAATATAGATAAGTTTCATGACTACACATCCTCAGCTAGCAAAGGAAACAGTTTGGTCCACCATCTTTGATTTGATTTTCTCTCATCTCTCTGTAAATTTTAGTCCATTTATTTCTTTCCTTCCTTCCCTCAATCCCTTCCTTCCTCCATCCCTCCCTTCCTTCCTCATTCTAAATCTAAACTAACCCTAACTGTAACCCTGACCCTTTCTTCCTTCCTTATTTATTTTTGAGATAGGGTCTCATGTGGCCCAGGCTGGCCTCTAATTCACTAAGTAGCTGAGAATGCCCTTGAACCTAATCCTTTTGCCTCTGCTTCCCAAGTGCTGGAATGACAGGTGTGCACTACCATACCTGGCTTGTGCGTGTGTGTGTGTGTGTGTGTGTGTGTGTGTGTGTGTGTATGTAGTGTGCAGTATTGGATATGGAACCCAGATCATACCCAGATGTTAGCCACCATATGGGTGCTGGCAACCAAATCCAAGCCCTCTGCAGGAGCAGTGTTCTTAACCACTGATCCATCTTTCCAGCCCAGGTTTTTGTTGTTTTTCCTTGTACCTTAAAACTATTTAACACTAATTAGTATATTGAATGTTTTACATTAGGAAATAAACACAGGCCAGAAGACAGGCTAATTAATTTGAATGAAATGTTTTGTTTTGAGACCAAGTCTCAAGTAGCCCAGGCTGGCCTCCAACTCTCCTTGAGCTCCTTCCTGATCCTCCTGCCTCTACCTGAGAACTGGGATGGCAGATCGACCATACCCAGCTGGCCTTGTTAGCTCCTCCTTTCAACTGAATGGTGCCAGGCAGTCTTCCAACTTCTAATTTTTCTTTATGATCCCTCAGTATGAACTTGTTAAAGGGTCTTACTGTCAATGGTTAATGTCCAATTATTTTACTTGTTCTCTTTAATACTAAGTATTTACACAGGCACTAGACAAGTGTCTGGTTGGAATGTTACAGAAGTTTCTGAACAGTGTCTGAATTAGAATAATAACCACCCACCACACACACACACACACACACACACACACACACACACACACAATTATGATCCCTCAGTATTATCTTGTTAAAGGGTCTTACTGTCAATGGTTAATGTCCAATTATTTTACTTGTTCTCTTAAATACTAAGTATTTACACAGGCACTAGACAAGTGTCTGGTTGGAATGTTACAGAAGTTTCTGAACAGTGTCTGAATTAGAATAATAACCACCCACCACACACACA
>NW_008328722.1:135078-142842 GCF_000622305.1 Nannospalax galili
AATTAGAATAATAACCACCCCCCACACACACACACACACACACACACACACACACACACACACTTTCTCCTAATTTCAAGATTCAACAAAAGCCTTGGTTCTAGAATGGTGTTGAAATTTTGTTTGCTTGTTTTGGCAGGTCTAGGGATTGAACCCAGGGCCTCACACATGCTAGGTAAGTGCTTTCCTGATGCCCTGCCTGTCTCCGTAATTTTTTTTTAATCCCAGTTCAGGGTACAGCCCTGGGTGTGGCATGGTATTCTCATGTCCTCTCATATGCTTCCAAACAAAGCTCCTGGCTTCTCGGCAGAGAGAAACTCAACATGAGCCATCTTTCTCCAAAGGACTCGCTTCTGATTCTCATCTACAACAGTGTGCAAGTTCTAAGACCTTCTTCGTGTTCCCTGGAACTGTGATTTAATATGACTGGCAGTGCGGGACCCTGGCGAGGCACATGTTCCCACTTGCAGGATTAGTAAGTAAATTATACAGTTTAAGAGTCTTCTTCCTTTCCAGAGCCACCCTGGATGTGCTAGTGTCTATGTCCATTGTTTTTCAAAGCGTTTACGAGGGAGTAGATGTTAGAAAAAGGATAATTAAATTAAGTCTTTCTTTAACTTTAATATATAGTATTTTTAGTGCACCTTTTACAGAGTAATTAAAAAGTACGGTGAAGAGAAAAATAACATTAACTCTTTCTGTGGACGGTTATTGCTGTTAGACTAGCACAATCTTGAATTTCACTAGTAGGCAGCCACATGCCAACATTTTCTCTAGCTGGGAATTCCCCCTTTTTGAAGTGTTTCCATTTAAATTGTGCTTTCCTTTCTTTTCCTTTCCTTTTCTCCTCTCTTCTGCTTTTCTTTTGAAGCAGTCTCATATTACCCAGGATGGTCTCAAACTAGTTATGTAACAGAAGCTGGCCTTGAACTGATCCTTCTGCCTCTACCTCCAAATGCTGCACTTAGCAGGAAATTTTCTAGTTCATTCAGAATAATTCCTGCGAAACAACAACAGATGGGTGCGGTGGTGCATGCCTTTAATGCCTGCACTCAGGAGGCACAGGCAGGCAGATCTCTGTGAAACTGAGATCAGCCTTGTCCACATATCAAGTTCCATGTCAACTGGGGCTACAGGGAGACACTGTCTCAAAAAAGACCAAAAATAAATAAATAAAAATAAATAAATAAATAAATAAATAGCAAAAAATTCTGGTCATGGTGATGCAGTTTTAACTCCAGTACTCAGGAGGCAGAGGCAGATAAATCTCCCTGAGATCTAGGCCAGCCTAGTCTGAGTAGCAAGTTCCAAGCCTGGCTGCATAGTGATACAATGTCTCAAAAAAAAAAAAAAAAAAAAAAAAAAAAACACTAAGAAAATTATGCCTGTTCTAGGCTCTTCTTAAGGAATTCCATTTACTACACTAGAAATGAAATGATTTTTGAAATTCAACTTTTTTTCTTTATCTTTTTGAGACAGGGGCTCTCTCTCGCCCCAGCTGGCCTAGAACATGCTATGGAGCCCAGACTGAACTTGAACGTACAAATATCCTCTTGCCTCTACCTCCCAAGGGCTGGGACTAAAGGTGTGTGCCACCGTGCCTGGAGAAATTCAACTTTTTTGAATATTTTATTTATATTATGCGTATGAGCGTGTATCTGTATGTATCCGCACATGTGTATGTTTGTGCCTAGAGAGACCAGAAGAGGATGTGGGATCCCTGGAGCTGGAATTACAGACAGTTGTAAGCTACCAATACAGGTGCTGGGAAACAAGCTCAGGTCCTCTGCTAGAACATCAAGTGCTCTTAACCACTGAGCCATTTCTCCAGCCCCTAAACCCAACTTTTGAATATTTAAAGGTTCTAATTCTGATCCTAAAACAAAATCACTCCAGAAAAAAAAAAATTATCCTCAAAAAAAATTTTACAAACCAAGCCTATGTAGTGGTACATGACTATGTAATCTCGGCACTTGGGAAGTTGAGACAGGAGGATCAGGAGGTCAAAGAAAGACTCAGCTACATAAGACCCTGCTTCAAACAAACAAAATCCTATTATACATTTAAGATTAAGTTAGAAGTATATGGACATGGTTTAAAAATATATAAGAGGTCAAAAAAGATATAAAGGGGCTGGAGAGATGGCTAACCATGGTTAAGAGCACTGGCTACTTCTCCAGAGAACCCAGGTTTGGTTCCCAGCACCCGCATGGCAGCTAACAGCCATCTGTAACTCCAGTTCCAAGGGATCTGAGGCCCTCTTCTGGCCTCCATGAGCAATGCATGACATGGGTGCATTTACACACATACACACAAAACACTTATATGCATAAAATTATTTATTTAAGTAAATAATTTTTAAAGAAAGTTATACAATCAAACATAAGAAGTTTCTTCCCCTCAATCCCTATTCACTGCTAATGGGACAGTAAAGTAGTCCAGCTACTTGGAAATCAGTATGGAGGGTCCTCAAAATACTAGAAATACGTCTCCCATATGACCCACTCGTGGGTATCTACCCAAAGAACTCCAAGAGTCCACCTATCATGAGATACTTGCTCATCCATGCTTATGACACCATTTTTCACAGAAGCTAAGTTATGAAACCAGCCCAGGTATCCATCAACAGAGGAATGGATAAAGAAAATGTGATATATGTACACAAAAGAAATTTTTTCAGTCATGAAGAAAAATGAAATTATGTCATTTGCAGGAAAATGGATACAACTAGAGATCATCATATGAATCAAATTATGTCAGTCACAGAAAGGCAGAAATGGCATGTTTTCTCCATTTATGGGTCCTAGATTTTACAGAGATAGATAAAGTCATATATGTTTAAATGAAATGAAACTAAGGGAACCCAGGGGACTGATAGGAGGAGGATGAGATAGAAAGGGGAGGGGAGTGGGGTTTGGCATGTGTATTATTTTTTCTGTTGCTGTGATAGAAACACCATGACAAAGAGAACTTATAAAAATGAAGAGTTTATTTAGCTTCTGGTTCCCAAGGGGCAAGAGCCAATCATGGTGGGGAGGCATGGCAGCTGAGGTGGCTGGAGGAGGAGCAGAAACTAAGTTCTCACATCTTCAAGTAGGCACATGAACCAAGAGAATGACTCAAGATCTGGCAAGGCTTAAGAACTCTCTAAGCCGCCCTCGGTGACAGGCTTCCTCCAGCATAGCCACACCTTCTAAGACCTCCCAAAACAGCACCGCCAACTGGAGACAAAATGTACAAATTCTTGGAGCCTATGGGGGACAATCTCATTCAAACCACCACAGTGTGAATACGCCCAAAGTGCATTATAGACTTGAATAAAAATAGCCTTATGTAACCCAGTATAATAACTTTTAAAAAGTAGGAGCTGGAAGATGGCTCTACTATTAAGAGCACTTACTGCTCTATTAAAGAGTTTGAGTTCTGATCCAAGCACCACACTGGGCAACTCACAAATTCCTGTAACTCCAGCTCCATGGGACCCAACACCCTCTTCTGACCTCCATAGGAACTAACATACACATGTGCACAGACATACACCCAAATACATAAATAAAATATTTAAATAAATTTTTAAAAATTAAAAAAAAAATTAGCCAGGAGTGGTGGTACATACCTTTAATCCCAGCACTCAGGAGGCAGAGGCAGGTGGACTGATGTGAAATCGAGTACAGCCTGGTCTACATAGTAAGTTCCAGGGGCCAAGTCTGTACCTGTGCCAGGCATGAAAGGCCATGAGAACAGCCTGTGCCAATGAAGCTATAACTCAGGGTGTTGGGGGACCCTGCTGCTAAGGTTTCAGTCCACCATGTCCGGATAGCTCTAAGGAGCTCGGTGCTGCATGGAGGACTCCCTTTCTCAGCAGGGGATTCCTGCTTTCTGCCTGACCTTATCTGGACAGTGCCTCCAAACACAGATGCCTGGCCTTATTTGGAACATGACCTTGGCATAGTTGCCTGCAAAAAACTGCCCCTAGGTTTTTTTTCTTTATTACAATTAGGCATTGCACTATAGCCAGATGATAGGGTCCACATTCAAATAAAGCATACTATGAACACCTATCAAGTGAAGCTTTGGCTACTGTCTCCACCCTACATTTTTCCCTGACCCCCACTGAATAAACGAGCTGTCCCACTGATACTGACTCCAGGAAGGTCTTTTCCATCATGCTCACTGGCCATCCTGACCCCATTCGTCACTTCTGCTCCCTTTGTTCTTGTGGGTCAGTGGCCAACAGCCCACGAGGGGAGGGAGAGAACTACATCAGGAGAGGTAGCAAGTCCAAGGTGAGGGAGGGTAGAGTGTTGGGCTCCCCAGGAAAACCCACTTTTGTTCTGCCTGACCAAAGGCAGCTATAGTCTGAGCTCCAGCTGGGTTGCACTACGTAAGCATGATGCATCTGTAGCCCAGAGCTGGACATGAGGTGAAATGCAGTCTTTGTCCCCATGGAGGTAGATGGACAGAGGGCCTAAGGATGTCAGAAGCTATATACAGTGACGGGTTTGCTGACTTAAGAAAAAAAAAAAATTAAGGTGGGTTGGCCATGGCAGCACATGCCTTTGATCCCAGCACATGGGAGGCAGAGGCAAGGTGAAGCTCTGTGAGTTCAAGGCCAGCCTGGTCTACATAATGAGTTCCAGGCCAGCCAGGGCTACATAATGAAACCCTGTCTTAAAAAAATAAAATATTAAGGTGACTGGTGATTTTTGCTTCTCATTTTCTTTGATAGGGAGTTTTCCCTTTGGGTTTTGGCTCTGGTGTCTATGTTTCAGAGAATAAGGGACTTTTTTGTTTTGTTTTTACAAAATTCTAGCAACCATCTGCTGAGCCAAGGTTAAAGACCCTTGAGAAGTAATCTCTGGCAGCTGGGGAAAATCACAGTGGAATTTTGTCAATGTGTCTTATTCCTCTGTGCTAATCTTATTTACCTAGGTAAAAATGAAAGGAGTAAGAATAAGTACTTTAAAAACGTACAAAAAATCTTTAAGCAAGTTAAATAGTTTGGTGACCAAGGATAGTGAAACTGTTGTATTGGCCTGACTGGAACGAATATGAAAAAAAAAATGTAATATGGATTGACAAATTAAGAGAATGAACACAAAAACAAACTCAAAATTAGCAGAATTTCTCCCCTTTTTGTTTTACCCTGGGTATCATGCACCTCCCTGATGCCCCTTAGCTAATTAGGAACTTTTTTTTTTTTTTTTGGTATTTTTGAGACAGGGTCTCCCCTGTAGCCCCAGCTGGCCTGGAACCTACTCTGTAGATCAGGCTGGCCTCGAACGCACAGAGATCCACCTGCCTTTGCCTCACAAGTGCTGGGATTAAAGGCATGTGCCACCATGTTCCACACTAATTAGGAACTTTTTTAAACTCCCATTTGACCAAGAGGCTGGCCAGCACCTTCTTGTTAGCTAATCACTGGTTCAAGCTGTTTGAGATTATGTGGCTTTTGTGAAAAGCTTTAATTATACTATAAATGGGGGGCAAGGCCATTATTCTTAATATACATAAATAAAGATACTTATTAAAGTTTTAGGTTGTCTGCCTCCATTTCAGACATATACAAATTGATTTGGGTATAAGCTTTCAAGCAGTTGGTCTCACTCCAAATTTAGCAAAGGAGAATCTCAAGTTAAACAATGGTAAAATATTTCTGTCAGCTTGATCCTGCTTGATCATGCATGCAGACTACTGCACATTCATAACATCAACATTCAAAGATAACAGAGAGTGATTGATCAAAATCAAATGCTGTCTCTAATAACACTATAAAGAAATATTGCTTTCTGTCTTTTGTCAATCCATGTTTCCAATACATGAGCAAGCAGATAAGATTCATTTGGACAATTCAGATCCAGCCTGCTTGCCATCACTGAACTTCGAGCAAGTCTCCTGTAAAACACTGGGTTCCTTTCTTCTCTGACCTTTCAAAAAGTAACCTTTTATTATCTTCAGTTTTACAATGAAACAAATGCCTTTGGTATATACATTAGCAAATTGTCAGGTGCTGTTTGAGGTCACTGAGAAGCTGGCTTTAGAGATAGAGATGAGATTAGACCTCCCATTTCAGACTCAAATATGTTTATCTCAAAGTATTCTTCAAGTCTCTTGTCCTGGGTCAGGCTGGGCCCCTGACTCTATCACTTAAATTTTTCTTTAAATTTATTTATTTATTATATGTATATGAGTGTTATGCTTGCAGTGCGTAATTGCACCCATGTTGTGCAGTACCCGTGGAGGACAGAAGAGGGCAGTGGATTCTCTGGACCCGAAGTTATGGATGGTTAGTTGCCACATGGGTGCTGGGATCAGAACCCAGGTCCTCTGCAAGAACAGCTAGTGCTCTTAACCACTGAGCCATCTTTCCAGCAACAACAAAAAAATTTTTTAAGGAGAACAACAGTCAAGAGTATAAGGCATTGTGCCCTTAAAAATCAGCCAAAGAGGAGCTGGGGAGATGGTTCATCAATTAAGAGCACAGACTGCTCTTGCAGAGGACCCAGGTTCGATTCCCAGTACCCACATGGTGGCTACGAACCATCTTTAACTCCAGTACCAGGGGAATCCAAAGCCCTCTTCTGACCTCCTTGTAATTGCACAACAGGGGTGCACTCACATACATGCAGGCAATACATTCATACACATAAAATAAAAATAATAAATAAAGCTTTTTTACTTCCCTGGGCTGCACAGCCTCCAGGCATCCTGGTGCCAGCACCTTTCCTGGTCCCCAGGAGCCCTCTGGGCCTGGTCCCACCCTTGCCTCCCTTTGCTTCCTGGGCTACACAGCCTCCAGTGTCCTGTTGCCAGCACCTTCCCTGAGTAAGTCCAGCGAGCCCACCGTGCCTTGACTCCCCCAGCTCCCCCGTCCATCTCTCCTCCTAGCCTAGGTACAGCCCCATTTCTTGTCTTGGCACCCCAGACACCGGGGCTAACCTCTTGGCCCAGAGCCACCACTACTTCCTGATCCTTTGTATCTGGACCAATCCAGTTCCTCCCTGCAGTCCCCAGGAACCCTCTGGGCCTGGTCCCACCCTCACCTCCCTCTACTTCCCTGGGTGGCACAGCCACCAGCTTCCTGAGACCAGCATCTATCCTGGGCCCTTCTCCCAGGCCAGCCCAGCCCCCAGATTCCTGAGGGCAGAATCTTTCCTGGAGGGATCCAGACCTTAGGAGAAAGCTTGAGACCATATGAGCCTTGTCTCACTTGGGCCTCTGTAGGAACTCCTGAAGACAAAAGCAATTAGGCCACTCCAATATAAAACCAAATGAGAGAATCTGAAGCCTAGACCAACCAGCTTTTCATGCCCAACAAGTAAACCACAAAGGCGCATAAAGTTTACAAAAAGAAGCAGATCTAAACTCAACAAAGGAAGGCTTGAGTCTCACACAAGAATCAGAAACTGAAAGAAATTCACACGTCAAAGTCATAGAGAAAAAATAATAACATGAAAACCAAAATAATATATCCCCACCAAGTACCAATAATCCTATAGAGGAATACAATGAGAAACCCCTAGAGATAAGGCAGGACATGGAAATGAAAAGAACAATTATAAACATGATAAAAAGAATTCAGTGAATTTAAAGAACACACAAAGAAATCAAAGATCTGAAGGAAGATAGTGATAAACTTCTGAATGAATTCAGAAAAGAGCTAGAAATATTGAAGAATACTCAGGATGAAATAAAGAACGAAGTGAAACACTCCATAAGCCAATTAGAAACGACAGGAGAAAGCCTCACCAATAGGATGAACGA
>NW_008328722.1:143647-144802 GCF_000622305.1 Nannospalax galili
TCAATAATAACTTTAAATATCAATGGACTGAACTCCCCAAGAATGGAGAAAGGAATAAGTATACCCTAGGGTCAAAGAAAGAAAGTAAATAAAGGTATAATTGTGGGAAGAAAAAATAGACAAAAATGCAAACAGTAATCAAAATGATGGCAACCAATACATATCTTCCAATTATATCTTTGAATATCAATGGACTTAACTTCCCAGTCAAAAGACGCAGGCTAGTTGAATGAATTAAGAAGCAAAGTCCATCTTTTTGTTGTCTGCAAGAAACTCATCTCACTTTCAAGGACAGCCACTACCTTAAGGTGAAATGATGGAAAAAAAAATATACCAAGCGAATGGTACTAAGAAAAAAGCAGGCATTGCAATTCTAATATCTGATAAAATAGACTTTAAACTAAAACTAATCAGAAGAGACAAAGATGGCCACTTCATTCTGATCAAAGGAACAATAAACCAAGAAGATATTACAGTCATGAACATATATTCACCAAACTCTGATGCACCCAACTTCATAAAAACAGTACTACAGACTTTAAGACCCAGATTAATCCCAACTCATGAATAGTAGGGGACTTCAGTACCCCATTGTCGCCATTAGATAGGTCAACAGGGCAGAGAATTAACAGAGAGACAGCTGAATTAAACAATACCATATACCAAATGGACATCTAACATTAACCTAACAGTCATCTACCAAATATTCCACCCAAGCACCAAAGAATATACTTTCTATTCAGCACCCCATGGAACCTTCTCCAAAATCGGCCATGTACTGGAGCACAAAACAAACCTCAACAAATACAAAAAGACTGAAATAATTCCTTGCATTCTATCAGACCACAATGCAATAACGCTTAAAATAAACACTGGAAGAAACCCAGTAACCACATGAACACATGGAAATTAAACAACACACTCCTGAATGATGAATGAGTCAAAGGATAAATTAAAAGAAATAAAAGTATTCCTGGAACTAAACAAAAAGGACAATACAACACAAAAAAATCTCTGGGAAACTGTAAAAGCAGTCCCAAGAGGGAAGTTTATAGCTCTAAGTGCTTACATTAAAAAATCAGAAAGAGCACAAATAAATGACCTAACATTGCAACTCAAGACTCTGGAAAGACAATAACAGATGAAACCCAAACC
>NW_008328722.1:146250-147558 GCF_000622305.1 Nannospalax galili
AATTTTTACAAAAATTGAAAAAAAACCCCTTTTTTTTTTTTTTTTGGTCTCTTTGAGACAGGGTCTCCCTGGAGCCTCAGTTGTCCTGGAACTCACTATGTAGACCAGGCTCGCCTTGAACTCACAGAGATCTGCCTGCCTCTGCCTCCCAAGTACTGGGATTAAAGGTATGCACCACCATGCCCAGCTTAAAAACCATCCTAAGATTCATCTGGAAGCACAAAAGACCTCGGATAGCCAAAGCAACCCTGAGCACTAAGAGCAATGCTGGGGGATTACTATACGAGATATTAAACTGTATTACAGAGCTATAGTCATAAAGATAACATGGTACTGGCACAAAAATGGACCCATATATCAGTGGAACAAAGTTGAAGACCCAAATATGAGTACATCCAATTTCAGCCACCTGATATTTGACAAAGGGGCCAAGAACATTCACTGGAGGAAAGACAACATGTTCAGCAAATGGTGCTGGCAAAACTGGATCTCCACCTGCAGAAGAATGAAACTAAACCCCTATCTTTCACCTTTCACAAAAGTCAACTCCAAATGGATCAAATACCTCAATGTGAAGCCTGAAATTCTGAAGCCATTAGAAGAAAACATTGGCAATAATCTACAAGATATAGGTGTAAGAAAGGATTTTCTAAACCGGACATCAACTGCCCAGGAAACAAGGTCAAAAATCAATAAATGGACCTCATTAAACTACAAAGCTTCTGTAGAGCAAAAGAAGCAACCAAGGAAGTGAAGAGAAAACCCACAGAATGGGGGAAAATCTTCACCAGCGACATATCTGACAGAGGTTTAATATCCAGAATAAATAACGAACTCAAAAAACAAAGAATCAAGAAAGGAAGTAACCCAATTAAAAGATGGGCTAAGGAACTGAACAGAGAGTTCTCAAAAGAAGAAATAAAGATGGCTAAGAAGCATCTTAAAAGGTATTCCACATCACTAGTAATTAGGGAAATGCAAATTAAAACCACTTTAAGATTTCATCTTACCCTAGTCAGACTGGCTAAGATCAAGAGAACAAACAATACTAAATGTTGGAGAGGATATGGGGAAAGGAGAATGCTCATCCACTGCCAGTGGGACTGCAAACTTGTTCAACCCCTATGGAAAGCAGTATGAAGAATTCTTAAAAAACTACAAATGAGCCGGGTGTGGTGGTGCATGCCTGTAGTCCCAGCACTTGGGAGGCAGAGGCAGGCGGAGCTCTGTGAGTTCAAGGCCAGCTTGGTCTACATAGTGAGTTCCAGGACAGCTGGGGCTACAGGGAGACCCTGCTTCAAAAAGACA
>NW_008328722.1:147722-158880 GCF_000622305.1 Nannospalax galili
GCAACTGACGTGTGGATAATGAAAATGTGGTATGTTTACACAATGGAGTTGTACTCAGAGATAAAGAAAAACGAAATCATGAAAATTTCAGGTAAATGGATGGAACTAGAAACTATTATACTAAGTGAAGTAACACAGACTCAGAAAAAAAAATGACCTATGTTCTCCTTCATATGTGGATCCTAGCACCAACTCCTTATAAGTGAGTATATATTCAGACATAACTACAGGAACCAGGATAATTGTTATCTCATAATATAAAGATGTCTGTAATGGGACTGGAGAGAAGTCTTCGTGGTTAAGAGCAGTGGCTGCTCTTGCAGAGGACCTGGGTTCATTTCCCAGCACCCACATTGTGGCTAACAACCATCTGCAACTCCAGTTCCAGGGGATCTGCTGCTCTCTTCTGACAGTCATTCAAGCATAACACTCATACACATAAAATAATAATAATAAATAAATCAAAAAAATTTAAATAGATGTCTATAATAAAAACAACTGAGATGCTCTATTTTGTCACAGCAATGAGGAAAGAAACCTATAGAAACTAACACAAATGTATAGTAACACCAAAATTTAGCTATTTAATGAATGAACTAACAGAATAGATCAAAGGAAAAAATAAAGGACTGTTTAAGACTGTTTACAGTCCATGGAGAAGATAAAAAGGACCCTCTGCCTAGAAAAAGTCCTCAGTCAGTACCTCTAGCATGACAGTTTTAGCAGGCTTCCTTAGTTGATTTCTGCTGGATGTTGGAAACATGAATTTGATGTTTGGTTTGCTATGTGTCTGCTGTTTCTCTCTGCCTTCTACTTACACTCATTCAAAGCTAAAAGCATAGCTAGGAAGATCATTCTCTGGACTGTATAGAGTACAGTCTTTTTTAAAAGCCTAGAAAACACCAGGCATGGTGGTGCATGCCTTTAATCCTAGCACTTGGGAGGCAGAGGCAGGCGGATCTCTGTGAGTTCAAGGCCTACATAGTGAGTTCTAGGACAGCTGGGGCTCCAGGGAGACCCTGTCTCAAAAAGACCAAAAAAAATGCCTAGAAAATACAACTGGGAATATATTTACTATTAGAAAAGTTAAAAGTCCTTTTTCTGAGGTCCCACCAGGAACTCAGAAGATTTCAGGTTGGGACTGAAGAAAAGGATAACTTTTCTGACTATGGGGCTGCTTTGTTCCTCTCCGTCTAAGCTAAAACAATAACAAAAAAAAAAAAATTCTGTCATCTAAAACTATCATTACAGGGTTAACAGGTAGAGTTTTGCCCCCATATGTGCCTCTTTTCTTCCTTTTTTCATTGCAGGGCATATTCCTTTACTTCAAGGTTGTTTTAGTAATCTGCCAATCCTCACTAAAATGTAAACTCTTCTATCTCTCAGGTTTTGAAGACTTCAGGAAAATGTAAAAGTCCAAGTGGAAAAAAAATTGCTTGAGACTTACAACAACAACAAAAAACTTGGTAATGAAAATATATGCACAAATAAAATGGGCATTGTGGTATATACCTTTAATCCCAGCACTCAGGAGGCAGAGGCAGGCAGATCTCTGTGAGTTCAAGTCTAACCTGGTCTACATAGTGAGTTCCAGGCAGCCAGTGCTACATATTGAAAACCTGTCTCAAAAAAAATGCAAAAATGTACAAATAATAAAATAAAAATAATATAAAAATGTTAAAAATTTAATGTAAGGTTATAAATTTTTTATGATAACATAAGATTTTGTCCTAGGGGCTGGAGAAATGACTTAGTGGTTATGAGCACTGGCTCTTCTTGCAGAGTACCGGGATTCGAGTCCCAGCACCCATAAGATGTCTAACAACCATCCCTAACTCCAGATTCTAAGGGAATCTGACACCCTCTTTTGACTTCTGAGGGCATTGCACTTATATACATGCAGGTAATATACTCTAAAAGAAATATGGACCTGATTTTAATGGATCCATAAACCTTCTCACCATGAAGACTAAAAACTTTTTCAGAAATTAAGTGCTGTGCCTCTTCTTCACCTTGTTTTGTCTTCGATTGTGATTTCCAATCTCTTCTTTCCAGCCTAGGAAATAAATGGTGATAAAAGACTAAAAAGGAAAAATTGGAACTGACTTTGAAGGGCCCTCTCTGGTGCTGTTAACCACTGAAACCACAGTTCAGGCAAGTGAAAGAGGTTAGACACACTACAACTAAATAAAGAAGGCTGCCCACAACAGCATGAGGGAAAAATGGACAATCTTACCACCAGGTAAGAGCCTTTAAAATTAAGACTAGGGGCTGAAGAAATAGCTCCGCAGTTAAGAGCAGTGGCTGCTCTTGCAGAGGACTTTTAATCCAGTTCCAGGGGATTCAACACATTCTTCTGACCTCCACAGGCACAACATGACATGGGTGCACTTACACCCATGCAGGTAAATATTCATACACATCAAGTAAAAGTAAATTAATTAATTAAAATTAACACTAAAGGGCTGGAGAGATGGCTCAGCGGTTAAGAACACTGGTTGTTCTTGCAGAAGACCTGGGTTCAAATCCCAGCATGCACATGGCAGGTAACAACTGTCCATAACTCCAGTCCCAGGGGATCCAACAGCCTTTTCTGACCTCCACAGGCATTGCATGACAGAGGTGCACTTACCTACATGCAGGCAATACACTCATACACATAAAATAAAAATAATAAATAAAATATGTTTAAAAACACTAAAAAGAAAAACTGCTTTTAATCTATTTAAAAAGTACGTAACTTGGCACCAGGCATGGTGGTACATGCCTTTAATTCCAGCCTGGTCTACACAGTGAGTTCCAGGCCAGTTGGGGCTGCCTTAAAAAGAGCAAAATAAAAGTAGGTAACTTGGTAATTAAGGTAATGTCTCCTCTGACTGTACAGTTTACTGCATGTCTGGTCTTACCCTGTAAAAGCTTAGGAGAACCAGAAGGAATTTTCTTGGATGGATAAACATATATGTCCCAAATTTTTCTCTGTGAATCATCAAAATAGTTTATAAAATTAATTCTAAAAAAAGCTTAATGTTATTGTAGTACCTAAAGGACATAATGGGTTCATTTTTTTTTTACTTTTTCAAAATGTGTACTCCTTATAATTTACTTGTGCTATTGTAAAATCATAGCAATAATACCTTGATCTAAAAAAATCTCTAATCCAAAATTTAAAAAATTAATATTTGGGTAAAATGGGTTAAATTTACAGTACATGCACTCAGTAAGACTGATTGTTATGTTTGCATGGCAGACTTTCCCTGCTCTGTCCCTGTCCCTTAATGGGACACAGGCTCCACCAAGTAAACTGCATGCTGGCCCTGTTACAGAATAAGGACATATGAGAAAATAAAATTTTCCAGAGTTTGTTGCTCCTGTTCCTGACTATACAGTACAGGCCGGTCAGAACCTCCTCCTGATTAAAGGTATGCCAGACAACCTTAACACTCTTTATTCTTTTTTCAGTGTGTGTGTATGTATGTGTGTGTGTCTGTGTGTCTGTGTGTCTGTGTATCTGTGTGTCTGTGTCTGTGTATGTCTATGTGTGTACATGTATTCCATGGCGTTTGTGTGGAAGTCAGAAGACAACTAGTGGGATTCAGTTCTCTCCTTTCATGACGTAGGTTCCAAAGATTAAGCACAGGTCATCGGACTTGGTGGCAAATGCCTTTACCCACTGAGTCATCCTGACCTTCTCCCTTTTGCCAACATAGGCCAAGTATTTGGTTCTTTGTAAAAACAAAACAAAACAAAAACAAAAAACAGTCTTAATATAATCAACTGATTGCCTTTATTTTCCCATTTTTAAGCCTGCATATGTGCCTGAATCATAAATATTATGCAAGATGCTCTTCTGCTTCCTACACAGAGCTGTTCTTTGGGCAGCAAACCTTGAAGGGTGTATAGTCCATCTAGGTATTGTGCTAGGTGCTGGAGGCTGTGAGCAAAACAGAAAAGCAGTGTTGCTCTAGATACTAATATCGGTAACTAGAGGACTGGAGAGATAGCTCAGCAATGAAGAGCTCATACTGCTCTTGTAGTTCCGGGTGAGCTCACAACTGCCTATAACTCCAGTTCTAGAAGAATCTGATGCCTCTGACCTTTGTGGGCACCTGCACTCAGGTATACATACCCCCCCCCACACACACACATACACATACACACACACAATTAAAATAAAGTAAACCTTAAACAAATATTGGTGACTAGTTAAAAAAAAACAAAACAACTCTTGCTTAATAATAAACAAAGAGCAAACATACACTACGATACTGACCTGCAAGACAAGTTGTGCCCACTGGTGCACAGCAGTCACCTTCTTCTCATAGATTTGAGGTCTACTCCATAGGAGGGAATTTGTATTTGGTATTGTAAACTTGGGCGAAACCTTTTGGCTAGGGAAGCCATAGGCCCTAGTGGAGAAGCTACTGTTGTTATTTTGCTAAATGGACATGAGGTACCTATCAAATTGCCTTCTCAATGTGTATGTTTATGCTTATAAATTGGTGTTGCTGTTAGCTTTGGTCAGAGATGCTTCTTTTTCAGGGGGCAGCAGTTACTGCAAAGACTCATAGCTGATCAAAGCGTTGAAATTAAAAGACTATTGAATGCTCAGCCATAAATGAGACATTTATATGACCCTTTCCAAGGCTCAGGGAACATGCTAGAGGAGGGGGTGGGAAAGAATATTCCTTAGAACTTACTGCCAGCCTAGTCAAATGAGTGAACCCCAGGCCAGTGAGAAACTATTTCCAAAATCAAAATGGACAGCTCTTAAGGAATGACACCCAAGGTTGACCTCTGGCCTCCACACACACATGCACACTCCCCCACACCAAAAAAAGATCTGAATCCCAGCACTTGGGAGGCAGAGGCAGGTGGATCTCTGTGAGTTCAAGGCCAGCCTGGTCTACATAGTGAGTTCCAGGACAGCTGGGGCTACAGGGACACCCTGTCTCAAAAAGACAAAAAAAAAAAAAAAAAAAAAAAAAAAAAAAAAAAGATCTGAACAAGGTTGGGCTCATCAGCATTTCCTCACAGAGGAAATGTTGCCTATTTCCTATTTCCTATAAATAAGTTGCCTATGTTCCTATAAATAGTCCCTTATCTATAATCTTTTAAGTAACACTAATTAAACTCATTGGCTCACGAAAGAATAAGAATGAGAAGGAGGAAGGAAAGGAGGAGAAGGTGCAGGAGGAAGAGGAGAAGGGGCAGGAGGAGGAGGAGAAGGGGCAGGAGGAGGAGGAGAAGGGGCAGGAGGAGGAGGAGAAGGGGCAGGAGGAGGAGGAGAAGGGGCAGGAGGAGGAGGAGGAGGGGCAGGAGGAGGAGGAGAAGGAGCAGGAGGAGGAGGAGGAAGAAGAGGAGGAGGAGCAGGAGGAGGAGGAGCAGGAGGAGGAGGAGGAGAAGGGGCAGGAGGAGGAGGCCAAGGATCAGCAAATATAAACAAATATGACAATTTATTGGAAAGCTATTACAGCAGGAGTTATACAGCCCTGGATAAGACAAGATCAGGTGTTCATGAAATAACCCCTTAGGGTGGTAATGTCATTATGATGACTCAGCCCAGCAAGTCTCAACTGCTGTGTCCCACAACTCCTGTCTAAAATCAATGGGGAGGAAACCTGATCAGCAGATGAGCTGTCTGTCCCTGCCTGCTCCAATCAACTACCACTAAAATGGCCAACTCGGGTGGCTCAAATACCACATGGCCCTACATATCTGAATCCTACCAGAAGCCAGGTGATTTTGGAACATGTGTATGCGTATGATGTGTTAGTACGGTGTGTGTGAGTGTGAGTACACTTACGCCATGGTGTGTATGTGGAGGTCAGAGGATGACTTTCAGGAGTCGGTTCTCACTTCCCTGTTGAGGCAAGGTCTTTCTTGTTACGTCTGCTGCTGAACTGCATCCTCCAGTCTAGCTGGCCCATAGCTTCCAGGAGATTCTCTTGTCTCCACCTCTCATCTTGCCACAGGAATATTTTAACTAGAGATGCATGCCATCAAATCCTGCTTTTTTACATGGATTCTGGGATCTGAACTCAGGTCATTCAGATTGCTTGGCAAGTGCTTTTACCAACTGGACTACCTCCCTGACCCTGTTGTTTTGCTGTTTGAGACAGGGTCTCATGTAGCCCAGGCTAGTCTTGTAACTAAGGAGAACCTTAAACTCCTGATCCTCCTGCATCCATCCACCTCCCAAGTGATGAACTACAAGTATGCACCACCACACCCAACACAGGACACTTGTGTCCTGTTTTCACTTCTAAATCATTGACCAAGAGTTATTGACATGTGTCTCCCCATTTCTATAAGGATAAACATCTTGAAAGTTGGAACTGTGGCCTTCTGCTACAAAAGACTTGTATCTACCGGAGATTCATGCACAAATTGGGTTTTCATTCATGAGAAATGAATAAAAAGGAACACTAGGTTTGCGGATTTACTTCAATGGAAGATTACTTGCCTGGCAAGCATAAGACCCTGAGTTCACGCCCAGCACTAATAAACAAACAAATAAGCAAAGATAAAGATGAATTCCTCATTATCCTTGGACATCTTGAGTCTGGAATTCAGGAGCCTGATTATTCTGTAAAATCAAAATGACAGCATCCCTGGAGAGACAGCTGCCTGGTAACAAGACCCACATGTGTCTATTTTGTTTTGAGCTCATTTCCTTCCCTACATTCCAAAAGCTGAACAATTTGGGGAGAAAAATTTTACTCAGAAGAAAGACTTTCCTTCCAGAAGGTGTTTTTGTTAGGAAGTAAGTGCAGCTATCTTCATGAGGTCGAACAATGCCATTTTCAGAGTTGTTGCAAGAACATAAGACTGGGAATGTAGCTCAGTTGGTGGAGTACATGCTTGAGTTTAATCCTCAGTACCACATAAACTGGGCATGGCAGTTTATGCCTATAATCTTAGCACTTGGGAGGTGGAGTCAGAAAGATCAGAAGTTCAAGGTCATCCTCAGATATATAGCCGGTTTGAGGCCAGCCTGGGGTACGTGAGACTTTGTCTCAAAAAAAGAAAAAGAGGGGATTCAGCTTTGTTGAATGACATCAGCTTCAGAATTTGTGACCTGGACAAAGATTAAAGTCACAGCAAGTCCAGAAACTGATGGTCAATTCCAGCTCACTGGTATCAGTTCTCAGGGCTGGAGAGATGGCTCAGCAGTTAAAAGCACTGGTTGCTCTTCCAGAGGACCCAGATTCTGTTCCCAGCATCCACATGATGCCCTAACAACTGTCTGTAACTCCAGTTCCGGGGATCCAGTGTCCTCTTCTGACCTCCGCAGGCATTGCATGACATGAATGCACTTATCTACATTCAGATAATATATTCATTCACATAAAAAAAATTTTAATGAAAGCTCTTATATTTTCACAGGTGGAATGAATTGTGTACTTGGGGCATACAGAGGCATTGCTCTGTTGGACTTACACTTAAAGCCTAAAAAAACTCCAGCTGTAAAAGCAACATAAATGGATACTAAAATGCCTGACTTCACCTGTTAAGACTCATGTTTGGAGAAGCTAATGTCAACTCATCATGTAATTCAGTGTGTACAATAAATTATGAATCTGGAGAAAAAAGAAAGAGAGCGAAGGGAAGAGAAGGGGAAGGCAAGGGAGGGGAAAGGGGGGCGGGCAGGGGAGAGGAGAGGAGAAGAGAGGAGATTCAGATGGAGATGTATATGTTGAGTTTTCAGACAGATACTGGCTTCCTAAGAAAAACCACCAAATGAGCATCTCACATAGGATCAGAGTCCTTCACACAGGCTTTGTAGCCTCTTCACAGAAGCAAAGAGAGCTGTCCAACTAGGCCCTTCCCTGCCATGATTAGTACCTGGAATCTGCCCTCATTTGAATTAGTCATCCAGCCCACATGTGTGTTTTCACGCTACACACAGACAGAAACTCTAATTTAGCTGCATCATGTATGATTCTTTCGCCGGACATAGACTATAAGTAATACCAAGTAGGCAAAGGAGTTAGATAGGAGACTAAGGAAAAGCACAGCTTTTGGTAGCTATGCCCTTTGCAGTTAAACATCTTCAAAGCTACAGAGAGGATAGTCCTGTTATATTAGAAGCTAAGGCTCCAGGGCATACACAAAACCCTGGGTTCAATCCCCAACACCCTATAAACCTGTGGTGGTGCACACCTCCAATCCCAGCATTCAGGAGGTGGAGACAGGAGGATCAGGAGGTCAAGGTCAACCTCAGATGCATAACAAATTCAAGGCCATCTTGGGTCACATGAGGCTCTGGAGAGAATGTGGACCGTTGAGATGCGGTCCTATGCTGAGCCTGCTGTTCCAGGGAAAAAGAGATAAGTGGAAGACAGGAGACCCTTCCACATCCACAGTAGAAAAACAAGCACATGGACTTACAGTCATCTCTAGACTGTCTACAGTACAGGAAGTGGGAGGGGGTCCAAAAAAAAACTCTGCTGCTCCTAGGAAGGGAGAACGAATGCTAAGAAGGCAAAAAATATTGCCTGTCCGACACTCCCTTAGCTTGGGCTCCCAGAAGCTGAACCGAAGCAGGGATTCTCACCCTAGGGACACTGAGGTTGTGCTTCTAGAAGAAGCCCATAAGAAAAAACAGGAGACAGAATCAAACAGAAGACACTAAACAAAGCCTGATCATAGAGAGCTCTGGAATGTGAATGACACTGCAGAGCCATCTCCTGTGAAGGAGATACCATGGCGTTGTACCCCTGTAAAGAAGACATTATGGAGCTGTCCCTTTTGAGGCTAGAGATCTCTGCTCTTCTAACACCTCCCCTCCATATTAGCCAGTGGCTACATGGTGCCCTTAGGGAAAATATAACAGCCCAGGGATTTCTAGCTAAAGTGACTCTCATTGGCCAAGGTAGCTCTCCAGAGAAGGATATAAGCTTGGGCCATTTATAGGCAGCTGGGGTAGGGGTACCAGGTGGGGCTGTAGGAACTGGCAAAAGGGATCAGGGTGGGACATTGACAGTGTCTACTGCAACAAGGATAAAGGCTAGGTATTTATGTTTGATTTATTAAGACCAGGACTTCCCCTTGACATTGTCATGAACACCTTGGAACTGCCACTAGTTCTGAGACACAGTTTATGAAAAGGACTGATCCTTTATTGTGTGGCTATCTCATTGGGAAAAAGCATGCAATTAATAGAAAAAAGATACCACGAGAGTATGAAGATGTAAAATTTCTATTCTCCCCACCACCGCCTTTTGAAGGGATTGAACCACTGGGCTGCTCACATGGTAGGCAAACACTTAGCTACATCTCCAGCCCTAAAATTCTACAGTAAAAAAAAAAATACATGGAAAATTATGGGTATTTTCAAAGGACAGAGGCTAAAGGAGAAAGGGTTCTAGGAAGGAGGTCACTGAAAACAAAAACAAAACCAATTAGATTTTTCTAATACATTTGAAGAAATGGACCATAAAAACAACATTGAAGAAGCTTTATAGATCTAGTGGGAAATTTTGGAATAATTAGTGATATTTACATACCAAAAAACTAAGTAAATGAAAAGGAAGCTACTATTAACTCCAAGAAAAGCAGTAAATTGTACAAGATGACTGGAATTTTGGTTAGCAACATTTATGATACAAATAATGTTATTCATTAGCATTACTTAGCTGTACATCCATACAATTAAGATTAAATTGGCATGTACCTCATGATTGTATTCCAGTCAACAGCAGACTAGATGTGATAGCAGTCTCATGAGATTGTAATAGGACTGAAAACTTCCTATTATCTAGCATCTTTTTAAAAATGTATTTTAATTTTATATGTATGAGTGTATTGCCCGTGTGTATGTAAGTGCACCCATGTCTTTTGATACCCATAGAGGACAGAAGAGTGTGTCAGATCCCCTGGAACTGGAGTTTTGGTTGGTTGTTAGCTGCCATGTGGGTGCTGGGATTCAAAACCCAAGTCTTCTGCAAGAGTAGCCAGTGTTCTTTTTTTTAACTTTTCAAAAAAATTTATTGAGGATATCATACATGCATATAATGTGTTTTGATCAAATCCATGCCCAATTCCCCTCCAACTCCTCCCATATCTCCCCATCACTTTTTTCTGACAACTTTGTGTACTCTTTCTTTTGGGGGAGGGGTTTTTTGCTACTCTAACATGCCCCCCTCTGAAGAGGTAGCACTAAAATCTTTTAGGGATTAGATAAGAGCTCCAAAATACTCTTGACATTTTTGGCCTTTGGAACAGAGTATGTTGCTAAGAGGCCCAAGGACATTTTGACTTTTAGCCAAGAAACTGGCTACTTTGAGGTCTTTTTACCTTAACTGCCTAGCCAATTCCAACCTCTTATTCTTATCACACCATCCTCTGAAGAGGGTACAAATTGCTGATAGGGAATCGAGACACAGACTGCTCTGGCTTCTTCCATGCTGAACAGGGATGCAGGGTGAGGCAACTGGGGTACCCCTTCAGTGGGTCTATCTAAAAGTCACCCAAATTGCACAACTCTGATCTGTAGGGAGAAAATAAATTCCTTGACTGGTGCCTAGAAAATGTGAAGAACTAAAGGCAAGAGCAGTTAGCATTACAAGTTCTAGACAGGGAACCAGAAAAAAGTCAGAGAAGGGCAAATTTCAAATGTTCATATCAGAGTCCATTGGAATTTCTTGATGAGAGCTTCCAAAAGCATCCCTCTATTGGGTTCCTCCTCATTTTTCTTTTGTCTGCCAAGCTTGGACTCGAAAGTGATGGACTCAGAATTTGTTTTCAGGCACTTTGATAGCTGTTGGAGTGGCTCGCATCAAAGTTCCCTCTCAAAGGCTTCTAGATAGGGAGAGAAAACAAATTTAGCCATCATTTAATTTTTTAGGCTAGAACAATAGCGGATTGCCTCCCTTAGCTGTAGGTGGGCACTACAGTATTGCAGACCAAGATTTGAACTCTTACATCTGAGTAGTATTGTCTTATTAGGAACAAAATCATCAATGAGAGATAATTGTCTAAATAACTTTTTATATGGACTTAAGCCTAATATCTAGGAAGTGTAATCCCTTGAACTCTTAAAGAAATATACTGGTCACTTTAATCCTTGGTCATAATTTCCTTTTGGGTATTTAAGACCATACATCTGGCCCAAATAAACCAATTTATTTTTACTCTTAAGGTCATTTGAGGATCT
>NW_008328722.1:159550-167998 GCF_000622305.1 Nannospalax galili
TGCTCAACCATGACTGGCTTCACTTGGAAGGATGGAGGAAATGTTTCCTCTGAGTTGACCCTCCTCTTTGTAGACTGGACACTGGTTCAAGTTCATCTGGGGGTCTCCATGGCCTCCCTGAACAAGAGGTAGGCAGTGTTCTTAACCACTGAGCCATCCAGTCTCTTACCTAGTATCTTGGTACTTTTCTGTTTAGATAAATTTAGATACACAACTACCACTGTGGGGTCTGGAGAGATGACTCAGTAGTTAAGAGCACTTGCTGTTCTTGCACAGGACCAGGGTTCAGTTCCCAGTACCCACATGCAGGTCACAACTCCCTGTAACTCCAGTTGCAAGGGAATCTGATGCCCTCTTCTGGCTGCCACAGGCATCAGGAATGCACATAGTGCACATACATACATGGAGGCAAATACCCATACTCATAAAATAAAAATACATTTAAAAAATACCATTGTATTACAATTGCCAGCCATATTCAGTACAGTGACCTGTCACATGGTTTGTAGTTGATGAGCAATAGTCTATGATTCATATAGTCCAGGTGAAACAAGCTACCACCTAGGGTTGTAAACTCAATGATGTTTACAATGACAGGCTCACCTAACAGCACATTTCCCAGAACATAGCCTCCTTGTTAAGTGACAAGACTGGGCAGACTATAAAGGGAGAGGACACTGAATAAAGCTGATCTTCATCTTCCATAATGAGAAGGCATGCTGAGTATCTGCTTATTTACTCTCAAATTCATTCCCTGCTCTTGCCCTTCTGGATGCATGTATTGCACACTGCACAGAGTTGATGTAAACTATGCTTCCTGGACCTTGATGACAGGTCTAGGAAGTTCAGCCAATGGGAAATGGCAGTAGGAGATCAGCAAGTTGGAGTGAAAGACAGTCCAGGCTGCCTCTTCCCACTCTCTGCCCTGAACAACTGCTGCTCCCCTCCAGGCTCAGTTTACTCTGAACAGTCTCTGCTCCTGCCCAGCTCCTGCCCCATCCCCCAGTCCCATGTTGCTGCTCTATGGGATGGCCTCTCTGGACACTGCTTCTCTCTCTCAGTCTCTCGCTGTGGAGAGTAGTGGCTTTCTGCAGTTACTGAACTCACAGCTTCCTTCTCTTCCCCTGTTCATCCTTCCTGGTCTTCTAACCCAGGGTTTCTCAATTTCAACACTACTGAGGTTTGGGACCAGATAATTTGTGTTGTTGGGGGCTGGGAAGGGGGTAACCTATGTGTTATAAGCCAACTAGCATCATCCATAAATAAACCCCACCCATGGAGTTGTGGCAACAAAAAAATGACTCCAAATGTATTAGTTACTTTTCTCTTTGTGGTGACAAAACACCTGAAGAAAGCAACTTAAAGAAGGAAGGGTTTAGGAACTGGAGAAATGTCTCAGCAGTTAAGAGTGCTCAGTTTACAGCATCCATGTCCAGCAGCTCACAACTGCTTGATTCCAACTTCAGGGGATCCAGCGCCCTCTTCTGGCCTACTCAGGCACCACACATGTAATATACTCAAATACATATTTTTTAATCTTAAAAAAATGTATTAATTTGCTTTCTATTACTGTAATAAAACACAGACTAAAACCAACTTGGGGAGGAAAGGGTTTATTTGGCTTACATTTGGGTATCACAGTCCATCACTGAGGGAAGTCAGGGCAGGAACTCAAGGCAGAAACCTGGAGGCAGGAGCTGAAGCAGAGACCATGGAGGAACTCTGCTTACTGAATTGCTTCCCCTGGCTTGCTCAGCTACTGTTGCTTTTCTTTAAATATATTTTATTTAATTTTTATTTTTTGTGTATGAGTGTTTTGCCTGCATGCATGCAAGCACACCACATGCTTACAAGTGCAATGCCCACAGAGCCAGAAGAGGGTGTTGGATCCCTTGGAACTGAAGTTACAGATGGTTGCTAGTTGTCAAGTGGGTGTTGAGAATTGGACCTCAGTCCTCTGGAAGAACAGCAAGTGTTCTTAACCACTACGTCATCTCTCCAGTCCCTCAGCTACTTTTCTTATACAGCCCAGGCCCACCTGCCCAGGGATGGCTGGGATGGCACTGCCCACATTCAGTGTGGGTCTTCCTACCTCAGTTAGCCCAATCTAGAAATTCCCTCACAGATATACCCAGAGGTTTGTTTCCATGGTGATTCTAAATCCCATGACGTTGACAATCAAGATTAACCACCACTCAGAAATAAAAAGGGAAGCATTAAAAACAGACACAGGAAATTCAGAGAATCATAAGGATATCTTTTAAAAATCTATAGTCCAAGAAACTGGAAATTCTAAAAGAAATGCATGAATTTGTGGATATATATGATATGCAAAATTCAAACAAATATGAAGTAAATCATTTTAAATAGGCCTATAACAATCAATGATATAGAAACAGTAATTTAAAATTTCACAACTAGGGACTGGAGAGATGATTCAGTGGTTAAGAACAATGGCTGCTTTTGCAGAAGACCCGGTTTCCAGTCCCGGCACCCTCATGATGGCTAACAACTCCAGTTCCAGGGGATCCAACACCCTTTTCTGTCCTCTGAGGCTATTGCATGACATGGATGCACTTACCTACATGCAGGCATAACACTCATACCCATAAAAAATAAATAATTTTTTAATTACAAAAAATAAAATCTCAGCTGGGCATGGTGGCCATGCCTTTGATCCCCAGCACTTGGGAGGCAGAGGCAGGTGGATCTCTGTGAGTTCAAGGCCACCGTGGTCTACATAGTGAGTTCCAGGACAGATGGAGTTACAGGGAGACCCTGTCTCAAAAAGACATAAAAATGAAATATCTTAGAAAGCACTTGTCAGCTCACCTAGTTCTGGCCTGTTCTCTTTACAGGTCTGCAGGTCTTTGGAAAAATTGTGACAGGACTGGGAATGTATTAATAGCTCAGTTAGTGGAGTACTTACCTAGCATGCATGAAGCCCTGGCTTCGTTCTCAGGGCCACTAACTAAGCCAGGCTTGGTGGTACATACCTTTAATCCCAACACTCAGGAGGCAGAGACAGGAGGATCTCTGTGAGATTGAGGCCAGCCTGGTCTACATAGTGAGTTCCAGGCCAGCTGGGCTACAGAGAGCCACCATCTCAAAAATACCTCACACACACAAAAAAAATCTCTCACAACTAAATAAAACCCAGAAATTGATGGGGGGCGGGGGATGTTGCCAAATATTCTCTGGAAGGACAAAAGTACCCCATCTGAAAACTTCAGCTCCAACCCTTTGCAACTGTACTGAGTTGTCTCTAACACATAGTCAGGTAAGGGATTTCTTTTTTAAGATTTATTTTTATTTCTATATACATATGTATATTTACTTGTGTGAGTGTATGCTTCATGCATGAGGGTGCCTGTGGAAGCTCCTGGAGCTAGCATATAGGCTGGCCTCAAACCTGCTCTGTTTGAGAATAACCTTGAACTCCCAGTCTTCCCACCTTCACCTCTGAAATGCTGGGATTACAGGTGTTCACAGCCACTATTTGTTATTGACTCTGGGGATGGAACCCATAGCTTCCCCTATGTTGCTACCACTGAGGCACCCTCACAGCCGTAAGTTATCATTTGTGTGTTTACTTTTCCCCAACTGCTTTTTGGGATTGTGGTTGTTGTTAAATTTTTTATTACATTTGTTTATTTATTTATTTTGTGTGACTATATGGGGGGGGTGCGTGCATGCCATGGTGCATGTGTGGAGGTCAGAGGACAACTTTGTGAAGCTCATTCCGTCCTTTCACCATGTGAATCCCATATATCAAACAGTCTGTTAGGCTTGGTGGCAGGTGCCTTCATTCACTGAGCCATCTCGTCAGCCCCTGAGTATTGTCTTTTATTTCTTGTGAAGAAATTTAGAAATTGGCACATTATCCTTTCAACAAAATAGAGCTTTGTTTATAACTATTCCTCATACACCCTTACAATAATATGAGGGAGCTATTATCGATGGGGTCTAGAAAACACTATCCAAAAATATGTCCTGTTGGCACACTGCATATTTTAAGATGAAGGATACTGAGAAAATTGCAGAAGCAAGAAGGTCTCTCTGACCATGTCCCATTCCTTCCCTCCCATGAAGCACATATGCAGAATTCCCTTGTCTTCTTCCTCCTGAATGCAGATCATGACGCCAAAGAATGTCACCCTCTGACCTCTCTCCCATCTGTCGGCAGATCTTCATGGAACAGGTATGCTTCTGTATCCCAGGAGAAAGAGAATATCTCACAGAGACATTCTTCTCCAGGAAGAATCTGAACAAACAGGTCCTACTAAGTCCCCCCTGCCAAGTTTAGAACCATTAAATCAAATCCTTTTGTCTTTCAGATACACTTCTACATATCCGTCCATCAGAATCCAATTTTCTAGAGCTGGAGCAATGGCTCAGTGGTTAAGAGCACTTACTGTGCCACCATGCCCAGCTAGGAGGTTTTATCCGAAAATTCCTCCTCGTTGCCCCCTAGCATTTGGTAATTGCTTACTAAAGCAAGTCTCCTTACATAAAATTTCAATTTTTTAGCATTTGGCTAATCCTGATCATTGGAATTCTTCATGGAAACCATGGAGAGAGATGGTATGCCTCCCAAAAAGCATAAAAATAATGTGCTCTTATTTGTTGCCTGGCAACAATACTTTTTGTCTTCTATTCACAGGGAAATTTCAGAGATATTTACTGATCAGTTTAACTTTGGCAGAGAAGAAAAAAGAAAAAAATAGTCCTTTCAATGTTTAAAAATTGAGACTATGATTTAATCTTTTTCACTTAAAAATATGGTGGGGTTTTCATAAATCTGAAACACACAGAACACACATAATGCAGCAGCAGAGAGGAGGGTCTGAGAAGAACCACTATCAGAACACACAAGATACCACTTACTAAAAAATATTTTATTTTGTTTTATTTTGTTTTCAGACAATGTCTCCCTGTAGCCCCAGCTGAACTGGAACTTGCTGTGTAGAACAGGCTGGCCTTGATCGCACAGAAATCTGCCAGCCTCTGCCTCCTGAGTTCTGAAACTAAACATATACACCCAGCATTTTATTATTTTTAGTTATGTGTATATGTCTGTATCTGTGTGTGGTTATGTGCACATGAGTGTAGTGTCCACAGAGGCCAGAAGAGGGCATTGGATCCCCCAGCATTGGAGTTATAGACAGTTGTGAGCTACCATGTAGATGCTGGGAACAAAAGCAAGTGTTCTTAACCACTGTGCCATCTCTCTAGCCCCCTAGATGCCCCTTTAAAAAAAGAAAATATATATTTATTTTGGGGCTGGAGAAATGATTCAGTGGTTAAGAGCACATACTGCTCTTCCAGAGGACCAGAGTTTAGTTCCTAGAACCCAAGCTAACAACCACTGTAACTCCAGTTTCAGGGAATCTGATGCCCTTTTCTGGCCTCCACAGAACTGCACACGTGGCACACTTACATACATGCAGTCAAAACACTCATACACATAAAATAAAATAAACTACAGTAAAGATTTATTTTATTTTATTTTATGTATGTGTATGTGTATGTCTGCCTCTGCCTCCTGAATGTTAGGATTAAAGGTGTGAGTCACGACCCCTTTCCAGAGTGAAACCATATTTTAGTAGTATAATATTCCTCTATCTCAGGTTGAAAGAGAGCAAAAGAATCCATTCAAACAGGTCAGGGAGATGGCTCAGTGGGTGTATTAGTTACTTGTCTGTTGCTGTGACAAACATCATGACCAAAAGCAACTTGTGGAAGAAAGAGTTTATTTTGGTTTATGATTCCAGAGGAGGAGTCCATGATGGTATGTAGACATGGCAGCAGGAGCAGGAATTGGGGAGATCACAACTTTATCCACATACAGGAAGCAAAGAGAACAAACTGGAAGTGGGACAAGGCTATGAGCCCTCAAAATCCACCCCCAGTAACATCCTTCAGCAAGATATGTACCTCCCCATGACCTCCCTAAACAGTGCCACCAACTGGGGACCAATTGTTCAAAAACGTGAGCCTGCAGGGAACATTTCTCGTTCAAACCACCACAGTTGGTAACCACGCATGCTACACAAGCCTGATGTCTTAAGTTAGATTACTCGAATCACACAACATGCATCTGTAGTTCCAGCACTCCTAAAGTGAGATGAGAAGCAGAGACAGGAGAATTCCTGGAAGCTCAGGGGCCAGCCAACCTGGCATACATAGTGTGGCAGAAACAAGAAAGACCTGCCTCAAAAATAAGGTGGAAGTCAGTAACAAATTCCTGAGAATTGTCCTCTGATCGCCATATGCACACCATGGCACACATGCATCCACACTCAACACACAGATACACTCACATGCAATAATAATAGTTTTGAAAGAATCTACCCTAACATTTCACATATTCGATAAAGTAATACGAATAGGATTTGTGTGTGTGTGTGTGTGTGTGTGTGTGTGTGTATGTGTGTGTATGTGTGTGGTCTTTCTGAGACATGGCCTCCCGGTAGCCTCAGCTGGCCTGGAACTCACTATTGCAGACCAGGCTGGCCTTGAACTCACAGACATCTGCCTGCCTCTGCTTCCCGAGTGCTGGGAATTATAGTTATTTGAATCGCAGCAGAATATGAAATTAGCTCTTCTAGATAGAAGCCAGATGGGAACATTGTGGTTATAAGGGTTATTTTGGTTGCAGAGGATGGAAATCCAAGTAGAGACAAAGAGGAGGATGCCCAGCTTCATACACATCTGGGCTCACACAACAGCCCTGCTTTTGCTCAGCTATACCCTCTTCTGGCTCGCCTTTAGTCTCAGGGAGGCTCTGCCAAGCCTTCTCCAGCCTGGCACCTCTACATCACAAACTGAGAAGAGAGAACTGGCTGTTTAATCAAAGTTCTTGGAAAACCTGGCTTACATTTTAGAGAAAAATACAGACTGACTCCCTGTTTAACATCATATATAGAGGCACATTCCAAACAGCTTAGAGATCCAAATGTGGAAATAAATATAGATAGTTAATATAAGAAAATTAAGTTGGCCAGGCAAGGTGACTCAGGTCTGTAATTCAAGCATTTGGGTAGCTTGGGCAGAAGGATTGCAACAAGTTGAAGATCAGTCTAGGCTACACAGTGAGTTCCAGGCAAACCCAGTCTACTAAGTGAGACCTTGTCTGTAAACAAGCCCCCCCCCAAAAAAAAGAAAGAAAAAGAGGGAGAAAATGAAATTGAAAAATATAAACCATAGGAAAATACCTGGCAAATCTCATCCTGTTCAATGAAGAATAACCATGAAAAAAGTTAACAAGTAACAAAGTAGAGTATAATTGTAAATGTCAAAGCCTGATAGATGACTAAGACCCAGAATCATAAGAAATGTATAAATAAGAAGATGACAGGAACCCAACCAGGAAAATGGGAAGATTATAAAAGGCAAAACAAGGGCTGGAGAGATTGCTCAGTGATTAGGTGTATATACTGCTCTGGCAAAGGATCTGAGTTCAGTTCCCAGCACCCACGTCAGACGGCTCACAATTGTCTGTAACTCCAGTTCCAGGAGATCAGACACCTCTGACCTCTGTAAGGTGCACTCACATGCACAAACACACACATACACATAATTTTAAAATAATAATAGGATCTGGAGAGATGGTTCAGAGGTTAAGAGCACTGGCTTCCCTTGTAGAGGACCCAGATTTGCTCCCAGCACCCACACAGTGGCTAACAACTGTCTGTAACTCCAGTTCCAAGGGATCCAACTCCATCTTCTGGCCTCCACAAGCATTGCACAATGTGGTGCACTTACACACATGCTAGGCAAAAGACTCATTACATAAAATAGAAATAAATAAACAAGAAATAAAAGACAAAACTAAACAGGTTAATGTGTATCTTCTAGAATGCTTGAACCAAGGCATAATCAGAGAAACACAAAATAAAACAACCCTGGATCTCACTTCACCAGTTTTAGAGTAGATAAAAATAGAAAAAGGTTAGTGCCAAGAGGTGGCTGAGGTGGGGGTATGTGCCCTGGCAGGTCCTGCTGAAGAGAGTGATGCCAAGCCCCTGGAAGGCAACCTGGCAGTTTTACTGGAATCAAGAAGAATGAAATAGGGGCTGGAAGGAGGGCTCAGTGGTTGAGAGCACTGCCAGCTTTTCTAGAGGACCCAGGTTCAGTTCTCAGCACCCACATGACAGCTTTCACCCATCCTTAACTCCAGTTCTAGGGGATCCAATGCCTTCTTCTGGCCTCCCCAGTTACCAGGCACACATGTGGTGCCCTCACATAAATGCAAGCAAAACACTCATATGCTTATAATTAAAATAAATAAAATCTTAACAATTTTTTAAAAAAGAACAAGTAAATAACACTGGAGGCACTGAAGCATGAAGATAGCAAGAGCCAGGCCAACCTGGACTAAAAGCAAGACCCTGCCTTGCCGCGAGCCGGGACTCTGTCCAGCAGAGTCCAGGAAAGACGACACAG
>NW_008328723.1:0-357 GCF_000622305.1 Nannospalax galili
AAGATGTATTCTATGTAATGTACAAAAATGCAGCGAAAATATATATTGTAAAATAACTGATTTGTTTAAGACTAGTACATTTTAAACACTTAAATGTATTCATTACACTTCAAAAACATTTATTATTCATTTTAATTATATATATATGTATATATATTTTTGACACAGGGTTTCACCCTAGCTGGCCTGGGACTCTCTACACACAGAGATTTGCTTGCCTCTGACCTAGGATTAAAGGCCTAGGACACTACTCTAGTGTTTTTTGAGGGGTAAGAAAGGTAAACACATAGGCTTAATTTATTGTCTCTTTTGACTTTTTAAAAAATTTATATTTTAAAATGTATTTATTTATTTATT
>NW_008328724.1:0-533 GCF_000622305.1 Nannospalax galili
ACTCATATATATAAAATAAAAATAATAAAATATTTTTTAAAAAGGGAAACCAAAAGACCATAGAAAGGACTTAATATTTGGGCAAATTAAATATTGGAAGGTGAACATTAATCCCATCATCTGAGAATGTTCAGGTTTCATCGCCTCCATTGCAGCATACTTAGTGTGATGGAATCATAACTGGCCTCAATTTAGCCACACTTTTCTGTTACTTCCAAGTTTGCAAAAGTGATTATTTTTAATTATTAGAATTTTAAAGTATGGCAAAATGGGAATTGTAGGCACCATTAAAAACAAAGATAAACAACTGTAAAGTGTAATGCATATAACAAATATTTAATTTCACTAATATGCAGTCTTTCCAAATAAGAAAACATCAGCCTGATTAAATAGGCAAAAGATGTGGGTAGGCAGATTGTTGGATATGAAATATAGTTCTGAAAAGATACTTATGATTAAAAAAACAAACTAAAACCGCATTAAAATAGCAGTCATGTTTTATTGATTTACCTTTATTAAAAATTTTATTATTT
>NW_008328725.1:0-492 GCF_000622305.1 Nannospalax galili
TCCCAAGGGCTGGGACTGAAGGTGTGTGCCACGACGGCTGGCTCATTGTGGCATTTTTTTTTTTTTTCAATCTTAATTTTATGAGTGCAATGCCTACATGCATATAAGTGGACCCATGTCATGCAATGCCCATGGAGGTGAGAAGAGGGCATCAGATCCCAGGAACTGGAGTTACAGATGGTTGTTAGCTGCCATGTGGGTACTGGGAACTGAACTGGGTCCTCTGCAAGAGCAGCCAGTGCTTTTACAAGCTGAGCCATCTCTCCAGCCCCTAGCTCCATTGTTGTGGTATTTTTTTAAGTAGATGCTCAGAACTATTAAGAAATAATAAGTTACTTACCTCTTCTGTATTAATAACTAGCTTGGCTAAGAAGAGACGGATATTTAATGATACGGATGGATTTCCTAGTTTGTCATGAATAAATTTCATCCAAGGAGGAAGTCCTTTAGGTATTAAATCCTGAAGTAAAACACAAAATTACTTTTAAAAGT
>NW_008328726.1:0-717 GCF_000622305.1 Nannospalax galili
ATTGGAGAACTGTTATATCACAATAGAATACTGTAAAGTCATATTTTAACAATGTGATGGCACCATAGGGCATTGTGATGGCACATGGGACCATAGTGTTGGCACATTGGAGCATTGTGATGTCACATTGGAACATTGTGAAGTCACATTGTAACATTATGATGGCACACTGTACCAGTATATTGGCACATGAGGTGATAGCGTTTTTCACATTGGAGCATTGTGATATCACAATGCAACAATGTGACTTCATATTATAACATTGTGAGGGCAACATGGAGCATTGTGATGTCACATTGGACCATTGTGATTTCACAATGGAACATTCTGAAGTCCTATTGGACCATTGTGATGGCACCATGGATCATTTTGAGGCCACATTGGGGGCTGTGAGGGCCATAGTGTTGGCACATTGAGCATTGTGGTGACACATGAAACATTGTAAGAGCACATGGTAGCACTGTGATAACACATTGGGGAATTATGATGTCATAATGAGCATTGTGATGAAACATAGGGATTGTGAATGGACATTGAGCGCTGTGACAGCACATTGAGGATGGTGTTGATTGTGGAGCATTGTGAGGACACACTGGTACATCATGATGGGACAATGTTGTATTTGAAGACATGTTTTAGCATTGTGATGTCACAATGGGGGATTCCGAAGATTTCTTTGAGCATTGTGAAGTCACTTTAGAGCTTTAATAATGACAT
>NW_008328727.1:0-502 GCF_000622305.1 Nannospalax galili
ACATTTTTTTGAGACATGAAATTAACAGGCACTATTGACACACACTTTTTTTTAAAACTGAGGGATTGTTTTTCATAGCAATTTAAGGGTTCTAAAATTAAAGTGTCTTTTTCAGTCCAGACTGATTGCTATGGAGTGAACTGTGCCTCGTCTCCCTCATTCATAGGTTCAAGCCCCAGCTTCCCAGTGTGACTAAATACAGAGTTAGAATTCCAAGGAGGTAAGTAAGGTTACAAAGTCATAAATAAAGGGCCATAATCAGAGAGGATTGTGGCCTTGCAAGAAAAGAAGACACAGAGAGAAGGTGGCAGTCTATTATGCCAGGAAGGGGGCCCTCAACAGAAACCAAATTTGCAGAGACCATGGCCTTGGACTTCCCAGGTGTCAGAGCTGTAAGAATGGATTTCTGTTATTTAAGTCACCCAGTATGTATCATTTTGTTATAGTAACTTGAATTGACTATGACATTGATTTTCTTTTAAAATGTTATTTCACTTTCTTT
>NW_008328728.1:0-1062 GCF_000622305.1 Nannospalax galili
ACTATGCTATCTTATTTGAGAATATCATGTAAGATTTAATTATCTCCAGTATAATGATAAGGGTAAATAGAAGTAACAACGGAAGTAAAGGTAACACACAATGAAACAGAGTGAGCCCAGGTAGCTTAGAAATACTAGAAACTCCTAAGTAAGTCATATTTAACACATTAAGAAACATTAAGAGGAGAAAATAATTTGTCTACATGAATACCGCATATCGAATAACATACCTAGTGTGTTTCCATTTAACGCTTATGTTCTCCTGTTATAAATTTTCTCATGTATGTCATCCAACAGTTTTAGATTTGGCCCTCCATGCATTCTTGGATAATCAATGCATCTAGCTCTAAGAGCAATCTGTACTTTATTCTTTCAGCACCTTCCTGAGGTCTGTGTTGCTTGGAATAATTCAATGTGGATCATAAGCTTTTAAAATTGTGTGTGTGTGTGTGTGTGTGTATGCGTATACTTGACACAAACTAGAGACACCTGGGAATAGTGAATTTCATTGAAGAATTTCCTCCTTCAGTTTGGCCTTGGCCATGTCTATGGTACATTTTCGTAATTATTAATTACTGTGGAAGGTTCCAGTCCATTATGGGTGGTGCCATTCCCAGACAAGTGGTCCTGGGCTGTATAAGAAAAGTGACAGAGTAAGACGGGGTAAAAGCAGCAAACACTGTTCTTCCATAGTTTCTGCTTCAGCTCCTGCCTCCAGGTTCCTACAATGGTTTCCCTTGATGGTGAACTTTTACATGTAAGACATATAAACCCTTTCTCCCATGTTTATTGTGGTCATGGTGTTTATCATACCAACAGAGAAACTAAACTAGGACAGAAATTGGGATCAGAAAGTGGGATGCTGCTATGATAGACCTGACCATGTTTTGGGGAAGATCATGGAAGTGTTTGGAACTTAAGGCTGCAAACACCATTGAGTGTTCAGAGTTTAGTGAGTTGTTCTCTGGAAGAAAGAGAAGCAAGAATTCTGAGAGAATTTAAGACGACTGAGGCCCAACTTGTGTAGTCTCAGAGGGAAGTTTAAGATATAGGTATAGGAAT
>NW_008328728.1:5291-5742 GCF_000622305.1 Nannospalax galili
ATCTACATTTTAAGGATGTGAAATTGAAAACAGAAGGCCACAGCATGCATGCTGGTGTTTCATAATGTGCTTCTCATTATTGCTTTTTGTCTTTCAGTCAATTCTTGCCTTCTTGCTATAAATTGTGTTTTCTTTTCTGTTAGGCAGCATAACGGGAAATCCTTATGGGTTCTAAGGGAACGGAGTCCTATTAGAGAAATAAATTTCAGGAAGTGCCAAGAGAGTTTTCTACCTTAGCAATTATTTACAAGAGGGAACCATATGACCCAGGGGGCCTTGTTATAAAGTTTGGAGTTACCGGTGTTTATGATTTAATATCTCAAGAGATTCTGTCACTTTGGGTTTTAACTTCTCCAAATGCTGTTTTAAACTATTTAAAACAGTTTCAAAGGAACAGACCAAAACAAACTTAAAAGGATTTTCTTATTCTCTGCATTTTGGCCAATAGAGG
>NW_008328729.1:0-233 GCF_000622305.1 Nannospalax galili
CCATTTTGTCTGCCTCTGCGTTGCCCTGGGAGAGGAACCCAGGCAGTCCTTTGTGGCCCCTAAGGTGTCATAAGAAAATGGGGGCCCTTCTTTCTGTTAACAGTGTTCGAACCTGGATCATTAGGCGGGTAATAGGGTTATCATCTGGCCAAATATGAGAATTTAATAATCCTAGGAGAAGATTGACTACATATAGGCTGTCAGAGAACAAGTTCATGGGGTCATCTGCTTTG
>NW_008328730.1:0-326 GCF_000622305.1 Nannospalax galili
GGGGATGGACCTATAACAGAGAGTATTTGCGCAACACAAGTTAGACTTGATAGGGTAAAAAAAGAAAAAAGAGGGGGCTAGAGAGATGGCTCAGTGGTTAAGAGCACTGGTTGTTCTTGCAGAAGACCCGGGTTCGAATCCCAGCACCCACATGGCAGCTAACAGCTGTCTGTAACTCCAGTAACTACAGTTCCAGGGGATCTGGCGGCCTCTTCTGTCCTCCGTGGGCACTGCACGACGTGGGTACACTTACCTATATGCAGGCAATTCATTCATACACATAAAAAAATAAATAAAATATTAAAAAAAGAAAAAGGACATAAAGT
>NW_008328731.1:0-1591 GCF_000622305.1 Nannospalax galili
TCAACCCAGCCCTAACATCTAATAACAATAATGACCAGCATGGCCAACTACTGCTTGGTGCAGTAGTGGCACTGTTATCTGGGAATCAGTCAACAGCTATATAAGTGGACTTAAAGACCTCTCATAGGATACTCATAAACTTATGTGGGGAACTCAAGAAAATACAAATATGTGGCTGAGTGAAATAAGAAAAACAACTTAGCACTTGAAAAGTGAACTCAAAAAAGAGAATTATTGAACTAAACCCAAGCTGAAATGAAAATGGGATTGAGAAGCTGAATAAATCAATTTAAAATGACAGAAGAAAGCTTCACAAACACAATGAAATGAAATGAAATGAAAAAGATACTAATAGGACTGCACAACAAATTTAAACTAAACTCCACAAGAAAAGACTAAAATGTTTATTAAAAAGCACACAGAAATAGAATATGCATGAAATGTGGGGCACCATGAAAAAACTAAATCTATGCATCATAGGCATACAGGATGGAGAAGAATCTCAGGTCAATGGCACTGACCAGATCTTCAGCAGGAGTACAGAAGAAAACTTCTCTAAATTAAGGAAAGACCTACCTATACAGATTTAAAAAGCACATGGAAAACCAGATAGGACCAGAACAGAAATTCCCCACGACATAACATAGGGAGAGCACTAAATGTACAGACAAAGAGAGGGCACTCGAAGCTGCTAGATTTGACCAGAGGGACATAAAAGGCACTTTTTGCTCCTTGCCCTCCTAGGTCAACTAGTTCCAGGGGACTATAAGCATCTCTCAACATGTCCTGTAACTGTGGTGAGTCACCTGTCCTCTTGATCAAGGAGGCTGTGAAAACCCCATAAGATGGACTTGAACCAGTGTCCAGTCTACAAAGAGAAAGGTCAACACAGAGGGAACATTTCCTCCATGCTTCCAAGTGAAGCCAGCCATGGTTAAGTAGGACCTTTGACTTATCTTCACATAGACAGAACTGGTAAAATAGAGGAGCCAGGGGCTCCTCTCAAACCCATGTGACCCCCGAGGAACAGATCCTCAAATGACCTTAAGAGTAAAAATAAATTGGTTTATCTGGGACAACTGTGTGGCCTTAAACACCCAAACGGAAAGTATAACCACAGATTAAAGGGGCCAATATAATTTTTTAAGAGTCCATATGTATAGCTAAAGGCTACATAACAAGACACAATTCCAGACAGGAGATACCTTCTTTTGAGTTGTTGGCCAAGATCACCAAAGGGACTCCCATATAGAACTGGGAAAATGAACAACAGACCCCAATGTTATCTAAAGTAATATTCACAATTGATTGCTGCTAGATGAGGAACAGCTGACCTTCCTAAAACAAAGACCTCTAGATAGGCTGACTGTATTTACCAGATGGACAAGTAGTTGGGAATTTTTGGCTGGGGTGCCGATAACACAGCAGACAGTAGCAGGGATATCAGAGTATAAGGGCTTTAGTGGGGGGAGATAGGCTATGGGAGGTTGCCACCTGGGAAGTGGGTGTATAGTTGAGTAAGATGGTTTGGGATGTTCTGTGTGATACACACACATACACACACACACACATCAATAAATTTTTAAAAATG
>NW_008328731.1:2518-2933 GCF_000622305.1 Nannospalax galili
CCTTTTCAATGGAAGTGAACTCATGGGTGGCACTGTAATTATAGCCAAATATACATGGCTGGAGAGGTCATATATCCTAGAGAAAATCCTATCTCTATGATATCTCTAGACAAATGAAATTTCTTACCATATGCTAAATATGGATCCTTATATTTACAGACAAGGATACCGTGTACCACTCATCAAAGAAGTTTCTTTTTGCAACAAATGGAGACTACTTCAAAATTCCACAACTGGCCTTACACAGAGAGCATATGTCTGACAGTTGCCCAGTACTAGGTAACACATCTACAGCTGAACTTCTACACCTAAGACTCATGGAACATAGCAGAACAAGGGGAAAGAAAATGAACGTATCCTTCAACTCCCACCAGTAAAACTTCCTCACACAACAGAGTTTGACGCACTCAGAGGG
>NW_008328732.1:0-308 GCF_000622305.1 Nannospalax galili
GCTTCCTATTTAATTTATTTTCTGAGTTTCACATGGCAACTTGGGAAAGGCATTGTTTTCTAACAGTTGCATTTGTCAACTGTAGGTATTGAGTTCAGCACCACAATTCCAAAAATGAAGTGTTCGACTGTTACATCAGACCCACTGGTCCACTACACACCATTCCCTCTTCACAGCAAAATGCAAACCACAACTACTTTGAAATTTTCTCAAAACACATTGTAAGAGAGTCAATGTATTGGGCTTTCTATTTAACGCATTATGCTACAGACTGCTTATTCCTTAGGTCATTTATTAAATGCAAAGCT
>NW_008328733.1:0-221 GCF_000622305.1 Nannospalax galili
AAGGCACTTATGTTGCCTTTTGAGCATACTTGATTAATCTAGGATAATCTTTGTTGGGGACCTCTGTTGTGTAAAGTAGAACTTTCTTCATGTCTGGATAGCTCACGAGCTTGGAGCCATACGCAGAGACTCCTTTCACAGCAGGGTGTTTTCCCGTCATTTTTCCTGAATCCTTTGTGAAGTAGCAGCCACAGGAATGTAGCCTCCGGCTCTGTAACTGT
>NW_008328734.1:0-1407 GCF_000622305.1 Nannospalax galili
CAGTTGGATTTGAAGAATCATGTAGTCTAATGAATGCTAAAACTGTATTTCTAGTTGCAAAAAGTCTGAAAATACCAATGGTTGGAAAATGTGAAGCAAATATTTCTGGCGTTCATTGCTACTTGCAAATAGCTCTAAAGGATTTGTCAAGTCATAACTATGTAGTGTTCTGACATCTTTATTAGGCGACACTTTAAATCTTCATAGCTCACATACTGGAAAAATTTCTTTTGTAAGTATTGTGAATATTAGAAAATATAAGTTTAGGTGATGAACTAGGGCTAAGAAAGCATTTAGGAAAGAAAAGAGGTTCAGATTCGAACTTCCTTCATGATATTCCTCTGAAATGAACTGGGGAAATGCAAGAGAATTAAGTTTAAACCTGACGTGTTGTTTTGTTGTTCCTTCTGAAAGATTTGCTGGTTATTTTGTGCTGGACAAATGATTTAACTGAAAAGGTGACTATCCTTTGTGTTTGTTTTATCCTGTGTGCTTTGTACTTTAAAACAAAGGTCCATCTCCCTTTAGGGGCCACATTGAAGTCAATCTAATGCCTCCTTTTCAAAAGTTCTGCTGTGTTTAGGTTATTGTGAAGTCTGAATTTAACAAGGCAGTGAAAAAGAGCCGAACAATTGAAAGGAATTTGTGAGAACCTTGTTCTCAGACCAGCAACTACATCACAGCCTCCCAGACTGAAGACTCTCAGGCCTTCCCCAGCGCTTGCTGGATCAAAATCTATACTGACATCCCTGGTGTCTATGTAGTCAGTAAAGTTTAGCATGAGCTGATCTAGAGGAAGAAATTAGGTCAAATATACCTAATCTAATCTAACAGTCCTAAGAAGAATCCTCCTGCCCCTCATCTGAGAGGAAAACAAACACAGGCAAGGTTTAGAAGTTTATTTTACAAGATCTGACTTTAGGGAAATACTTTAACTCCCAGAAATTTGTTTGCTATTTGTCAAACAGTGCTCTAATATTTTGTGGCATATCTCTTATGATTTATTTAATGTAATTCACTTGTATTTTTACATTTTAGTCTACTGAGCTCTTTATATTTTAAAGGGTTTACTGGAGTTAAACAAATTCCACACTCCTTTTAGAATGAATATTTTAACACTTGTAGTATAGAAGCATTAACTACCATATAGATTTGTCATCTTTCCTCATGTTAGAGTTGCCAAATGTATTATACTGACTTATTCTGTGAGCTCCATTAGGCAATGGTACGGTTTCCTTTTTTTTTTTTAAATTTTACATTTTTATTCATTTTTTGACATTTTAAATGTGTATAATGCATTTTGATCATATATACCCCCCACTGTCCTCTTTTATCATCCTCCCACTCCCTCTGGATCCATTTCTCTTTCTCAAAAAGTCCCTTCTTACTTTCATGTCATTTTAAAGA
>NW_008328734.1:3208-3601 GCF_000622305.1 Nannospalax galili
ATAAAATTTATAATATTTTTCTTTTGTAATCTCTTTTAAAAGTTATTTATTTAATAACCACATAATTAGAAGAAACATTTCATTACAACAGCATTGACATATTCAGTAACAATTTCCAGAGCTAAGCTGCATCTCTTTCAAAATTGGCTGTAAATTTTTACGTTTACAGTTGAAATAACACAATTATATAATATTGTACTCAGTATAAACCCTATAAGACATAAAATTAAATGAGGTTTTTTAATCTTTAAAAAAAGATCTCCATTTCATTTTAAAATAAACTTTTTCATACAGAAAAGTTAATTTTTAATGCAACTAACACTCAGATGTTTGCACATGTGTCTCAAATCCCTATATACCTGATTATGACTAGTCACATTCTGTTACTTTCTG
>NW_008328735.1:0-234 GCF_000622305.1 Nannospalax galili
AACTGAAGGCAAAGTGTTTACAATCCTCTGGATGGAGCGGAATAGAAAAAAGCAATCCTTAATATCTATGATCACTTTATAATATCCCTTGGGAATAGCTACGGGGGACGGTAGGCCAGGTTGCAACACTCCCATGGGAACCATAGTTTTATTAATTTTTCTGAGATCTTGTAAAAGCCTTCGTTTTCCAGACCTTTTCTTAATTACAAAGATGGGTGTATTCCAGGGTGAGGT
>NW_008328736.1:0-320 GCF_000622305.1 Nannospalax galili
CTATATGTCATGTGTCATTCATATGATGTCATCATGTAATGCAGAGTAAAACGTCCTTGATATCCCTGCTACTATTGCACTACTGGATAGATCTTGCCAGGATAGTCATGTTTGCATCTCACAGCGTCCACAGTTGGGTAATACTGTTGTTGACTTTTGTCCCACATTAGACCAAATGAAAGGTCCACTCCACAGGAATGAACTCATACCTGGTACTGTAACATGATCAAGAACCCTAGGCTGGGAAATTCATATGACACTGAGGAGACTATATTAAGGTTATTTAGCTAAATGGACACAGTATCAAACTGCCCTCTAAA
>NW_008328737.1:0-211 GCF_000622305.1 Nannospalax galili
CAAGTCAGCTTTATCCCAGAGATGCAGGGATGGCTCAATATACGTAAGTCAGTAAACATCAGAAATCATACAAATGGGCTCAAAGACAAGAACCACATGGTAATCTCAATAGATGCAGAGAAGGCCTTTGACAAAATTGAACATGTATTGATGTTCAAACTCCCAGAAGGAATTGGACTGGAGGGAACATACCTCAACATAATTAAAGCCA
>NW_008328738.1:0-484 GCF_000622305.1 Nannospalax galili
GGATGAATAGTGGGTAATGGAGTCTGACACAGAGGATGCTGGGGGCTTCTTAGAGGGAATAGTACATAATGTTCCTCATGCAGAACAGGGGCAATTGACAGAAGAAACCACGTGAGCATATGTCCAGGCTCCCAGCTTGCTGTGCTCTCCAGTGCCACAGACAGCACCAACAGGTTTCAGACCAGGAGGACCTTGCTGAATGTGCAGGGAGGAATACTGGGGAAGAGGCAGGCCTGGACAGAGCTGGGAAGGATGCCTGGAGGGGTCAGCAGTCTGTGAAGATGAGTCTTTCTTCCTGAAGACCACAGACATTCCCAAACAAGATAGGGTGGACAGAGAAAGACCTGGAAAATGGAGTCTGAGGTTGCTTAACCAAGTGGATGGGGATGGAGTGTGGGACTGAGGGATGGTGCCCAACTACCGGCATGTTTGATATGTTTCGTGGACAATGAACTTTTCTGAAGGTTGGACATTTGTTTTCCCT
>NW_008328739.1:0-543 GCF_000622305.1 Nannospalax galili
CAGGAATACTTTTATTTCTTTCTGAATTTCTCTTTTGACTCATTCATCATTTTGGAGTGTGTTGTTTAGTAACCATGTGTTCATGTGGTGATTAGGGCTTCTTCTGGTGTTGATTGTAAGCTTTTTTGCATTGTGGTCTGATAGACTGCATGGAATTATTTCAATGTTTTTGTATTTGTTCAGTTTTGTTTTGTGTCCCAGTATATGGTCTATTTTGGAGAAGGTTCTATGAGGTGCCAAGTAGAAAATGTGTCCTTTGGTGCTTGGTTGGACTATTCGGTAGATGTCTGTTAGGTCCATTCGATATATGGTATTATTTAATTCAGATGTCTCTCTTTTAACTCTTTGCTGTGTTCACCTATCTAATGGAGACAGTGGGGTATTGAAGTCCCCTACTCTTCATGAATTGGGATTAATCTGGGTCTTAAAGTCCTGTAGTATTGTTTTTATGAAGTTGGGTGCACCAGAGTTTGATGAATATGTGTTCATGAGTGTAATATCTTCTTGATTTACTGTTCCTTTGATCAGAATGAAGTGGCCCTC
>NW_008328740.1:0-727 GCF_000622305.1 Nannospalax galili
ACTTAAATGACAGAATCCTGAGTGAAAATGTAGAGGCTTGCCCTGGGATTACAGACTAAAGTCTCTTTTGGATTTTTAATGTAAATAATATCAGTTAGTTAGAAAATGGTAGCTACCATAAATCCTCACATGTGGAAATTACATCCCACAGTTGGATTTGATTTTTAATTTTTGGTCTCATGCAGTTCAGGTGTGCCTCATATTTACAATGTAGCCCAGGTTGTCTTTGAATTTATCCTCTTGCTTCAACTTCTCGACTGCTGGGATTAGAGGTGTGGCTCTTCTACATTTTCTTTCTTTCCTTCCTTCCTCCTCTTCCTTTTTTTTTCCCCGTTAGCTACTTTTTAAGATTGATTTATTTTTGTTTTATGTATACGTTTGCCTGCTTGTATGTGTGTGCCCCACATGTGTGCAGTGCCCGTTGAGGACAGAGCAGGGGAACTGTAGTTAGAGATGGTTGTAAACTGCCAGACGGATACTGGGAACCACCCTGATCCTCTGCAAGAGCAGAAAGTGCAGGGAAACCCAGACTCCCTTTCTTAGCTTTGGTATCTAGAATTGGGTACACCCAACCGATAGTAGAAAAGCCCCCTAAATTTGCCTGAATTGTTGCAAATGAATTACATTGTGTTTTTCGTTGAAGTTAGAGACAGGAAAAATGGATTGTGTTGCTTTTGTGTTTAAATTTGGGCTACAGAGAAGTCACTGGACAGATCTGTATAGGTTT
>NW_008328741.1:0-439 GCF_000622305.1 Nannospalax galili
GCAAATATATTTAAAACTAGCATGACACTTAGTAGAGAGCTTTACCTTTAAGTTTTGTACTTCCTGTCCTAAAGCAAAAATCACTTCTTCCAAAACATTTATTCTCATGTCTAATTTTTGGTTAATGCTATATTGATCTGCTAAAGCCAATGAAATATTTTTATTAAGACTGTTTACAAAATGTGCCGTTCTGACTTCTTCCACTAGAGCAACAGTGGAAACAGTAAGCGAAGTCAAGATTGTGATCAATGCGCCTATGCCCAGTATAAATGCTGCAATGAACCTTTTTGGCCTGATTAATTCATTCAAATTCCTCAATGTCTGTAAAGCTGAGTTATCATACCATGGATCTGATCCTAAATCTACTGGAAGCATAACAAACTAGGTTGTTTTAACAGCATTATTACAGAGTAATCTTTATCCAATGCAGAAGTGAGAC
>NW_008328742.1:0-359 GCF_000622305.1 Nannospalax galili
ACAAAAAACAGGTGAAAGAAGATTCAAGAGTTGTCTCTCTTCTCCCCCCCCGTGTGTGTGTGCGTGCGTGTGTGCTTGTGTGTGTGCGTGTGTGTGCATGCGTGCGTGTGTGTATGTGTATGTGTGTGTGTGCATGTGTGTGTGCTTGTGTGTGTGCGTGTGTGTATGTGTGTGCGCGTGTGTGTGCGTGTGTGTGCATGTGTGCGTGCGTGTGTGTATGTGTATGTGTGTGTATGTGTGTGTGCACACGTGCGTGTGTGTATGTGTATGTGTGTGTGCATGCGTGCGTGTGTGTATGTGCGTGTGTATGTGTGTGTGCGCGTGTGTATGTGTGTGCGCGTGTGTGTGCGTGTGTGTAT
>NW_008328743.1:0-250 GCF_000622305.1 Nannospalax galili
TGAGCATTGTGGTGGCATATTTGGGCACTGGGATGGCACAGTTGTGATTTGGGGGCACACTGAAACATTTTGCATTGATATTGGAGCATCGTTATGGCTTACTGAACATTATTGTGGTACATTGGGGCATTGTGATGGCATATAGGGGCATTGTGATGAAAAATTAAGGCACTGTTATGGCACATTGGGCAGTGGCATCTCACATTTGAGCCTTATGATGACACATTGGAGGAGAATGATGGCACATTGA
>NW_008328744.1:0-217 GCF_000622305.1 Nannospalax galili
AGGTGGGTTTCTTGCAGACAACAAAAGATTGGATTTTGTTTCTTAATCCATGCAACTACCCTGTGTCTTTTGACTGGGGAGTTCAGTTCATTGATGTTTAAAGTTATTATTGAAAGATATGTATTGGTTCCTGTCATTTTAGTTTCTGTTTGCATTCTTGGTCTAATTTTGTGTTTCCACAATTATACCATTTTTTAGTTTCCTTTCTGTTGCCCCT
>NW_008328745.1:0-217 GCF_000622305.1 Nannospalax galili
AATATTGTATAGATGCACAATGAAGTACTAGTTAACCTTAGAAGACAGTACTTTCATTTGTCATACTGTATATGAAACTGGAAGACATTATGTTATGTTAAAAAGTCATGCAGAGAAATGCAGAGATAACATAATCTTGGTTATTTGTAAAAAGTTAAAAGGTTGCGCTGATGCAGGCAGAGAAAAGAATGATGGATAATAGAGGATGGGGGTTGTG
>NW_008328746.1:0-388 GCF_000622305.1 Nannospalax galili
TCATTCTGATCAAAGGAACAATAAACCAAGAAGATATTACAATCATGAAAAATATTCACCAAACCCTGGTGCACCCAACTTTATAAAAACAGTACTACAGGACTTTAAGACCGAGATTAATCCCAACTCATTAATAGTAGAGGACTTCAGTACCCCATTGTCTCCATCGGATACATCAACAAGACAGAGACTCAACAGAGAGACATCTGAATTAAACAATACCATACAACAAATGGATCTAACAGACATCTACTGAATATTCCACTCAAGCACCAAAGAATACACTTTCTATTCAGGGCCCCATGGAACTTCCCCCAAATTGACTACATACTGGGGCACAAAACAAGCCTCAACAAATACTAAAAGACTGAAAGAATTCCATGCATTC
>NW_008328747.1:0-177 GCF_000622305.1 Nannospalax galili
TAAACCTAAAAATTTACAGCGAATTTTGAAGGAGATGCATTTTAGCTCTGGAAATTGTTATTGAATATGTCATTGTTGTTGTAATAAAATGCTTCTTCTGATTGTGTGGTTATTAAATAAATAATTTAAAAAAAAAAAAAAAAATATCCTCGACCCCACTTTTGTTTTTGGGGGGAA
>NW_008328747.1:257-515 GCF_000622305.1 Nannospalax galili
AAAGTAGCCATAGCAATTCTAATATCTGACAAAACAGACTTTAAACTAAAACTAATCAGAAGAGATTAAGAGGGCCACTTCATTCTGATCAAAGGAACAATGAATCAAGAAGATATTACAATCATGAACATATATTCACCAAACTCTGGTACACCCAAATTCATAAAAATAATACTAGAAGACTTTAATACACAGATTAACCCCAAGTCAGTAATAGTAGGGGACTTCAATACCCCACTGTCTCCATTAAACAGGTCA
>NW_008328748.1:0-483 GCF_000622305.1 Nannospalax galili
TATACTGCAAGAGATCCACAGGCAGGAAATGCCTGATTCTGTCCCCAAGGGCTTGAGCTTAACACAGCTTGCTCAGGTTGTCTTTTCTGGGGACCCAGGATGCCTAAACTGAACTAATTAATTCCCCACCCCCTGTTATTTTTTTTTATTTATTCATTTAAAAATTTTTGGTCTTTTTGATACAGGGTCTCCCTGTAGTCCCAGCTGGCCTGGAACTTTCTATGTAGACCAGGCTAGCTGCAATCTCACAGAGATCTGCCTGAGTCTGCCTCTCAAGTGCTGGAACTACAGATATGCACTACCACATCTGGCTTTTCATTTTTTTTGAGACAGAGTCTACCTTTGTTGTCTTGTCTGGTCACATAGTAACTATGCAATCTACAATTCAGGCTGGCCTGGAATTTGATGCAACTTACCTCTGCCTCCTAAGTGTGGAATTACAGGTGTGAACTGCCCTGCCCAGCTCTACTCAGCACCTGGAAT
>NW_008328749.1:0-17729 GCF_000622305.1 Nannospalax galili
GGGTCTGGAGGGATTGGGAGGTAGCGGGTGAATGAAGAGGGTCTCAGGGTTTTACACTCCTTGCCCTGGATAGTCACGAACTGGTTCAGTTGCTTCAGATGTCAAGCAGCCAGCTGCCTTGGCTGCTTTCACAGATTGGCCTGCTGACTACTTAGCTACCGCTGCCATGGACATTTTGCTGCCTGTGCTATTGACACCACTCTGCTGTTCCTGTCTTTATATTAAAAGCTCATTCAAGACTACTAAAGGTAAGCAAATAAGGGAAAAAGACTTTTTATTGTGCTGATGATGCATCAGGAGAGGCAGCTCCCTAAGTGAGCCTGAATACCCTACTTATGCAGATCAAGAAGGGGTATTTGGACCCTTAACAATCATTGGTTTGGACCAATCACAGTCATTTGTTTAGGCTAATCACAGCCTTTCTTCCTAAGAAATGTCCCACCAATTCCTCTTACTGACTACCAGGCCAAGTGTGGCCTCTGAAGAAATGGTCAAGGAGGCATCTAAAGTTCATGAAGGTTTAAAACAGCAATAACTCTGGTAGAAACTGTTCCAAGCAGCCTTGGCTGGGGCTGCACCATCAGAAGCCAGGATGATCAGCCGCAGTCTTTGCATAGTTGTCTCAAAGCAGCATGGAGTATTCAAGTCATTGATGCTGGCACAAGGCTTCTACAGACGACTGTTAGATTTATAGTTCTGTCACTGAGGGCAGCCAGAGCTGCAAACTAGGAGTTCAAATAGCCCCATCCACAACACTTTTCCTTATTTTCAGGAACATGAACATCAGAAGAAAAGCTTAAAAGATAAATTTAAAGAATATGTTGTAACAACTAATGCTGTAAAGATTTTTTTTAACAGTGTTTAACACTGTCCCATGTTCCAAGAAGCAGTGCTTCCCCTTGTCTGTCTCAAATAGTCTATAAAGTCAGAAAAAGAAAGATATTTCAAGGTAGTGACACATGCCTTCTTCATGGTTTTCAAGAAGTAAAAGAGGAAGATTGGAAGAGGAAGCAGGTGAGGTTCCATTTGGAGAAATTCTCCAAGGAGATCCCCACAATCCCTCATTTGAAAAGCACAATAATCAAGGGACAGGAGTATGACTATGCTACACAATCCCTCTTTGACACTATGATAGAGTAGGCCACAAAGACCTTGAGAACCTCTGCACTGCTGGTCTTTTCCCTCTACTGTGATGGAGGACTGGCACCCACCACAGTGCTTTTCTAGACATCAGCACTCAGTACCGGGCCTACAGCATTCGACCTATTTGGTAAACAGCTGTTCAAGGGTAATTTTAACTTTGTGACCAGCAGTGATACATGGAAAACTCAGCAGGGGATATTCTTATTTCCATTGTCATTTCCTTCCTAGCCCAGTACCTAAGACATTAGTGACTGAGGTGGTTAGCACTCTTTGAGGAGGACAATTTTAAAAGGCTCTCAAAAAATATTGCATTCAAAAGACCATGGATAATTATGAACTGATTCATAAACCTAAAGGCTACATGCTCCCTCTGGTAAAATCATGGTTTGCTTGTTTGTTTGGATGATTTTATTCTAAGGTAAGGAGCTGAAGGTCAGCTGTCCACGATCCGTAATTTATAAAAGAATAAATTGTTCAGTCTTTACTGTTGTACCCCATCCACTGGACCCCAAAGAGACCACCAAGGACCCAACATACCAAAATGCAAAAGCAAAGGTTTATGGTTTATTCGGGCTTAAGCTCGGGCTCTCAGACATCACCAACTCAACGGATTCATACTGAGAGCCCAGAGTAAGGGAGAATGGAGCCTTTTATAGGTTTATACAGAAAGGGAGGGGGAGATACCGAAGATACATTTTGGTTGGTTTATGGAGCCCGCGTGCGCCATCATAATTTTAAACCGATTGGATGTATAAGATGCAGCCCTGGAAGTTTCTTATTGGTAGGTGCTATTCTCAGGGCTGTGGAATGTGCTGACTGTTACCTGTGGGGCCAGGAGTCTCTGTTTTTACCTTATAGGGCAGTTTTTATGCTCGGGCTTGGTTAATCTATAGTTTCCTGGAAGGGGGGGAATAGCAGGTGGGAGTCAGGGCATGCCAGGGCATGTTTAGGCATGTCTAAAGCAGCAGCCAAGCATTTTACAGAAGCTAAACAAGCAATTAGTGGGGGTCTGGAGGGATTGGGGTGTAGCGGGTGAATGAAGAGGGTCTCAGGGTTCTACATTTACGTAGATTGTAGTTCCACCATTTTTATAGTGAAACAGCTAAGTACTTAGTCTTTTTTTGTAAAATGTATCTCTGTTAGAGCCAGTTCACATGTTCTCTTATATGTGTGCTATTAAGATTTTTATTACCTAGGTACTTGAGGATAAAAGGACTATTTGGCCATATGAATATTTAATTGTCCTCTCTAGGGAAGGTACACATTTTCAAGGTTTGGGACATTATATAGTGAAACGGGGAGAAAGAGGGTCCCCTAGAGGGTTCTTAGTCTCATTCATGAAAGAATTTAAGAATGGACCCAAACGTAAGCTTTTACAATTTTTTTAGACTCTTAAAGAAAAATACTCAAGGCAGGTGAGCTGGTAATCTTGGCAGCTGCCTTGAGGAGCTGAATAGTGGGAAGAAGGAAAAAAGCCATGGGAGCCATTCAGGTTTAGAGCCTGCATAGAGGTCAGACACATGGCTGACTGGCAGCCACATGGCTGGGAGAAGGAAGCTTTAGAGAAAAAGTGAAGAACTACAAGATGCTATGGGCAGCCCAAAGCCTTAGAGAAAGCATGTTTAGAAAGAAAGGCATGAAGAAGAAAAGGAGAAATTACACTTTCCTGAAGAGTTCAGGAAAGTGGACATACTTACAGAGACCTACATGACTATGGCTAGTCTGGAAGTTCTGCAGGGATCTGAGCTAGTTCCAGACAGGATATATTCACTACCTTATTAACATACCAGGTATTCTGCCTATCTATTTAGCATAACTTAAGGTGAACCTGCCTTCCTGGGAGTGGTTCTATCACCAGGTAATTGACCAGTGAGACTGGAAAAGTAGGCCCTCCAACAGATAGATTAGACTTTTTATAGTCTGGACCAGTTCAATTTATGGGGCTTATTGATACACTAACAATAGCTTTGATATATCATTTAAAGTTCTGAAGTTCAGTGACTGTTTCTAGTTTGCAAGAATAGGATGCAGGGGATTTGGCTAAATTAGCATTCTCTAATCTGCATTTGAGAAGATAGCAGCTCCTTATAGTGCAAAACTATTGTAGCAGAAGCCACAAACACCTGACAGCTACTTTATATTACTGGAAAAGTAGGTCAGAGTCAAGTTAGGCACAAATTCCTAAAATCGACTGAGGAAAGCCATGTTCTTCTACTGTCAAGTAGCCTGACTTTAATTGTACAGTATTATAAAACATAGGACTTAAAATCAGTAGAGTGCCTACCCCTTTAAGTGCTGAGCCACCTATGATAATTTCCTTCCAAAAAATATAGAAAGAAAATGGGAGATGGAGACCGCTGATAAACATCAACTCAACAAGTGACCAAGGCCAATAGTAATAGCAATCCATTCTCTTGATAGCATGGACCCTAGATGTGAAATGATGAAAGTATTATTTTGTTATGCAGTTTCAAAAAACCCCTGTAATCATGAGAAATAAAAAACAACTCCCCACAGGTACATTCTAAAACATATGAAATCAGAGTTCTCAAAATTGTCAAGCTATACAAAACAAGTAAATTTTAAAAACTGTCACAACCCAAAGGAATCTACATAGACAACTGAATGTGATTCAGTATCCTGAAGATGTAATAATAAGCTAATCTAGGCCCAAAATTGCTAAACCGACCAGCCTAATGTAAGGTCGGTAACAAGAGGGGATAGATGCAGAGTATTTGGGAACTGTACTATGATCACAACTTTTCTGAAAGTTTATTTTTCCTCTAAAATGAAATTTTTTAAATCAGAAATTATTCCCAGTGTAAGTCAAGGCAACAGAACCTACCTGAAATATTTCAATCCAAAGGAATTTATTGTCAATAATCACACAAGTGTTGGAAAGATTAAGACTGAGAAAAAGCCCCATCCCTGGGGCTTAGGAATCAAGGATAGCCACCCAAGAAAAGCTGAAAAGACCTAAACCTATCCAGTGGAAGCCAGGACCAGAGGGACTGGTGATATCAAAGGGGACTGGAACCACAGAGGGGATGCAGATAGCACAGGAAATGCCAAGCGCAGTAGCAAAGAATGAGAGAAATGTTCCAGCTCCTTCTGTGCTTCAATTGTCTGCCAGTGCCTCCTGTGGCTAAAGCAGTCAGAAGGCATGTGGGTATGGAAGGTCAGAGAAAGAATGGAAAACAAAGGCGGGAAAAGGCAGGTGTGAGTCTAAGAGGAAGCTGGAACATGTGCCATTCCTTCCTCTAATCCAATCTATATGCAGAAAACTGGAAATGGGAACACCGCCCTTCACCAGAAGCTCCAACCTTCATTCCTGCTGCTTTATTGGGAAAATAAATGCATTTGCCTCTAGGGCGCTTTAAGAGGTGTTTGGCAATTCTTTTCCTTTTTACTTCTCACTTGGGATTCTTATTTTTTGAATGGAATACATGTCACTGCTTGTCATTTGGAATTAGCACTTCTCTGAATATGCAGCTTCATTTCTCTTTTATCTTCCTGAGTTAATTGAGAAACTTTCTTGCATATTTCACTTAAAAGAGCCCAGCCATCTCTTTGTAGCACACAAATGTCAAAAGATGTTATAGCCAAACATAAACATCCTGAAACAAATGTTTTGAAAAACACTTTGCACTATTTCTTTGAAATAGGGAAATATGAGGAATTCTTAGTGACCAAGACAAGTTGAACGCTGTGAATTCTCTAAGATGATCAAACATACCTAATGCCTGGAATTACATAGTCTTTTAACAGAGTTACTTTGATAGGGGCTTCATTTGGGAAGAGCAAGAGGTATAAAGTTTATTAGATGCCCATGTTAACAGATCTTCCAATTTTGCCCAATTTTTAACTTTCATTAAGAAGTGGAAATATCAGTATATTCTGTAGATTCCCCAGCTTAGACATTTCACTGAAAGATTGACTGAGATATATTGTTACTACTAGGAGTGTCTGTGTACCACCACCACCACCACCACCACCACCCCCTCCATATTTTTATTCTGAATGGCTGATCCCCAATAGAATGGTATTTGAATATTTGACTCCTCAGCTGGAGTTGGAGCCTTGTGAAGCCTCTTCCCTCCTCATGCTGAAGGGTTGACTGGTTCTTGATATTGCTCAGGTTTTGTGTGGCAACCATAGCTGCTGACTTCCTGAGGGCAACAGCCCTGTCTGTCCAGAAGGCAGCATGTCACAGCAATATTCTCTAGCCACTGACTCTTACAGTCTTTCTGTTATCCCTTCTGCAAGGTTCCCTAAGCCTTGATGTGGAGGGGTGATATATAAATTATACTCCTTTCTTCCATTTAGGGCTAAGCATTCATAGTTACTTATAATCTGCACTCTGACTATGCATCTCTGTATTAACCTCCATCCACAGCATAAAGAGACTTCTCTGATGAGGCGTGAGAACTGCACTAGTTACGGTACAAGGATAAGTATTTAAAAGAAAGCTTGATACTTTGTTGTCCATGCTCTAATTGACGGCACCTCACACCTATGAACATATAGGCAGCATGAATTGGACTCAGTGGGGGGGGGGGGGGGGAGAGAGAGAGAGAGAGAGAGAGAGAGAGAGAGAGAGAGAGAGAGAGAAATTGGGAGGGGGTTATGGAGGTGTTGGGAAGAGTTGGGAACGGAGATGTCATCTAAACACTGTGTTCATGTATGAAACTATCAAAAGAAAAATATAAATTTTTCAAAAGAGAAAATATTTTTCAAAAGGCAACATGTTTAAACCTAATAAGAAATCAAACAATGCTGTCTATATAAAGAATGCTCATTTTGAGACTATTAGGCTAAATATCTATGAGCTATTTTTAACCCAAAATTTTAAGCTATGTTTTCCTTCCCAGCCAGGTGTAATCATGGCAGTTAGAACAAACTGCAGATAGCCAAGCTCAACTTTCAGAACAAATTTCAGCTTCAACCAAGAATGTCATCATTGCTTTGAAATATGTCAGGGCTTAGAGATAATGAGTGTGTATACAAAAATAAAAATAAAATAAATGCACTTTACCATGGCACACATGGGAGTTGGGAAGGATAGACATGGAAGACCAAAGCCAAGGCCTAGATGAGAAGAGTGTCCAGAGGAACCCAGCTAGCCTAAAGTCAAGGAGAGAGACCTTGATCTGACCTAATGATCAAATCAAACTTGAGAGTTAAAGGTAGTTGACCTATAAGTGAAATAGTCTGTTTTATAAACAATAAAGTTCTAAGTGAATCTAAGAATAAATATAAATGCCTGAGTAATTTATCTGGAAAGAAATGCTCAGTATATGCCAATAATTGAAACTTAATTTATTAAAAAAATAAGGAATTTTAAGTTGGAATAAAAATACACAAAATACATGGAATTAAATCTAATTTTAATTCAAAATCTGGTCTTTAAGCAATCTAATGTGACACAGGAGAATTACTTGTCTCTTCATCAAATTCTAAAGCATTTTGATTTTCTTTTTTTACTTGTGTTTGTATATTTGTTTTTTAGATTTGAGACTGGTTTCTCTCTGTAGCCTTGGCTGGCCTGGAGCGCTGTAGGCCAGGCTGGTCCCTGCACTGGTTCTTCTGCCTCAGCCTCCAAATGTTGGAATCACAGGCATGTACCACCATGTCTAACTTTCAAATGAATCTTGGAATATTCATTGAAATGTTTGTTTAGATTAATTCAAATATTTTTTATAATTAGTGACTATAATAATGTTAACTTATCTTAATGATAACAATGGTAATAAAGCATATTATTGAATTGTGGTCTGATAGACTCCATGGAATTATTTCATTTTTTTAAAATTTGTGCCCCAATATGTGATTAATTTTAGAGAAACATTCATGGGCTATTGAATAGAGGTATATTCTTTGGTGGAATATTTGGTAGATGTCTGTTAGGTCCATTTGATGTATGGTATCATTTAATTCAGATGTCTATTTAGTCATTGTCCAGTTCACTGTCTATCGGAGACAAGGGGTGGAAAGATGTAAGAGCCAGGGAGGAAGTGTATGACCGTGTGGAAACAGAATCTTACAGGCACCTGGGCCTTGCTCGTATGAACCACAGCAATGGTGTCAGCATGCACAAGACCGTTGAAAACTCAAGCAGACAAAAACCCAGCACAGAACTATATTAAGAAATTGCAATGGACTCTCATATGAACATTTGAAAATTGCCCTGTTCTGACTTATTTCTTGACAAGGGCTTCCAAAAGCATCCCTCTATTGGGTTCCTCCTCATTTTTCTTTTGTCTTCCAAGGCTGGACTCTAGAGGATGGATTCAGGATTTGCTTTCATGTATTTTGATAGCTATTGGAGTTGTTAGAATCAGTGTCAGTTCTCTCTCAAAGACTTCTAGATAGGGAGAAAACAAATTTATCCATCATTTTAGAACAATAGCTGGTTGTTTCTCTTAGCTACAGGTGGGCACTACAGTATTGGAGACCAAGATTTGAAGTCTAAGATAGTTTTGAGAGAATCTCCATGCTTATTACATGATAAAATTCTTCAGTTCCCACCTTTGGTATCTAAGTCTGCAATGTTTGTTTCTTAATCCATTCAGTTAGCCTATTTGACTGGGGAGTTCAGTCCATTGATATTTATGGTTATTATTGAAAGATGTGCATTGTTTGCCCTCATTTTGATTGCTGTTTGTGTTCTCTAATTTTGTATTTCTTCAATTTTACCTTTATTTTCTCTCATTTCCCCTGGGGTATACTTGTTTCTCTCTCTGCTCTCTGTAGTGCTTCAAGTATTCATCAAAGGGATCATTTTGTGGCTATGTATTCTTTTTTTTAACTATTTATTATTTTTATTTTATACATTGCCTGCATTGTAGGTAAGTGCACCAGTGTTGTACAATGCTTGTGGAGGTCAGAAGAAGCTATCAGATCCCCTGGGACTGGAGTTATGGGCAGTTGTTAGCTGCCATGTGGGTGCTGGGATTTGAACCCGGGTCTTCTGCAAGAACAACCAAGTGATCTTAACCACTGAGCCATCTCTCCAGCCCTGGATATGTATTCTTTCAGGCTATTCATGTCATGGAAGATTTTTCTTTCCTCCTCAACTATAATAGACATTTTGCTGGGTAAAGTACTTTGGGCTGGCATCTATTGTCATGTAGAACTGGAAATATCTTGGTCCAGGCCCTTCTGGCTTTCATATTTTGCATTAATAAGTCAGCTGTAATTCTGATGGGCTTTCCTTTGTATGTGACTTGTTTTTCTTTTGCTGCTTTCAGTATTCATCTTTGTTTTGTACATTTAATGTTTTTACTATGATATGTCGTGGGTAGTTTCTTTTCTGATCCTATTTGGTGTTCTATGTGCTTCCTGTATTTGTATGAGGATGTCTTTCCTTAATTTGGGGAAATTCTCTTCTACAGTCCTGTTTAAGATCTGGTCAACACCATTAACCTGAGATTCTTCTCCTCTATTCCTATGGTCCATAGATTTGGCCTTTCATGGTGTCCTACATCTCTTACATATTCCATTCCTGTGTTTTTTTAAATTTTCCATAATCTTTGCTTGAGTGGTCCAATTCTTCAACTTTATCCTCCAGTGTTGATATTCTGTTTTCCATTTCATTTATTCTAGGGGTGAGGCCTTCCCCTGTTGTTTCAAATTGGCTTATTGAAAGGGTCTGCACTTCCTTCTTCATTTCTGCCTGAGTTTTCTTCAATGTCTATCTATTTTACGAGTTCATTCAAAAGTCTGTCCCTATCTTCTTTTAGTTCTTTGATTTGTTAATGTGTTCTTTAAATTTGTTGAATTCCTTCATCATGTTTATGATTGTTCTTTTAAATTCAGTGTCCAGGGTTATCTCTAGGGGGTTCTCATTGTAGAACTCTTCTACAGGATTGGTGGAGTTTGGTGTGGGGACATAGTGTTTTAGCTTTCCATTTTATTATTCTTTCATTGTGATTTTGGGATGTGAATTTCTTTTGTTGTTTATGATTCTGATATGAGCATTAAATTGAAGTATGCTTCTGTTTGTATTATCGGAGTGACTGGATCTTTTCTTTATTGGTTATGTAAAGCTGGTTGATACAGTGTTCAGGTTCTCTCAGGTTTAATTTGGAGGGAACTGATGGCTTGAGATCAGCTATTCAGGAGTACCTACAGAAGCCTAATTCAGGTTCCAGTCAGGTACACTCAGGCTTCCTTCACCACATGGAGGCAGGATCCAGCACACTCAGGCAGTCCCTTGTGTTCTCAGCACCTATGCCAGAGGGAGGCCAAAGGGAGGTCAGAATTCGGAGCTCTCTGGCAGTCTGCTGAGATCAGAGTCACTACACCAATGGAGGTTCTGCATTAGCCATTTTTAACTTTCTTTTCATTGGTGTTGAAAGTATCTCAGTGTGGGTGTACTTCTGCTTCTTGGCTTCCTGCCCTGTGGTTGGATTGATATCTTTAGTGATCAGGTTGTACTTCAAGCACCATACTTCAGAATTGAACAAAAGGATTACAGTAAGGAAATGTAGGATCTGTGGCTTTCTGTATGAATGGCCACCTGCAACATATATAACCTTTTGACTACTGGTCAATATTTGTAAAATATCTGAATCAGTCTTCATTTCTTAGCCTTGCATTCTCTACTGACTTTATTTTTGATGTTTGGATAATTCTTCATTGAAGTGAGAATGAGACTACTTAACTACAAGCAGATCTGCTGGTGACAATGAATAATGCTTTCATGACCACAGATTGTTCTGGGAAAGGGATATGAAATATGCAACAATTTTCTTTGCTTCCAGGAGTCTCTCTGCCAGGAGACCCTGGGTAATCCTGCCTTGGCAGGCTCAAATGGCTTTTTGGCCAGTTTCTGGGTGATAATGCTTCTCTCCTTGTGAACATATGGATCTGGTGAACTGCCACTTGGACAGCCCTAGGCAGCAATGCCACAGTATCCTGTCCCCTCTGGACTAATTTATACAAGTTATAACAAGACCATGGAGTGAAAGCTTAGCACATTCCTTGGTTTTATGGCTTACTGTGTGATAATTCTTCACACTAGTCACTTTGTAAGAACCCTGTTGGAAAAAAGATGAAGTGGACGTTCTCATATGTAAAATAAAAAAGGACAAGTTGAATTTTTGATTTCATGATCATCAGTTACTGTGCATTTACAGAGAAACTGATTACCTATCAAGAAAAAAACAAAGACAAAACAGTGACCAGAAAGGTCTGGAAGACGTTCTAAGGAGTAACTAATTTTTTCTTCAGCCTTTCTTCAATTGGGGTGGAGGGGAAGTGGCTTAAAGAAGATTTGAAATCTCTACCTGAAATTTGAAATAATGTTGTCATTAAGGATAGAAATCTCACCAGAAAGATAATAATGCAGGTATCATATAATTAGTATCTATCACTGATTCTACTGTTTTATTACTATCTTTTAACTATTTGTTGGTGTGTCTTGAGTGAGGGGAGACATCTTTAATGATCATTCCTTTATGTTGCTGTCATTGCCCCTATAGATGAAAGGGATCTTAAAGAGGCTCCCTGGAAGTCACCCTCACTTTCTACAACAGCCTTACCTTGTAGGAAGGGGACCCCATCTTGGTTCTCAGTGCTTTTCTTACATGTTTTACTAATCATGGTGAACACAATACTGTTGCTTCCTTAGGACATTTTGGGTTTCTGTCAAAAATACCAGAGACTGAGTGATTTATAAAGAACAGAGGTTTATTTTGGCTCATCATTCCAGAGGCTGGGATGTCTTAGAATTCAGCATAGTATGGCATCTCCTCAGCTTTTGAGGATGCCTCATGCTGTTATAACATAAGAAAAAATAAAAAGAAAATCTGAGAGTGGAGAAAAGATAAAATTGCAAGGAACAGCTTTGCTTTATAACAGCCACTCTAGGAAGAGTGAGATCATTCTCTCAAGCTGGGCATTCATTTTTCTTAATAACTTAGTCATCTCTTAAAAGTCCTATCCCCTCTCAACACTGTTACATTGGGAATAATATCTCATGAGTTTCAAAGTGTGTAAACCATAACATTTGCCCAAAGTATTCTCTATTGGAAAATGTACTCTTTCAAGAATCTCTGAGATCTGATGGAGGAGGAAATTGAAGGTGTTTGCTATTATAAATTTTCTCAGAAACTTCCTGAACACTTCTATGTGTTTTAAAACTCTTATCATTGTTTTCAGTTGTCTATAAGAAAACAAGCAAAGTATTAGACATAGCTAGGTGCACAGAAATCCTGTTAGACTTACATAGTCTCTCCTGTCAAGGTAAGTCGATACAGTGACGTGGAGTAAAAATGCATTTTATGTGCATTTGTATATTTTATTTATAGCACATATTATATTGCTGTATACATGTCATATTTATTACTTTAATATTTACTACTTTAACTTACCCCAGGAATTTATTTCTCAATTTCATAGTATTTATTTAGTAAAGTGTAAAGTAACTAATGCTGTTTTTATATATAAAATCTAGTAAAGAACTATAAAGATTTATGCACTATAATAATATAGCTGTGTTGAAAGCAAATGGAAAATGGCATGAGTTCATATTAAACTTTTGTTTAAAATTTTGTTTTAGAGCCTGCACACACTGACTCTAAATAAGCAATGTCAGCAAAATGGACAAAGCTTTTGAAGCAAAAGCACATTTGGGTAAGGCTCATATGTTGCTGAAACTCCTTTCCTGTGGGAGATATGAACAATGTTCACCTCTCCTAAAGTCCTAAGGACAAGCCTAATTATTATCCAGCGATTTTCCCTGGGGAGCCAATTAGTTTATATGGCTTACTTACAGAACATGGGTGACAGGTTACTTACAGGAGCATGGGTGACCCAAAGTAGCTGTACTAAAAGTCTTTACCCAGAATGGATGATGACTTGCCCACATACCCATATATTATAGCTGCTCCCAGAGAGTACATGCAATGAGTGTAGGATTGCACACAAATGTCTGGGAGAATGGCCAGTACTCAGCTGATGGTCCAGTAGCTCTCCCTATCACTTCCTTGTAAGGCCTACAGTCCACAGGCTTGATGGTGATGGACTTTAGCAAGTAGGAGCTGATCTCATAAAGATGGTGACAGATTTTCTCAGAGGATAGTACTTTACAACAGTATACTCAATAACAAAAATTTACTGAGCATAAACAGGATATCTTCCAACTGCCCTCTCCTACCCCACAAACTTATATTCTAGTGAAAAGTGTGAAAATAAACAAGTAAATAACATCAATATATTATCAAGTATGCACAGAGGCTATGACAAATGGATCAAAAGATTCAAAAGTGATCAGTGATTGGATGCTTAAATAGACAGGTGGATGCTAAGAAGAGGGCACATATCAATAAAGATCAAAATATGATCCAATAGTAAGAAAAGAAAGTTATTGGGAAATGAGTTGTAACAGATCATATGGACCATTCTAAGGATTTTGAATTTAATATTAAGTTTACTGACAGCACTGGAAAGTTTTATGCAACGAGATTACATGATATAATTTATATATGTAAAATCATTCTCACTGTTAATTGTGAAATGAACATAAATGAGATAAAAGTATTGGAAATAGAAAGGTCAATTAAGAGATTAGTGACAGAAATAATTCAGTGGAAATGAAGATAAATCATTAGGCTATATTATATTTTTAAAGATTTAATATTACTTCGAAAGTGGCCAAAGTGATGGTTCACATTAAGAGATAGGAGGGGCATATGATTAGTAATTAGGGGGAAAAGGAAATGGGGCTGACTTGTAGGTTTATAGCCTAAGAAATGAAGCAACTTTTAAAAAAATCACAGTGAACATGTAGACAAAGCAGCTGATTGAGTAGGAAAGAAGCAAGTTCAAAGTATCCCTCCTTAAATTTGATATTCCACTCTTTCCTGGAATAGTCTACTCATTATTTCATTCTGAAATATAGAAGAGAAATGTGGAAACTGAATATTACACATATTAACTGTTGTAACAATTGTGAAGCAATAAAGAAAATTTAAATATTAATATGGCTCAAGGGTAAAGTTCACAGACTTAATGGATATTAAATTGTACTGTCTGCACACTGACATTTAGTTTCTAAAGCAAATGCTTTCTTTGTATTTTATTGAGTTATTACCAAATCCCCCTAACAGGATTTAATCATCAGAAAATACCACCACCAGCCAGCAATTTAAGAATGCTTTATTTTGGGGACAGTGAGAAGGCTCAGTCGATAAAGGCTCTTGCTACCAAACCTGACAACTTGAGTTTGATCCCCCAAACACACATGATGGAAGGAGAGAACTTAATCCCAGAAGTTCTCTGACTTCCACATGCTTGATGTGGCATGTGGACGCACACATACAGACACATACAAATAAATAAATAAATAAATAAATAAATAAACAAATAAATAAATAAAGTAAAAAAAGAATGCTTTAATTTGATCACTTTAGTGTGACTACATACGCAGGAAATCTTAAAGCTGAAAGGAATCATTAAGGCAAATTTATCCACTCAAACAATCAATAGCACTATTATACCCATCAGTCAAAGACCACTAAGGGCAAATCTATAGTTGCATTTATTGCCATTGCCAGAAAAGATGGCACAGAATTCCCACCACGGAGAATACTGTGGCAGCTTAATCAGAGGCTTAAAGAGGGATGTCTACTTTGGTATCTGTGCTTTGTGTTAGGTGATCTGGTGGAGGGTTTACAATGATGGGCTTTGCTCTGGCTAGGATGCTGTTAGGAAATGAACAAGGCTATGATTGATATTTTAGTGAGTCTTATCTAGGAGAGAAGAGTGAAATGAAGCTAATCATTTTGACAAAGAAGCAGCATGTAGTGGAGTATAGAGATGTGAGTTCATTTTTGTGGCTTGGGCAATATTGATGTTACGTCTGCACTGACATTATTACATGGCAATCTTATTTGTGTTGATTCCTCATAGCCCAAGAGTGGTCTTGACTGATATCAGGAACTTAAGAAACAAAGCATGACCATCAGAACACCAGCACTTAGCTGTGAGTGCCAGCCTAGCTGCAGTGCAAATTTTCTTAGCTTTCATACAGCAAGTGATTTCTCCATGAGCATGTGTTTTCTATTCAGCCTATACATTTATTTAAGTCTTCAGAGGACCTTATAGGAGAGACTTGGAGCTGAGACAATTTTGGACTTATCTACCCTGTACTACCTCCCTTCAACTGTCCCCAAGACCCACCAACCTGTCTTCTTCCTGACTTTATATCCTCTTTCATTGTTATTATTATTATTGTTATCATCATTATTAGCTCATTGAGTTCAATTAGTGCTGACGAAATGCAAATGGGTATGGGGGATTCCACTGAGGCCTGGGTAATCTTCTGCTTGCTATCGTCTCCCCAAAATGACCCTCCCTCCCTCCGCAGACATCAACTACCTATAGCTTCACAGTCAGGGGTGGAGCTTCAGGAGTCCTCTACCAACCATGCTGGAGTCTTGATTGGTTTGATCTTCTGCAGGTCTTGTACAGGCAAACACAGCTGCTGTGAGTTGTGTGCATCAGCCATGTCATGTCCAGAAAATAGCATTTACAGCTCTCTTCTCAATCCTCTGGCTCTTGTATTGTTTACATCCACTTTTCTCAGAAGTTCCCCATCTTCTGGATGGAGAGAAGTTGATGAGGATGACCCATCTACAGCTGAGCACTCTCCATACTTACGCTCTGCACTTATGGAGTTGTTATTCTGTATTAACCACTATCCACTGAAAAAGAAATTTCTCTATTCAAATTAGCTTATTAAAAACTAGACAATGAGGCTGGAGATATGGCTCAGCATTTAAGAGTACTGGCTGCACTTTCAGAAGATCCTGGGGCTTCAATTCCCAGCATCCTCATGGCAGCTAACAACCATCTGTAACTCCAGTTCCAGGGGGTCCAACGTCCTCTACTGATCTCCACAAGCATTACATAACACTGCTGCACTTAAACACATACAGGCAATATACATACACATAAAATAAAAATGATAAATAAATTTTTTTAATTAGACTACAAAGAAACAAATGCATTGTTATCTATAATTCAACAAAAGTCACATTTCACAAACTACATGAGTTGGGTTTTTAAAACAATATGTTAGTTGTAAAGAAAGCATAAACTTTGGATGTAATTCAGTGATAGAATGCTTGGGTAGCATGTGAAAGGCCTTGGGTTCAATGCCCAGGACTTCAAATAAATAAATAAATAAATAAATAGTTTTACTTTCTGGATCTATGATAAAAACACCGACCGAAACCAACTTGGGAAGGGAAGAGTTTATTTTATCTTACAGTCACAGTTTATCAGTGAGAGAAATCAAAGTAGGAACTCAAGGCAGGTACCTGGAGCACAGACCATGGAGGAACACTGTTAAATGGTTTGCTCCTCTGGCCTGTGCTCAGTCTGCTTTCTTATTCAATCACCAACCCAGGGGTGGCACCTCCCACAATAGGTTGGGCCCTTCCACATCACTGAACAGACAAGAAAATGCCCCATAGATATGGCCACAGGCCATTCCAATGGAGAAAATTCCTCAATTGATGGTCCCTCTACCCAGGTGTGCCAAGTTGACAACTGAAGCTATCCCGCACAATCAGTCAATAAATGAATAAACACTTTTGGACTGTGATGGGGAAATAGACTCAAGAATCAGCCATTGTAAGAATTCATATCACCTTTATGGCCCCCTTTCTTTAAATCTACATTTATATCTAACAGCTTTTTATATACTCTTGTGATATCAAAGAAAGTAGTGTTGTAAAAACCTGGAAGTTATTGACCCTTGGTAGGTAACTAAGGTTTCAGACAAGTCAGCACAGCCACAGTTAAAGCTTTTAGTAATATCTGAGATTTGCTACTGGGAAAGGCATGGGAGTAGGAAAAAGCCTGTGGAGCAGGTCCCTGAGGTCTAAGAACCCATTTTGCAGCAACAGGTTTGTGCATGAGACTGTTAGAGGACAAAGATGTTCACATATTTATCAGGTACCTTTCTTGTCACTGTGACCAAATGCTTGACAAAATGTAATTTAAGGGAAGAAGAGTATATTTTGGCTCTCAGTTCAGAAGAATGATCAGTGTTGGCAGGGAGGCATGGCCATCAGAGGAGCTTGGACAGTGGTACCAACCAAGAAGCCAATGTTAACACATTGGTCATGGTCATTTTCTCCTTCTGCCTTTTCACTCAGTAGGCATGGCCATCAGAGGAGCTTGGACAGTGGTACCAACCAAGAAGCAGAGCAAGAGGAATGTTAACACATTGGTCATGGTCATTTTCTCCTTCTGCCTTTTCACTCAGTCCAGGGACCCAGCTATGGGATGGTTTTACCTCATTCTGGGTCTGGCCTCCCTCTTCAGTTAAGTCTCTCTAGAAAAGTTCACAAAGACACAGTCTTTTAAACCATTCCAAATCCAGTCAAGTGGACAGTGATTGACCATCACAATAAGAGACAAAGGAGACTTTGTAAACAGTGGACTCCACCCACAATGTTGCAACAGGGTGAAGAAGCATTTCACTCAATGGGGCATGAAAAAGGGGAATACAAGTCCTGGTGCTAGGGCCAGAGTACTGAGACATCTAAGAGTCAACGAAACAGACAATAGATAGCTTTTGAGACGAAAGGGATCTTACAAAAATTTTTTGTCTAAGTGTTTAAATTTTTAGCACAAAATACAGAATTAGTTTCTTGATGAAAGATTTCCTTGCATCAAGTATAATTTCATTGGGTATGGACTATGACATCCATTAAGGCTGAGAGACAATGTGCCCATTTATTCCCATTTTGTTCTCCCTAGCACATATTTAAAATCACCAACTGTAAATGCAAAATAGTTATCACGGTGCCAGGGAACACAGGTTGGAGGGAAGTGTTCACGTAAATAATTCAGTGTAGAGTCATTCTCTTGTTCACATTACTCAAATTAGAACCAGTGGAGATAAATAGGTATTATGTGACTAAATACTTAATTACACTTTATCTCTCATTTGTCATTCAGAAATGAACATTTTCATGCGACATTAAGTAGTCCCAAATTGTCACTAGAATAAATTATGGTGATCTCACATAGTAATTACCATCCAAACTGAATTTCCCATTGTCTTTTGATTATATACATGTGGATGTGCCATTTGTAGAACAAGATTTCTACCTAAATGAATATGTAGATTTCAGTTGAACATGTTAAAGCCTTTAAAAATATATTAAATAGTGAAATATGCCCTGTATTTTTTTTCTAACCAGCCTGAAAACAAATAAATCTGATTATAGCCTGTGGTTATTTAGCCATCAAGAGATTTAATTATCATTTATAAGTATTTGCAAGTAGTTGATTTTCAAATAATCTATTTTATATGCACATATAAACTTACATTCGTATTCCTCTAAGTAATGGGCTTTTCAGAGAATTATTTTGACATCCAAAATAAAGCATGACTTTTTCTAATGTGTGCTAAAGTAAAAGATATGTATCTATTTAGGTTTCACTGGCATATATACACATATTTTTATATGTATGTGTATATAATTACTGACAAATGGTTGATAAATTCTACAACATTTTATGATTTATAATTACTGTGTGGAGTCTTATGGGAGTGAAAGACT
>NW_008328749.1:17885-18644 GCF_000622305.1 Nannospalax galili
TTCAAGTGATTTTCTTTTAGAGCAATTATAATGAGAGAATTATTTATGCAAAATTACTTATTACTGTGATGGGAAAGTAGCAAAGAGTTAACTAGATGCTATTAATAACACCTGATCTTAATCTTGAATATTTTAAAACCCACTTCCTAGAGACATTCAAAGAAAGAACTTCTGTAAATATTCACCCAGCGGTCTGTCCCTTGTTATCTGTAGTGACAGATACTAAGTCAACTTCATCTATTATAATAAGGTTAGTAAATGCAATCCCAGAATTTCTAGGCCATTTTCTTCTTTTTCCAGGTTCCCTAAGCTACAACTACAGTCCATGTAATCCTCCATGTGTCTAAGCAAGCAGAATTCACAGAGTCTATTCTCATCATCCTGTGTCCACTACACCACTTAATCAAATGTGTGCTTAAAAATTCTCAATTCAGACTGGGGAGATGGCTCAGTCAATAGCATAAGTTTTAGTCCCAAAATCCTGCACCTGTAATCCCAGAATTGGGATGGCAGAGGCAGGTGGAGACAGGAGAATTCCAGAGGCTCCTGGGCCAAACAGCTTAACCTACTTGAAAAGTTCCAGGTCCTGTCTCAAAAAAAAAAAAAAAAAAGGATTGTACCTGTAAAATGACAGGACACATGCACATGTGTTTATGCACACACATAAATAATAAGTGAATAAATGTTTTTAAAGTTTTTAAGTAATATAGGTTGGTATTATATGACAATATCCTAAAATTACAGTAATTTTATAGAGTA
>NW_008328749.1:18829-32028 GCF_000622305.1 Nannospalax galili
TTTAATATAAAAGTTCCCAGATCTTGGACATATAATTGAGTCAATCATTGTTTGATGCTTAAAAAATACCTACTTAGTTGTAAGATGATGGTGTTTTTAACATACTGGCTATACTCCAGTGGTGTCTCTGGGCCCAGAACATGTTGATCATTTTAAAATATTTTAGATTTCTAACCAGTAAACAAATAAAAATGTTCAGTTCCTTAGGGAGACCTATTATTTCAGAAGGTTTATGAACTTCCCCTCTCTTTTCTCCAGAGTCACAAGCATTTAAATGGCTGTTTTATAATTTATAATGTGGAAGAAATTGTTGAATAAAGAGATTCAATGTGGTTATTTGTTCATTCAACAAATATATATTTAAAAAATTTTAACATTGCAGGATGTTAAAATTAAATACATAGGCCATTTTCTCTGGAAGCTTACAGTGTATAAGAAAGAAGAGGTGCACCATAAATAAGATTAAAATGGGGGATTTGAGTTGCATGTGACTGTTGAGAAAATTCCCTTGTCATATAGAGGCAGGGAGACTATTGTGTATCAGTGAAGGTTTAATAGAAGAGGTAGCTGGCTCTTGGGAACTAATAGGATGTCCATAACAGTGGAGAAAATAAAATCTTCCCAGGGATTGAGCTGTAGCTCCAAAGGCATTAACAAAATTTAACTGGGAACACACTGCAAGCTGTCTTAATAAACTTAGGTTGCAAACAACTGTCATGTTAAGAAAAAGAGAGTAATAGGAACATAAAGAGATTAGCCCATTTTTAGAATAGATGTGACTATTGGCAGCTAAGGTAGCATGACCACAGCAGATCCAGTCTTGGCATCTGGGAGGCCAGTACTATCAACAGAAATTTCTAATTGGGCAAACAGCTGCATTGAAAAGATAACCCACATAGACAAAAATACTACATAAAATATATATTGGAGTAAGGAGTCAAAGGGAAGTGAAACAGGTCTGGAGAGAATGGGAAGAACCAGAATGCAGTTTCAATCAGATGAACTGGGTCATACAGCTAAGACTGTGGTCAGACCTCTGAGGACAGGGGAAACGAAATTAACCTTGGATCAGCATTAATGATTTTTTTCTCTTTGCCTTAGGATATGACTTGGCATAATACTGAATCTGTCTTTATTTATATTTTCATGCTTTATTCACCATAAAATATTTTGCATTAAAAATTTGAAAATTATGTATCAAAACACAGCTTATGCTGATTTCTGAGTTTGGGGCATCCCTTTAAATTCTGCACCTGATACAAAGCTAACTAGATATAAAACTAACATAAGCTAGTAGTTGTCAGATACACCTTGGGGAAAAAAGTGAAGTTTCATTTCTTACATCAGAGAAGGCAAAAATAACCCTTCACTGTATTTAGAGTTAAACTAATGTTAAACGTTTGGCACATATGCTTTAATGGAAAGTTCATATAAAAATAGGGAATTTTATATCACAAAACTATGAGAAGCCACGTTCTTACTTTGTATCCTTTAATATGCAAAGGAAATGGTAGTAAAGATTGTACCTCCAAATCTTAATGGAGTGTAAAAACATGTAAGGACCACTATATCCATGTGTTCATTAGGTAAAATGTGTGGTTTATCTTCAGAGCTGATAATCATCATCAAAGTATAAACTGCAACCTAAAGAGTGATGTAACCTGCTTTCTAGAGTAACAATTGAGGGCTGGAACCTTTAGACAGGACTCTGCCAGCAGAATTTCTATCACCAGCTATGGCCAGTACACCCAGAGTATCCAAGGAATACCATGTATTACCCAGACATGAGCCAATCCCTTCAGTCCCTTCCACTTCCACTTCCAATAAGACATAGATTTCATGTAGATGACAGAGAGAGAGAGAGACAGAGAGACAGAGAGAGACAGAGACAGAGAGACAGAGAGATACAGAGAGAGACAGAGAGAGACAGAGAGAGAGAAGGGAAGGGGAGGGAAGAGGAGGGAATGAAAGGAGGAGGAAGAGAAGAAGATGTGTTTGCTTTGCTACTATAACTTTTACTTAAAGCATTTCAGGATGTCTTTTATATTATCTTTACATTTATTGAATACATCTGACAGTATTTCAGATGTTTTGAATTTGAGTGCCCACTGTTTATAAGTGTTTTTAAAAATCCTGAAGCAAGAAAATATTCTTCCAGTCATGAATTGCCTTCTTATTAGAGAAAAATAAAATACATTATAAAATACAAGGTTGTAGAGATGTCCAATATTAGAACAATAATACTCTTTCGGTAGAAAGAGTAAAAGCAAGAGAAGATGGTTTGGGAAGGAGTTGCAAGAAATGAATTCCTTATTAAAAGTAAAATAATTTTTTAAAATTATCTTAGCAATCAATAGTCTATGTCATAAAGATGTTAGTTGTAGAAATATATTTATATTTACTTATGTGCTTTTCAGAAACATTTTATGCTGAATGCCTTAGTTTCATTAAAACATAAACCAAGTTGAAACACAAAAAGAGAAAGAGAATAATAAAATTCACAGTGCGGACAAATCTTTTTCTTCTTCTGCTAGTTCTCCATTTTTCTCCCTTCATCCTCTTGGCATACATCAATATAAACCACCAGGTGCCACTGGTGCAGAGCACAATCTCAGGCACCAATTCAAAGGCAGTCAGTGGTCAAGGTGAATCATAGAAATTCACTTTCAGCCAAAATTGTATGAAAAGAATAGTCAAAGGCATCCATAACTGGTTTCATTGAGATGAGCTCAATAGAAACAAGAAGCTTTCTAAATGCAAGTAATTCATTGTAAAATTGAAAACAACATCTAAAAAGAAATTGACATGCTATTTTACATTTCACTGGAAGTTGAATATTAGGCTCTAAATGCTGTTCAATGAGAAAACACTTTTATAGACATAGTAAAAATGAATTTATAGGTTTATCTCTTAATTACCCATTAAACTATGAACACTGGCAAAAGATAAATTCCCACTAGACTCGCCTTGTCTTTGTTTCATTGCTACATAAGCAGAGGTACCAGTTTAATGTATAATGGGTTTCCTATAAGGTCAGCCGTGAGTGCAGCTTTGGGAACTGTCACTGACCAAAATGAACTTCCTGAGAGAAAACTTTGAACACTGTGGCACTTGTAATGTATGCCTTCTGAGACAAATTCTACTCTGAAATGCAAAACCATAATGCCTTCATTAATAGCAAATGATGAGTCTTTCAAATATTTTAAGGAAAATATAAATGAATCCTTCCTATGCTCCCTTAGCTTAATTCAACATTTGCTACAACATTTACTTTTTCACAAGGCCTCGAGATGTAGCTCAGTAGTAGAGAGCTTGTCTCATGTACTTAACACCTGTGTTTGATCCCTACACACACACAGACACACACACACACACACACACACACACACACACACACACACACACATGCTGGTGCATGAGTGTGTGCACACTCCACAGTCAAATCCATGAAGCTAGGTCCTTGTACTTAAGCCATTTAACAATAGTAGTACCAAAATGCCTGCAGTACTTGATGACCCCATGGATGGAGAGGGGCAAAGACGCTGATCATTATGAGGCCTCCCGTCATACTGCATTCCTTTCTATGTTTGGCCCTTACTCTCAGATTAAACATCTGGCTTGTTTTATTAAGATAATTTTGCACAGAAACAATGATGGACACAACACATTCTGTTGTGTTTTACATAAACATCAATGGCGCATAAAATGCACATGTAGACTCTTAGAAAAAGCAAGCAAGCTATACCATCAAACCCGAGCCATTTTTGTCTAAGGAACTTTAAAGTAAGCATTACCTAGTTCTGTCATGTTTGGTCCCTTAACAGCTATCCTTTTCTCCTACTCTATGGGTTTTACATCTTCAACTGGCACTCTCATTCCTAAGAAAAAGGTTGAAGGCAGATAATTACAGATGATAATCATTCTGGGGTATTAGCATGGAGGTCCAGGCAATAACCACACTCATTTAAGTTTAGCTAGAAACATTTTTCATATCTGTAATGGGTGTCCTCATGAGACATCAATTCAGCTTTAGGAAGTTACACAAACTAGACTTTTGCCCTGCAATACCCCTCAAGATTATGAAGAGAAAGTAGAAACGAGAGATTTATTACCCAGAGTACAGCCCAAGTGACCTAGCTGAATTTCTACCCAGCCTTAACCTTATCTTTGAGAAAATGATGTCTGGAGGCCAGAAGTTCTTCTTCAGTGGGATAAAGCAGATTTGATTAAAGATGACTACCAGAGTAACTATCACACAGCCTATATGTCTGATATAATCCTATCTGCATGCTAGATGACATGCCCTCTGATGTCACGGCCTTTGGCAAATGCCATGGCAGTGACTGGAAAGAACCATTAAAGGGGTCCAATGAGGTAGCACTCTAACTCAGAATTTCTAGTCATTCTTAGAAAAGTCATGAATTCCTTCCCAGTTATTACCCTGCCGTGACATTTCTTTTACTCTGTAACTACAACCTCTTGTCATGACTGAGGAAAAACTGATCATAAAATGCATCTCCCATTTCTCCTACTCTTCACCAATAGTAAAAATCTCTTTTAAGGCTCAGAGAGATGAAAGACAGATTGATAACAGACGTGAGAGAAATAGCCTATCTATCCTGTTTTACCTAATTCTCTATATTGATTTAAAACTCTACTTAATGTGACTACATATATGCCTTAGAAAAAACATTTTTTTAAAAAAAGCAGTCTATTAAGTTTATGAATATGGTTACTACTTTACTGTCAAAGAGAACCACTACTCGCCAGGGAAGAGCAGACTTTAAACTCCAAAGTGATGTAGAATTTCTAAAGAAATGTGGTTATCTATCCATTTGCTCATAAATCCATTACTTCCATCCCTTTGTTGTGCTTGCCCACTTGAGTTGTGTTTGTCTTTCCCTTGATCTAGTTTCTCAAAATTCAATTGTTTTTCCTTCAAATCACTGCACCACTGAGAGCTGCCAGGAGCAGAATTTCTCAGACATCTTTGCTACTGGCTAAATCAGATTGGAACCTCCCTGGTCACAATGTTCCATGCTGACTCTGATAAGAAGGCAGTCATCAGCAATGTTTTCTGTCACTAAACTGTAATTACAAGACTTTGAAGTTGAAGTATGTAGATTTTGCATAGCTTGCATTCTAATATCGTATACCATTCTGCTCAGAATTCATTCTTATTTTAAAAAGTAATAGAATAAGGGGCTGAAGAGATTACTCAGTTGTTAAAAGCACTGGGTGCTCTTCCAGGGGACCTGGGTTTGGTGCCCAGCACCCACAACCCACATGGTAGCCTTCCATAATTCTGGTTCCAGGGACTCTAATGCCCACTCTGGCCTCTGGGGGGCATTGCATGCATGTGGTACACTTACATACATGCAGGCAAAACACTCAGACATGTAATGTAAAAATTAATTAATTAAAATAAATAAGGATAATTCAATTCCTGAACAGGTAATTGTTGAGCACTTGTGTTGGACACAGGACTAGGTCTGAGACTGAAAAAATGAGTGAAGCCATTGTCCCTGCCCAGGATTACCTGCAGTATCACCAAGTGGATTAATTAAGGAGTAAAGAATTCAGTGTGCTATATGATGCAAAATATATCAAGAGCATGTAAGTAACCTGAAGTTCAATCTTAAACTCGAACAGTGAAAACATAAAGGATGATTTAAAGGTCACAAAAATAAATTGCTGAAAATTTGTTTAAAATATATTTCAGTGAATACTTAGGGTGAAATTGCAAGACTGAGATCATTCTTACTTAGCACAAAAGAAAACTTACTTAACAAATGGAAACTAAAACTCAGAGCATTAAAAATCTGTACTAGAATCAGACTGAAGGTGTGAAGAGCATTTAGATGAAAACTTCTGCAATTATTTTATATATTATATAATATATATGAGAGAAACGAGGGGCAAAAATAAGTCACCACAATATTCTGTCAAAGCCCATGCTGTATATCAAATGCATAGATCAGGAATTGTATCTTTCTTGTTTGTATTTTCACTAAACCTGTTGCTGGAAGCAGGGACACTAATGTGCTCACCTCTGTGTTCCTGTGCCTTGAATTCTGCCTAGTAAATGGTTATTAAATAAGAATATGGGAGTCAAGCACTAAGCATCTGTCCTGTTCAAGGACAAACCATGTACTTCTAAATAACTCTTTCCAGGAGGAGGTTCTACCTCTAGAAGATCAACTCTATCATAACTCTCATGTATGTCAAAAAATTGACTAAAACTTTCAATAATTAAAAATCTTTGATGATAAAGCTTCACATTTTTCTTGACCAAATGAAAACTATATATTTTTCTTATCCCCAAAGGGCCAGAAGAAAACAGGAGAATCCTAAACTTGATGGAGGGTGTATGGCAGCTCCAAATTATGCAACACAGCAATTAAACAGGGTCTTGGAGGATGAACAGGGATATTTGGGATAACAAAAAATGGGTAAGGGTATTTCAAACTGAAGAATTCGAGAATCTACATTTGAGATCATGTAGTATTTTCCTTGCTGTTTAGTTTATTTAATTTACTGTAATGTCCTTCAGATTTATCCATGTTATTAGGGCAAGATTTCCTTCTTTTTGATAGATGAATAATTTTCCATTATAAATGACATATAGAGAGACAGATTATAAATCAGCCACTCATTCATAGACACAGCTGGTTTCCCTATCTTCACTATCATGAATAATCCCCCAATAACTATGAAAGTGAAGACTGATTTCATTTAAAGTAGACGCCTGGAAGTGGGAGTGCTGGACCATGAGGGCTATTATTTTCTTCTTTTTTTTTGGTCTTTTTGAGACAGGGTCTCCCTGTAGCCCCAGCTGGCCTGAATTCACTATGGAGATCAGGCTGGCATCGAACTCACAGAGATCCACCTGTTTCTGCCTCTGCCTCCCGAGTGCTGGGATTAAGGGCTGGTATTTTTTAAATTGTATTTTTATTTTTTGTATATTTTTATTGAATTTTTGTGTATTTTATACAAAAGATCTTCTTTATTATTTTCATGTTATTTTATATATTATACTTATTTTGTTATTTAATTTTATATTATATTATTTTATTTGTATGAGTGTATTGCCTGCATGCATGTAAGTGCACCTGTGTCATGCAATGTCCATGGAGATCAGAAGAGTGCATCGGATCCCTTGGAACTGAAGCTATGTATAGTTGTCAACTGCCATGTGGGTGCTAGGAACAGAACCCCGGACCTTCACAAGAACAGTCAGTGCTCTTAACTGCTGAGATATCTCTCTAGCCCACATACTAAACATCTTAATCATCTTCATAGACCCTCTACTATCCACACCTTCCCACAGCCCCCTTACAGGATTTAATGCATTCTGTCATGTTAGTGTACCTAGACATCCCTCAGTGCAAGTTCATCCAGTGGAGTCTAGTCAGCCTATCCAGAGTCACTCCCTTAAAGAAGATCAACTCTCCCTCACCCAGCAGTAATCAACTGCCAATACTTCTTTGGCTAAGGCTGGGACCTGCTGCCCATTTCCACATTTCTATGTGGGATTTGTCTGCTTGACTTTGCAGGGGCTGTGTGCATGCTGACATCATTGCTGTAGATTCATATGAGCAAAGTCCCAGGAGCCTGTAAGACTCTATTTCTAGATGGTCATGTACCTCCTCCCCTGGCACTTACAAACTTTCCTCTCCCTCTTGAACAATGGTTCCTGAGCCCTGGGTGAGTAAAGTTGAATGTAGGAGTCCTGTCCAGGGACCTGTAGTCTGCAGACTTTTATTCTTTAAGCTTTGGCCATTTGTGGCCTCTTGTATTCATTGCCCTCTGTTGCATGAGGATGCTTCATTGATTAGAGCCGACAGATGCATTACTATTCTCTTATTTAAAAAATTTAACCTTCACATTGCTTTCCATAATGGCTGTATTACATTACAGTCTCACCAAAAATGTATACAGTATCCCTTTGTTTCACATCCATATGACATTTGTTATGTATGGTCTTTTTGATAAATTTACCTTAACAGGAGCAAAATGATGCCTCGTTTTGGATTTTACTTGCATTTTCTTGCTTATTAAGGATATTAAACACATTTCATACACTTGCTGGCCATTTTTATGTGTACTGACAATGTCCCAAGCTATTTGTCTTTTGCTAACATAAGAACAAGTTAGCAACTATATTTTAAAACTTAATACAGCTTTAAAATTAAAAAGGAATATTGTATCAAATAGGTGGGGTTTCTATAAAATCAATAATGTATAATTGAATCCTTAATTTAAGCAAAACAAAGAAGACATATAAGTAAATGTGGTGCATGGTAACACTAATAAGCAGGACTGAAAGCAGGAAAGGATAGATGGAGTAGTAATTCATTGAGCAGGGGATGAGCAAAGGACAAAAGCAGAGGATTAACTTTACAGGGCTCAACAGCATTAGTAATGATGGCTGTGGCATAGTAATTAACATTTCCAAAAGACTTACTTGTGTAGGAGTTCTATCCCAGGACACACACTCTGCAGTCTTTTATTATTTAAAAATTGGCCAGGTGTGGACTGACCTCTTGGCCCAGAATCCCCACTGCATCCTGATTCTCTACATCCAGACCAACCTAATTCCTCCCTGCCGTCCCCAGGAGCCCTCTGGCCTGGTCCCACCCCCACTTCCCTTTGCATCCCTGCACAGCACAGCCACCAGCTTCCTGGTGCCAGCATCTTCCCTGGGTGGGTCCCAAGGAACCCACTGTGCCTTGACTCCTCCAGCCTCATTCATCCTACCAGCTCCCACACCCCATCTCTCCTCCTAGCCTGGGTACTGGCCCATTTCTTCTATTGGCACCCCAGAACCCTGGGGTGACCTCTTGGCCCAGAATCCCTACTGCATCCTGACCTTTGCATCCAGACCAACCCAATTCCTCCCAGTAGTCCACAGGAGCCCTTGGGGCCTCATGCTGGCCCCACCTACCTTGGCAATCCTGGGTGGCACAGCCACCAGCTTCCTGGGACCAGCATTTTTCCTGGGCCCTTCCACAAAATTCCTGAGGCCATCATCTTTCCTGGAGGGATCCAGACCTTAGGACAAAGCCTGTGAGCATCTGATCCTCATCTGACTTGGGCCTCTGTGGGAACACCTGAAGATGAAAGCAATTTGGCCACTCCAGTATAAAATTAAAAGAGAGAACCTGAAGCCTAGACCAAAAAGTAAACCACAGAGGCACATAAAGTTTACAGAAAGAGGCAAGTCTAAACTCAACAAAGGAAGGCTTGAGTCTCACAAAAGAATCAGAAACTATGAAAGAAATTCACATGTCAAAGTCACAGAGAAAAAATAACATGAAAAATCAAAATAATATATCCCCATCAAGTACCAAGAGTCTTCTAGAGGAGTACAATAAGTATCCCCTAGAGATAACACAGGAAATTGAACTAAAAAGAACAAATATAAACATGATAAAAAAATTCAGTGAATTTAAAGAACACACAAAGAAATCAAGAACTGAAAGAAGATAGGGATAAACTTCTGAATGAATTCAGAAAAGAGAAATATTGAAGAATTCTCAGGCTGAAATGAGGAAGGAAGTGAAACACTCAGTAAGCCAATTAGAAACAACAGGAGAAAGCCTCACCAATAGGATGAATGAAATGGAAAGCAGAATATCAATACTGGAGGATAAAGTGAACAAATTAGACCACTCAAGCAAAGATTATGAAAAATTTAAGAAAACACAGACATCTACCAAATATTCCACCAAAGCACCAAAGAACATACTTTCTATTCGGTGCCCCATGGAACTTTCTCCAAAAATCAGAGCAGAAATTAATGAAATAGAAACAAAGAAAACAAGACAAAGAATCAACGAATCCAAGGATGGGTTCTTTGAAAAGATAAATAAGATTGATAGACTGCTAGCCCAGTTATGCAAAAGAAAGAAAGAGCACCTCCAAATCAACAAAATCATAGATGAAAGGCAAAACATCACAACAGACACCAAAAGGGTCCAGAACATTATAATGGAATACTTTAAAAACCTATATGATACTAAATTTGAAAACCTAAAAGAAATGGACGTGTATCTAAAAGCATGGGAGTCACCAAAACTAAACCAAGAAGAGATTAACAGCTTAAGCAGACCCATAATACATGAGGAAATTGAAACAAGAGACAAGAGAAGGAAATTAAAAGAGTAATAATTGGAAAAGAAGAAATCAAATTATCCCTTTTTGCAGACGATATGCTATTATATTTGAGAGACACCAAAAATTCCACCAGAGAACTAGAAGTTATTAACATGTTCAGTAAAGGGGCAGGTTACAAAGTTAATCTACAAAACTATGTAGCCTTTCTATATACCAATAACAAGCAATCGGAGAAAGAGTACATCAAAACGCTCCCCTTCACAATAGCTGCAAAAAAAAAAAATCTCAGAATAAACCTGACCAAAGACATTAAAGACCTCTACAATGAAAATTTTAAATTTTTAAAGAGATTGAGGAAAAAATCAGAAGAACCTCCCATGCTCATGGATTGGAAGAATTGATATTGTGAAAATGACCATCCTACCAAAAGCCATGTATAGATTCAATGCAATGCCAATCAAAATCCCCATGACATTCTTCACAGAAATGGGAAAAACCATCCTAAGATTCACACAGAAGCAAGAAAGACCTCGAATAGCCAAAGCAACCCTAGGAACAGAAGCAATGGGGGAGGATTACTATACTAGATAATAAACAGTATTACAGAACTATAGTCATAAAAACAACACAATGCTGGCACAAAAATAGACCCATAGATCGATGGAACAAAATTGAAGACCCAAGTATGAGTACATGAAATTTCAGCCACCTGATATTTGACAAAGGGTCCCAGAACATTCACTGGAAGAAAGACAGCATGTTCAGCAAATGGTGCTGGCAAAAACAGATCTCCACCTGTAGAAGAATGAAATGAAACCCTTATCTTTCACCTTGGACCAAAGTCAACTCCAAATGGATCAAAGATCTCAAAGTGAAGCCTGAAACTCTGAAACTGTTATAAGAAAACATTGGCAATAACCTACAAGATATAGGTGTAAGAAAGGATTTTCTAAACTGGACATCAATTGCTCAGGAAACAGGTCAAGAATCAACAAATGGGACCCCATTAAACTAAAAAGCCTTTGTACATCAAAAGAAGCAATCAAGGAAGTGAAGAGAATGGGACAAAATCTTCACCAGCAACACGTCTGACAGAGGTTTAACATCCTGAATATATAACGAACTCAAAAAACAAAGAATCAAGAAAGGAAGTAACCCAATTAAAAGATGGGCTAACGGGCGTGGTGGTGCTCGCCTTTAATCCCAGCACTGGGGAGGCAGAGGCAGGTGGATCTCTGTGAGTTCAAGGCCAACCTGGTCTACATAGTGTGTTTCAGGACAGCTGGGGCTACAGAGAGACCCTGTCTCAAAAAGACCAAAAAAAAAGGGGGGGGGGGGTTAAGAAGCTCAACAGAGAGTTCTCAAAAGAAATAAAAATGGCTAAGACACATCTTAAAAGGTGTTCAACATCATTAGTAATTAGGAAAATTCAACTTAAAACCACTTTAAGATTTCATCTTACCCCAGACTGGCTAACATCAAGAGAACAAATGATACCAAATGTTGAGAGGATGTGGGGAAAGAGGAACGCTCATCCACTGCTGGTGGGATTGCAAACTTGTACAACCCCTATGAAAAGCAGTGTGGAGGAGTCTTGAAAAACTACAAAGGAACTGACTATTTGACCCAGTTATACGACTCCTTGGCATATACCCAAAGAACTCATCCTATTGCAGAGACACTTGTACATCCATGTTTGTTGCTGCTCTTTACACAATAGCTAAGAGATAGAAGCAACCTAAGTGCCCCTCACCTGACAAATGGATAATGAAAATGTGGTTTTTATAGGATGGAGTTTTATTCAGCAGTAAAGAAAATTGAAATCATGAAATTTGCAGGTAAATGGATGGAACTAGAAACTGTTATACTAAGTGAGTTAACACAATCTCAGAAAAAAAATCTAGAAACACATGTTGAAAGTAAAGTACTTGTTTATTCTCCATTTTTTTCTCTTAACATACAGGAAATTGCACAATGCTGTCTACTTATCACCCAGAACATTCAGAAACAGCAGACAGGAAATGATTGCTGCCATGCTATTTGTAGGCTATTTGTTCTTCTTCATTCTTCCCATACAATATAGTAATTTATTAATAACTCATCAATACATACACAGCATCCCTTTAACACTTGGGTCTCATGAAATATTGCTATATTTGCATATAAAGGAATTGATAGAGTCCTAACATCAATAGAAACAGTAATAGCAACAATATATGAGGATTACCATAGTCTTGACACTAAGAACTATTTTGTTTAATCCTCACAACAGTGGTATAGTAATTCTTATTATAATGATTCCTTTATGTAAGCTTCCATGACAGCAAGTAGAAGAGACAAGATCTCAGAATGCCACGTAGTGAAGGATAGTATGATTTACTTCTGCACTTGTATTTAAATTGACTACAAACATATGGAACTAGGAGACGGTTTAGCTTAGCATCATAGGAAAGTAATCTCCCCAGCAGTCTGGAAATATCTACTAGCGGAAAGCACACTTATTAATCCAAATTTTTCTTAAAAACCTTTTAAATATATATTTTTTATTTCTAAAATAACAGAATTTGAAAGAATATTCTGAATTGATTTGGTGACCTGCTAATTAAAGAATATTTTAGTGCCTAGATTTGAATTTGTCTGTAAACATTTAAGGAGTGCCAAGCACGACTTTAATTTTGCTAGGCTAATGAGAAAAAGACAAAGAAGATTTAACAAATAAAAGATGATTCTCAGTGAAGGAAGGCTAATTGACCTTCATAGTGTTTTAAAACAGAAAGTGATAAGAGGCTTGAGGCTTCACAAGGAACATATCAGAAGAACCAGTTGGAATCAAGGTAAAAAGTTAGCAGAGATTTAATTTGGGCAAAGCAGCATTATGCATCACATCAAATTTATATTATTAATATGCTATCTTTTGGGTTTATAGACCTAGTTTCTAAATGTACTTTAATTGTGGTTTTTCATAGATTGATAAATATAAAGTAATTTTAATTAGTTCCCTGTATAAATAAATTTAAATAATTTTTTGCATACATGTCTGTGGTGTGTGTGTGTGTGTATATATATATATATATATATAT
>NW_008328749.1:32089-53669 GCF_000622305.1 Nannospalax galili
GCCCCCCCGTTTGGGATAGTACAGCTAGCCATACTGCTCTGGGAGTTCTCTGTCTAATCTTTCAGCATGCTGGGTTTACAGACAGGCCTCCATGCCCACCAAACTTTTAACTGAGTTTTGGGCATCCAAAATATGGTCCTTACATTATGGTGGCAAGCACTTTACACGTTGAGCCATCTCTTCAACCCCATAAATAAATATTTTTTAAAAAACTCCAGGTCTGGGAATATAACTCATTGGGTAAGTACTTATTCAGCAAGTACAAGGTCCTAAGTAAAATTTCTAGCATTGAAAGAAATTGCAAGAAAATAATTCCTTGCTGTCTTCAGTATGTCTTTATATATTTTTTATTTTTATTTTTAATTTTTAATTTATGTGTATGAGTGTATTGACTGTGTGTATGTGAGTACACCCACGTCGTGCAATGCCACAGAGGTCAGAAGAGGGTCTTTATATATTTTTAATGAGTGAATGAGATAAATTATGAGGATTCATGGGCTGTTTTTAAAAGTTTCATTATTGGTTAAGATTAAGAAACACTATTATAGGTCAGGATCTTACCATATTCAATTTTTTAAAATTTATTTCCCTACATCTGATAATACAGTAAATGAGACTCAGTCATAGCTTAGAATATAGTACTGATTTTATGATAGAACAAAATAGTATCAGAATCTTGGTTTGATATTTTTAGGTCTGTCTGTGCAATTATAGTTCCATTCAAAGGTTTTGTTGCATATTTGCTAGGTGCTAGTCAACGCAAATTAAGCAAAGGGGAGATATAATTATCTGTTATTGAGAACATCTAAGCAAAGATGTGTGTGAATTTAGAGAAGAATGCCATGATCAGAATAACTTGAAAAAGCACACTGGGAAATTCCACAAAGCCTGTCAATGGCTTCTACCCCAAAATGATGCAACACCAGAGACCTCCATGGAGTGTCACCTAAGTTATTTCTGAAGGAAATACATAGGAATAAACCACTAAGAGTTTGAATTAGAAGTACACATTTTTAAGGACTCCCAAGAAAGGAAGCAGGTCTACAGAGCTATAAGGTGAAACTACAACACACAATATTAGTGATTTTGTTTTTGCTGTGTTTAAATGCCTGAGAACAGCAACTTGAGCTTGTTGAATTTTGTCATTCTGTCTACTATTCGATAATGTCTCCCTCATGTTTTATATCGCTTTAGAGATTGGCATGACATTTTGTACAATTTCTGTAGAACCACATCACAGTACATGAGTTCCCTCTTTTGTTGTCTCTAGTTTGGTATTTAATCTGCCCATTCTGTATGAAGTCTTCTCTAATTTTCAGCATAATTTCTTATTATTGATTTGATTCTTCATCAAATATGCTATTTTTAAAGCTACACTATTTAATACAGTTTTCATTACCATTTCTTTTTATAAATAAGTTTAAACAAAGTTGTTTTATCTCTACAAAATAGATCTACCACTTTAGGTTCTTTGAGCAAAAGAAGAGTATCTTTTTGATGTATTGCAGGCGTATGCTCTCTAGCTGAAGTTTTTTATATTTGATTGTAATTTATCAATTTAATGCTCATTTTAGTATAAATTCAATTTAGTGCTTATTTCAAGATAGTTATATGTATTCTGAACTGTAATAAAACTCTAACAGAAAGATGCTGTGTTTGCCCCTATTTATATCACTGTGAATATCCATAACTCTGAATGCATACATTAATACCTTAAGTCTCTCTGGAGGTTAAAAAAAGTATACAGAAGATCCCCTACAAAAGAATGAGACACATACAGGCAAGGCATTACAGTCTTCTCAGCTTGATACAGTACAGTAAAAGACAAGAAAGCCATGTTTTGAAGGTTCAGGTGAGAAATTAATTTGAACATAAAATTCTGGAATTAAAAGCAATATACATATACATATATGTATATGTGGGTGTGGGTGTGTGTATACAGACATACAAAATAACTGTTTCCTAATATTTTTATCCTTTGAAGACTTTTTTATGAAAATATATTTCCACAGTAAACAAGTACATCCACTATGGAGATCAGTATGGAGGTTCCTCAGAAATCTGAAAACAGATCTACCATCTGATTCATTTATTGACACTCTTGGATATATACCTCCCCCACACAAACTCTAAGTCAACATATAACTGAGCTACATAAATGTCCATGTTTGTTGCTGCACTGGCCAGGAAAAAGAACTAGCCTAGATGTCCAACAACAAGGAAATGGGTAGAGAAAATGGAGTAAAATGCACAATGGAAATTTTATGAAACCATAAAGAAATATTAAACCGTGATATTTTCAGGAAAATTGACGAAACCAGAAAGCATTATGTTAAGTGAAATGACATACTTAGAAGGATAAATACCATTTCTTTTGCCTCAAATATTGAATGTAGATTTAAAATTGTGTTTGTATTTATTTATATACTTGTGTAAGTTTATATATGTGTGTGCATCTCATGAAACTAGAAAGGAAATCATGAGAGGAAAGAGGTCTTAAGAGAGGTGGGAAACAGGGTAACAGATAACATGCAATAGGAAATCAGAAGAGGTGACTATCAGAGGAAGAAAGAAAACCAGCTGAGAAGGTAAGAGGACAGGGAGGAAGACAGGTATCTGTAGGGTATATTCTCTGCTCTGACATATGGCCATATTTTTACATGCAACTTAGCTAATAAGTTAAAATATCCTACCAGGATTCTCTGGGTATCAGATTTTTTAAGGCTCTTTCTCCAGTTTCCATAGTTCTTTGTGACTATGCTCATTTCATCTGAACATTTCATAATATGTACCAATGATCTGAAGGAGTACAGGCTTCCTTTTGCCAGAATATGAATTGCTAGGTTAGTAAGAATATCAGGTGTCTTTCTAGGTGGATTAAAAATATATTAATTATTATATGGTGCTTTATCCACTACCCACAATTCCTTATGCATTTCAAATTTCTTATAAAAATAGTATTGGGCTGATGATACCCCCTCCAAAGCTTAGGGAACATTTGTGAAAGAGGGAAAAATGGAAAAGTTGGAGGTTTGTGAGTCGTGTTGCAGAAAGACATCATCTGAACACAATGCACTCATGAATTCCTTTTCTTCAGTGGTATAACCACTGATAAGTTGTGAACGCTCTAGTAAACAACCTCTTCCCCAATGCTCATGAAAGCAACACTAATTAAATTCAGTGAGTCACACAAACACCAAAAAGAGACTTGTTGGGAAGAAGTGGTTACAACAGGAGAAGGTGGGCATGGAAGAGGGTAATGAAGAGTGAAAACATAAAATTCATTCTACACAAGCACAAAACTGTCAAAGAATAAAAATAAACTAAAAATTAAAAATAAACACATATAAACCTGAGTAATTTAGGAGCAACCATATAAGTGGAAAGTTTGTTTCCTCTTACTAACCACAAGAAAAATATTCAGGCCAGAAATATTTCATATTTACAGAACACTTTTTCAAAACCTAAAGCATTTAATATATCAAATAGAATGATATATATGTATATATATGTGTGTATATGTATGCATACATATAAATGCATACATATACATTGCAGCATGGGCATCAGAAAGCACAGATTTGAGTACTGAATTACAAACAACTGGCTATGAAACTCTTTGAGTAAAATATTCTTCATCCATAAAATATAAGGCATCAGCATTTCTGGGATAACCTGAATTTACCTTCCCAGTCAACTTGTTCCACAGTCAGGGCCAGCAATTCTAATGAGTAATGATTTGATCTTCCTTCGTCTTTGTTTTTACCTTCAGTATCTAATGCATTCATTTATTCATTTGTAAATCAGTTTCTTACCCTCCCTTACCCTGGACTGCCTCTTAGAGAAGTATATTTTGACAAAAATGACATTGTTCCTGCCTTAATTCTATTCAGCTTTGAAGCCAAATGATTTTAAATGTACTTCCAAAAATTATGCACAGCTTTATGTTCTTACAGCTTCAGTTTGCAATGAACTTCAAAAGCTCATTTCGTAAGTTTCAAAAACTTACAAAAGAGAAAAGTACTATTCTGGATTTCGAATGCCAGTGCTTGATATTTGATATAAAAACAAAACTATAACGAAATAAAATGATTTTGTTTTACTTATACACTGACGCTAAATTAGTTCAGAAAAGAATACTGATGGCACTTAACATAATTAAATAAGCACTGAAGTGTAAAGCTGTTCATGATGAGAATTTTATATTACACTTAAGGGGTCTATTAGTGTGCGGGTGTTTTAAAGTCTTTCTAGTTAATGACTATAGCAAAAAATACCATGGCATTTAAGAATATATATGCATAGGAGGCTGAAGAGATAGTTCAGTGGTTAAGAACACTGTTCTTGCAGAAGACCTGGGTTCAAATCCCAGCACCCACATAGCAGCTAACAACTGTTGATAACTCAGCCTCTTCTGTCCTCTGTGGGCATTCATTGCATGACACAGGTGCACTTACCTACATGCAGGCAATACACTCGTACACACAAAATAAAAATAATAAATAAAATATAAAAAAGAATATATATGCATGGAGATAATATGAAGAGAGGAAGAGAGAGAGAGAGAGGCTTTGTAATTCATTTCAGTAGCACTAAAATTAGTAACTCAGAGAGATTCCTCACAATTACAGTGTGTAATGAAGCCAGCACCAGATCCCAGGCACTGGGACTCCCCCACATTCTGTTTTATTTTTTTAAATTTTTATTTTTATTTTATAGTATGAGTGTATTGCCTGCATCCATGTTGTAAGTGCATCCATGTTGTGCAATGCCTGAGGAGGTCAGAAGAAGGTGTAAAGATTCCTCTAGAACTGAAGTTACTGATGGTTGTTAGCCACTATGTGGGTGCTGGGAATCCAACCTGCGTCCTCTGCAAGAACAGACAGTGAGTGCTGTTAACCAGTGAGCCATCTCTTCAGCCCCTACTTTCTTCTAATATAATGTATAAACTGCTTTGGACACCTATTATTTCTAACTATAAATTTTATCACTTTCCCTAGCACTCTGCCATCTTAGTTCTCAGACTTCCCTGGGTTACAGGGATCCTATGCAATCCTGAATCTGCACACACTTCATCTTGGCAGAGTGAGTCCATCCCACCGTCTCAGCTCTTAGCTGAGCTGGGGTTCTGAGATCCTCCCCCGCCCCAAACTTGCAATTTGGAGCTTCATCCCTGAGATTCCCTGGCGTTCTGGCATTTTAGCCATCAGATTTCCCCCATCACAGAAATCCTATCTCATGAGTTTGTTGTGTTGGCAATGCAAGTCAATTCCTGCCATCTCCACTCTCAGCCTAGCCTGGGTTTCTGGAATTCTTCCCCTCTCCAAACTTCTGGTTTGGAGCTCCATTCAGAGACCTTCTTGTGTACCTCCATCTGAGCTTTTTGGCCCGGACCTGAGAACTCCAATCCTAACCTACCAGCCAAGCTGCCCACATAGCAGCTCCATCCTACCCTGCTGATCCAGAATCCTAATGCAGTCAATCCCAAAATCCCAACTCAAAATTTGTACCTATCTCTAGCTGAACTAAGACCACTTTTTCACCCAAATTGTATATCAACATAAAGTGACTCCAAAACTGAAAACCAAGCACTGCTCAACTGAGGTATAACCCGATGAGTTGGGGAAACAATGAACAAGATGCAAACATTCAGTGAAGATGCAACCACTTACCCATACCAAGACATACCACCACACAAGTCCAAGATGCCCAGGCCTCAGCAAAAAACATTTAAACAGCATGAATAACCAATATACTATGGATCATACAGAAATTAACAGCTCCACTTTAATGTTTCCTGAGAATGACAACAAAGTGGATACACAAAACAATGATGTCAAAATAGCAATTAAAAATGTGTTCAAGGAATTCAGAGGTTATGAATAAAAAATGAATAAAAAATGAATGAATGGGAAAAACAGGGAAACCATGGTGGAAGCATTAGCATGTGAAAGATAAATAATGCCTAGCTAGTTAAAAAAAAAAAAAAAAAAGAGGGAACCATAATAGCCAACAACCTACTGACAAATTATACATACAACTAGATCAAGGAACATAATATATGTCTAGTCAAGGTTTATATGAGAATATTTGGCTTTTGCCCACGCTTTACCTATGTAGCACATGGTAATTAAAAGTATCAGACTGGTGGAACTAACGTTCTTGGATGTTTAACAGCAATACTTTGAGGCCTGTACTAATCTGGTCAGAGGGACTAAAAGGACAGTTTTTGCTCCTTGCTCTCCAAGGTCAACTAAGTTCAGGGGACTATGGAGCATCTCTCAAAATGTCCTGTAACTGTGGTGAGTCACCTGTCCTATTGACCAAGGAGGGTATGGAGACCCCACCAGATGGACTTATGTATCCAGGGTTTCTGTGAGCACAGGAAAATATTAAATATTAAAACACACACACACACACAAAAAAAAAACCTGAATGAAGACCGTGAAAACACAAACAGTTGAATGAAATAACTAAAACAATTCAAAACATGAAACTAGAATTCAATAAAGAAATAGAATCTCTGAAGTAAAGCCAAACTGAAATGAGACTTGAAATTAAAAACTGAGAAACTCAAACAAAAAGAGGAAATAAGCAAAAAGAAGTGAAGGAAATGAAACAGAGAATATCAGATCCTTGAGACAAGCTTGAGGAAATGGATTGCTCAAGCAAAGAAAATGTCAAATAAAAAATAAGCCAGGAACAGAATATGCAAGACCTTTGGGACACTTGAGAAAACCAAACCTAAAGATCATAGGTATAGAGAAGAAAAAGAAACCCAGGTCAAAGGCACAAAAAACATTTTTAAAATAAATCATAGAAGAAAATTTCCCCAATCTGAGAAAAGAGGGACCTATCAAAGTGTAAGAGGCATACAAGACCAGAAAAGAAACTCCCCATATCGTATAATAGTCAAAACAATAAACGTACAGGACAAGAAAAGATATTGAAAGCTGTGAGAGAGAATGATCAAGTCACATATAAAGGCAGGCACATCAGAATGATAGCTGACTTTTCAATGGAGACTCTGAAAGCCAGAAGGGCATGGACCAATGTCCTACAAGTCATGAAAGAACACAGAAACCAGCCCAAATTACTATGCCCAGCAAATCTATCAGTTTTAATTGAAAGAGAAAAAAATACAAGATAAAAACATATTTAAGAAATTTATGTCCATAAAAATTGCTCTATAGAGAATATTTGGTAGAATACTTAATTCAGAAGAGAAGATCAAACATTCTCAAGAGGGGACAAATAATAAATCAGCTGTTCCAAGACAGTCAACCAAAAGAGGTCTAAGAAAACAGCACTACAACATAAGCCTAACAGGAATTAATAAACACGGGTCAATAATAATGTTCAATATTAATGGTCTCAACTCCCCAATAAAAAGACGCAGACTAACTTTTTGGATTAGAAAATAGGATCTATCAATTTTCTGCCTCCTAGAAACATACCTAACCAACAATATCAGCACCACCCTAGGAAAAAGGACAGAAAAAAATATATTCCAGTTATATGGAACCAAGAAACAAGCAGAAATCGCTATTCTAATAGCCAACAAAATAGACTCCAAGCTAAAACCAGCCAGAAGAGACAGGGATGGTCACTTTATATTCATTAAAGGAAAATTCCACCAAGAAGAAATTACAATCCTAAATGTATATGCACCTCTCATATGAGCATCTAATTTTGTTTTTAAAAATGTGTTTGTGCTAAAATCTCACATTGATTCCAACACGGTGATATTGTGTAACCTCAATACTCCACTCTCACCAATGAACAGGTCAACCAGATAAAACTAAACGGAGAAAACCTGGAGTTAAATGACACCAGAAATCAAATGGACTTTACAAACATCTACAGAACTTTCCATCCAAACAACAGAGAATACACTTTCTTCTCAGCAGCCCGTGGCACTTTCCTAATTAGCCACATATTAGGACACAAACCAAGTCTCCACAAATTTATGAAAATTGAAATATCATCTTGTATTCTATCTGAACACAAAGGAATAAAGCTAAACATCAATAAAAATAAAAATGAAAAAAGCATACAAATTCATTACTGATCAAAAATTGGATCACGGGAGGAATTAAGAAGGAAAGAAAAAAGTTTTCTAGAATTGAAAGAAGATGAAAACACAAAGTAAACAAAACTTTTGCAACACAATGAAGGCAGTTCTAAGAGGAAAATTATAGCATTAAGTGCCTACACTAGAAAATTAGAAACAACTCATATAAATAAATTAATGATATACATGAAAGCCTTGGGAAACCAAGAACAAACAATGCTAAAAAGGGTACATTGGAAGCAATACACAAAATCAAGATTGAAATTAATGAAGTAGAAATGAGGAAAACTATACAAAAGTCAATGAAACAAAGAGTTGGTTCTTTGAAAAGACTAACAAGATTGACAAATTTTTAGCCAGATTAATCAAAAGAGAGAGAGAGGACCCAAATAAAGTCAGAGAGGAAAAGCAAACATTACAGCAGACCCAGAGGAAATTCAGAAACTCATAAGAACATACTTTAAAAATATGTATTTCATGAAACTAGAAAATCTGAAAGAAATGGATAACTTTCTATCTATATGCAGGCTACCAACATTAAATAAAAATTACATAAATAATCTAAACAGGTCCATAACAACAAAGGAGCCAAACAGAGTAGTTAAAAATCTCCCAACTAAAAAGAGCACAGGACCAGATGGATACATCACAGAATTCCAACAAGGCTTCAAAGAACTAATACCAGTACTCCTCAAATTATTCCATAAAATAGAAAATGAATGAACACTTCAAAATTCCTCCTATGGAGCCAGTATTACTCTAATACCCAAACCAGATAAACACCAAATAGGAAAAGAAAATTATAGACCAATCTGATGAACATAGTTGCAAATATTCTCAATAAAATACTTTCAACGTGAATGAGGGAACACATCAATAAAGTTATCCACCATGATAAAGTTGGTTTCATCTCAGAGATGAAATCAATAAGATGTAAATCTTATTGATTTACAACATATGTAAATTAATAAATGTAATCCACCAAATAAACAGACTTCAGGAGAGAAACGAAAAAATCGAACATCCATCCATGAAAAAAATTCATAAAGAACCTAGGTATACAGGGGACATATCTCAACAAAATAAAGGAAATATACCACCATCCCACAGCCAACAATATATTAAAAGGAGAAAAACTGGGAGCGAGTCCCTTAAAATCAGGAACAAGACAATGATGTTCACTCTGCATTTCTGTTAATTATAGTACTTGCAGTCTTAGCTAGATCAATAAGACAAATGAAAGTGATAAAGGGAATCCAAAATGGAAAGAAAGAAATCAGAGCATCTTGCTTTGCAGATGATATGATTCTATACATAAAGGATCCTAAAGATTCAACCAGAAAATCCCTAGAGATGATAAATACATTCAGGAAAGTAGCAAAATATTAAATTAACACCAACAAATCTGTAGCCTTTCTATACACCAACAACAAGCATACCAAGAGAGAAATCCAGGAAATGATCCTGTGAAGGTTTGAATGAGAATGCCCCCCATAGGCTCCAAGTATTTAGACATTTTGTCCCAAGTTGGTGGTGCTGTTTTTGGAGGTCTTAGGAGGTGTGGCCATGTCGGAGAAAGCACATCACTGGAGGCAGGCTTAGAGAGTTCTTAAGCCTTGCCCCATCTCCAATCACTCTTGGTTTCCTGTGCCTGCTTGAAGATGTGAGCACTCCTCTTTCTGTTCCAGTCATCTCTGCCACCATGCTTCCCCATGACAAACTCTAATTCCCCCTGGAACTGTAAGCTCAAATAAATTATTCCTTTTATAAGTTCTCTTGGTCAGTGTTTCTATCACGGCAACATAAAAGTAACTAATACAAGTCTCAATCATGATACCCTCAAAATTCATAAAATATCTTGGAATAAATCCAACAAATAGTGTGAAGGACCTGTAAAATAAAAGCTTTAAGACTTTGAAGAAAGAAATTGAAAAAGACAGCAAAGATGCGAAGACCACCTATGCTCATGGATCATTAGAATTCATATTGTAAAAATGGCCATCCTAACTAAAGTAATCTACAAATTCAATGCAACACCATTAAAATCACAACACAATTTTTCATAAAAATGATAAAACAATCTCAAATGTCATATGGAAATACAAAAAACAAAAACAAACAAACAAACAAACAAAAAACAGGCTAGCCAATATACTCCTGAACAATAAGAGAACTAACTGCTGGAGGCATTACTATCCCTGATCTCAAATTATACTACAAAGCTATAGTACTAAAAACAGCATTGTCCATCTATCAATGAATGGGTAATGAAGGTGTAGTATGTATGCACAGTGGAATATTTTTCAGCTCTTAAAAAATGAAATTATGAAATTCTCAGGTAAATGAATAGAACTAGAAACAATCATCTTGAGTCAGGTAATCCAAACTCAGAAAGACAAACATCACATGTTCTCTATCATATCTGGATGCTAGCTTGCAATCTTATATGTATGTTTCAATTTGAAAATTCAGAGAGGTCAAGAAACTAATAGCCAGCGATGGGTGGGTAGGAGGGGAGGTGTTTTAGGAGGGATGGTACAATGAAGTGATATAAGAAGAAAAGGAGAACATTATAATAGATAGGGTTAAAGAGGGTGGGGAAATGGGCATGCAGGGCAGAGGAGGGAGTATAGGGTGGGATAAGTAGCACTAAAGACCTTTAGAAAAGACCATATGGAATCTTACCACTATAGAAGGTATATACATACACATCATTAGCAGTTATTAAAAAGGAGTTACCCTATAACAGGTGGACAACTGCCCTTTCTAGACATCATAGGCTAATTTAAAAAAATAAAACATTGCCAGGAATGGACTCTCTCTCAAGAAACTATTGAGTATATACCCTCAAACAATACTAGCCATTGACCGTGCTCTTGGTAACCTATCAGAATGGTAAAACCCTATTGCTGAAGACATTATATACATGAACTCTAGAACAAACAAGGATAAATCAAGATAGTGCTGAATTCAGAGCCTCATCTCTGAGACTAGCGTTCATAGTGGGGAAAGTTCTATGCAAGCTCTCAGATGGAAAAACTACTCATCAACTTTACCTACCTGTGAATTCTGTGAATTGCAGTAGTCACTGACCTGGCAAGATATGCCCACTGGTACAATAGTGGCACAAATATTATGGGAGTAAACCAACCACTATTTAATTGGATTTAAGGTATGCTTCCTAGGATGGAGCCCACACCTGACATTGATATCAGGCCTAGGAACCTGAGGTTAGACTGGTCACAGGACATAGGGGAGAATCTAATACCAGTTTTCTACTAAATAGTTATATTAAACTGACTCTTGATGACTTATTGTATACCTATAGATTAATGCATCTCTCACTTCTCACCAGAGAATTCTCCTTATGCAGCAGATAGTGATACCTTATTCATATAACCTACAGAACATTACAGCTTGGTAACCAGAACCCAGTAGAGCACAAGTTGTTGACCCCTGTGATCTTGTAGTGCTTTGGCAGCTGTGACTCACTACTGTTACCCAGCATCACTGATACCCCAAAGTGCCTCACTCAGTATGCCCTAACCCAAGTAAACATCAAAATTCAAAGCAGACATTCTAACAAATACGTACTGATTTCACATCATCCTATAGTTCAAAAGTTAGTAAGTTTCATCATCCTAGGTTGTGGACTATGTGTGTTTTTTAGTCCACGGTTAAACTAAAAGGAGAAGAAGGGGCTCCAGAGAGGGGGAATAATAGGAGACAGGTATTATCAAGGGAAAAATGGGGAAACTGGAGGTACTTAAACTAGGAAGGGAGGAGTGATGTTAGAGAGAGAGAGAGGAGAGATTAAATTTAGGAAGCCTAAAAGCCAAGGGAGGAAGTGTATTAACACAAATACCCCTGAAAAATAAACATACAATATCTGAACGTAAGTGCATGTGTGTACCTGAAGGCTATGTAACAAGGACCATTGTGCCCGACAGGAGAACCCTCCCTCAAGTTATTGGTCAGGGTAGTCCAAGAGACTCCCAAAATACACAGGTTATTGTCACAGTCCATGATTAATTCCCAGAACTTGAGGGGAAGACCTATTGCTGAAGACAGGCCATTCTTCAGACACAGGACTTGAAGCAATGGAGCTGAAATTAACTTGGAAAACTTCTCCGTGAAGACTAGTTCTCCTAGTTCTAGAGGATACTAAGTAAACTACTAAGGGAGAAAATTGATTGATCAATTGATCAGTTTGCCAAGCTAAAGCCTAATAACCGTAATGACTGGCACAGCAAACTATCTCTATTACTGCAGTAGTGGCACTTATATCTAGGGAATAATCAGCAGCTATCTAATTGGACTTAAAGCCCTCTCAATGGGAGGGAACTCATGGGTGGCACTGTAAATATAGCCAAATACACATGGCTGGAGAGGTCATGGATCCTAGAGAAACACTATCTCTGGCATATGTAAAGACAAATGAAATTTCTTACTATATGCTAAATATGGACCCTTATACTTACAGATAAGTATACAGTACACCACTCATCAAAGAACTTCTTTTTACAACAAAGAGAGGCTATTACAGAGTTCCACAACTGGCCACACACAGAGAATATATTCCTGAGAAATGCCTATCCTAACATGACACATCTATAGTGGAACTTCTACACCCAAGGCTCATGGAACATAGCAGAACATGGGATAGAGAGAATAATAATACATTCCTCAATACTCACTAGCAAAGGCTCCTCATACAGTAGAGTGGCAATGCACACAGAAGGCTACAACTGGCCAAGTTTTAGAGAATGATAAACTGCAGAGTGTATGTCCCTGGGTAGGACTTCTGTATTAAATCTCACCCAGCTACAGCTCAGGCACCATTCAGAAACAGGAGGTGGAAAGATTTTAAGAGCCAGGGTTGGTGCATGAACATAAAGAAATAGGCTTTCAGGCCTCTGAGAACTTGCTCATATGGACTTGCAACAATGGTGACAGCATGAACAAGACCCATGCACACTCAATCAGACAAAAACCCAGCACAAAACTGGGAAAATGGGTAGCAGGTCTCAACCCCAGCAGATGAAATATTGGCAACTGATTACTGTGTGGTGAGGGAGAGCAGATCTTTCTTAAAGGAGTGACTATAGATAGGCTGACTAGACTCCAGTGGATAAACATCCACCAAGGGACATTTGGGTACAAATGCTTGACCAGATAGGATTTAACAAATGACAGAATGAATGAAATACGGGAGGGGATTGCTACAGGGGGAACACAGATGGGGGAGAGGGTGTAAATTTCATTAAGATGGATGATATGAAATGCACAAAACTCAGTAAAAGTATTTTAAAAAATAAAACACAAGAAAAAAGAAATTAGCTCAACAAGGCAAACTTAGTTACTACAATCACACTTATACTTCAGGAGGAAGAAAAGATGGATAGATTCTCTGGCTCTCCAAATTTAATTACAGAGCTCATTTCTGTGAAATGGAAATATAGCAGGTAATTTTTGTAGTCCTCAAGTAAGATGCCTTCATTTTTATATGCAGAACCTCCTGAAGTAGTTTAGTCCCTATGAAAACCAAACTCATACAAGAGAATCCCATCTGTGGCTCTATCTGGAGTTATATTTTACTATCTCAGGAGTTCATGTGCCTTTGTGTATAACATGGAAAAACCGAGAGACATGGAACAAAGTCCTATAGTTCTTTTTTCTTACTCTCTTGTCCAAACTATGAATGTATTATTTAAGCATTCAAAACATAGTGGATTTATAGGCTATGATCTTCCAATAATTAGGACATCTATATACACTTCCAGAGTCATTCTGTTAATAGAAACATGTGAAAGTGGATAAAATGAAAATTCAACTTCAACAAGGTGACTAGGACAAAACACCTGATTTGGATCCAAAAAAATGAGGATACACGCTCTGGTTTTGGAGTTGCCCCTGTGCTATTTCTAGATACTTTTTCTTACATGAAAATGAAGTGCTTAGGTCCTCTGAACCACTAATGAGCCAAAGTGTATGTTTTCTTAGGCTGAAAAGTGTTTTGAACATTTCATTGTGATGGTTGTTGAAACAGCAACACCCACCAGAATTTACTCAACCTAATTTTGCTCATTGTTAATTATATTTAAAGTTGAGTGGGCTTAAAAGTATGTGATACATTTCACAATGGAGTCCTACTCAATGGTAAAGAAGGACAAAATCATGAAATTTGTAGATAAATGGATGGAACTAGAAACTTATACTAAGTGAAGTAACATAGACTCAGAAAAACAATCTATGTTCTCCCTCAAATGTGGACCCTAGGACCAAATCCTTATATTTAAGCATGTATCCAGATGTAACTGCAAGAACCAGAATAATGAAAAGCAACCAGGAAGGCAAAGAGAAAGAAAAAACCAGAGATAGAACAGTAGGAGACAGGTGTTACTAAGTGGGGAATGTATAAAAATGGAGCTACTTAAATGGGAGTGGGGAGGGAGGGTTATACAAGGAAACTTGGGAATAAAGGGAAAGAAGGCACTCAAGAGAGGTGGGACCATAGGAGGCTGATATTATCAAGGGAGAAACAGGGGAAATGGGGACACTTTAAATGGGGAACTCATGGCAGAAGGGTTAGACAGTGTGAGAGAGAGGGAGAGAGAGGAGAGATAAATAATGCCTAGCTAGCTTAAAAAAAAAAACAGAGGGAATCATATTGCTCCAACAACCTAATGACAAATTACACAATATCTCAACATGAGTCCATGTGTATAGCTAAAGGCTACATAACAAGAAACAGTACCAGACAGAAGAAACCTTCCTTTGAGTTGTTGGCTAGGGCTGGCCAAAAGATTTCCAAAATTACACAGGCTATTGCCACAGCCTTTGATTACCTCTCAGAACTTGAAGGTAAGACCCTGTCGCTAAAGACAGAACATACTTCAGACACAGGATTTGGAGCACTAGAGCTGCAACTGACCAGAAACTGCTTCCCCTGAAGGCTAGCTCTCAGCCTTGGAGAGCACTATGAAGGTGCCAAGGGAAAACATCAATTGATGGTCCAACACAAACTTCAAGACCAAACAACCACATCAATGGCTGGCACAGCATACAACATTGGTGCATAGTGGCACTTTTGTCTTGGGGAAAATCAACAGCTACCTAATTGGTCTAAAAGCCCACTCAGTGAGAGGAAACTCAGGTGTGGCACAGTAAACATAACCAAATACACATGATGGAGAGGTCATAGATCTTAGAGAAAACCCCAAGACTGTCACATCCTTAGACTAATATAATTTCTTGCTATTTGCAAAATATGTATTCTTTTATTTACAGAATAATACCCCAGTCACCACTCATCAAAGAACCTTATTTTGCACCATTTGGAGACTGTTACCAAGTACCACAACGGGTCACACACAGACATTGTGTGTGAATTTTCCAGTCCTAAGTGACACATCTACAAGGCAACATCAACACCTAGGGCTTATGGAACATAGAACAATGGTAAAGAAGAGGACACAAATGAATCTCTCAATTCTTATTAATGAAGCTCCCTCATGCAACAGAGGGCCAGGAACACAAAAGGTCAAAAATGGTCAAAGTCTAGAGTTTAAGAATCTGCAGAATACTGGTTGTATTAGTCAGGGTTCTCTAAAGAAACAGAACCAGTAGAATGAATATATATATATAGAGATTTATCAGCTTAGCTCACAGGATAGAGTCCGAGTAGTCCATCGATGGCTGCACCACTGGAGAAGCTGCACCACACTGGAGAGGCTGAGAATCCGTAGTCACTCAGTCCACAAGGCTGGATGTCTCAGTAGTCCCAATCTGGTGCTGAAGGTCTGACAAATTCCAAAAGATCAGCTAGTCTTCAGTATACAGCAGCACTACGAACTCACCAGAGAGAGAGAAGGCAAGCAGCAAGAAGCCTGGCATGCTCCTCTGCCTTGGTCTTTTATACCGGCTGCCATCAGAAGGTAATGCCCACATTTAGGGTGTGTCTTCTGGCTTTCGATGATCCAATCAAGAAGATCTCTTTCATTTCAGTTAATCCCAGATCCAGTCAATTTGACACCCAGGATTAACTATCACACTTGTTTTTTTGGACAGAACTCCTACATTAAACTTTGTCCACCCAGGGCTCAGGCAGCATTGTGGAAGAGGGGGCTGAAAGATTGTATGAGCCAGGGAGAAGGTGCATGGCCATTTGGAAGGAGAGTCTTACAAGCTCCTGGGAACGTGCTTATATGATTCTATGGTAATGGTATCAGCATACACAAGTCCCATGCAAATTCAGGCAGAAAAAAAACCCAGCATAGATCCAAGGAAATGAACAGCAGACCCCAATCTTAGCTGAAGAAATATTGGCAACCAACTACTACTAGGTGAAGAAGAGCTGATCTTCCTAAAACAAGGGACTCTAGATAAGCTGACTAGACCTCAGTGGATGAACTTGCACTGGGAAACATCTAGGGCACTGACTTGATACAGTGGGCCTTAACAAGGGTGACAAAGTATATGGGTTCCAGTATGGGGACTATGGGAGCACCAGTGGGATGGGGGCATAAAGATTATTAAGATTGTTTGAAATGTTCTGTATGAAATACACAAAAATTCAATAAAAACAAATTTATATATATATAATACCTGATAATATTTCTATTTTGATTTATCTTTATGAAGCTATTTTTTAACTATTTAATTCATTTAGGATTTAGTGACACTTAAAAGGTTGTTAAAACTCTTGAGTTTTTCATAGCACGTTCAACTGAAGTTTGTTACATATGGTGTTATATCTTAATAAACTTGATTAAGAGATGCACAGTCCCCTTTGATATCTTAATAGTATGTACTTAGAAACTTTCCCATGTAGTGAAATTCAGAATTGTGAAGGGCAAAATTAGGAATTTAGGGTACAATAAGTAGGAAAATCATATCAATACATTTTTCTCAAGACTGACAACATGCAGGAGCAACTCTGTAAATTCATTCCCTTTTCACAGGAGCTAGAAATGGGAGATGAGACCAAGAAGAGACCCTCAGTGGATGATTGAGCTAGCAATGAGAAGAACTTAAGCTGACAGTGAGAAGACATGAATACACAAATCCACTCTGTTGATTCAACTTGTGGACTTCTCTTCTTCACCCTAAGAAACCTTTGGGTTCTCTGAAGCTTAGCACTTTCTTTCTCATTGAAGATACCAAAAGGTCTCAAAGAAATTGTTCCTACAAATAAGATAACTTTGAATACAGCTGCATAGCTACAGTGCAGCTCATCTTTATGCACAAAGAATTTCATTAGATCTGATAGGAGTGCTGGGAGATAAACAAGTCATGCAAGATACAGAGATAATGAACCAAAGGCTACAAGTATCTTGCCTGGGAGCTTTCTTAGCCCAGGAGATATGTTATTATTTCTTTGCTTGGTCTCTAATGTTTGGCTGATTGTTTCTGTTGCTATATATATCTAACAAATGAAGATTTTTTTTTAGAAATCAGTGAATCCAATTATAAATAATTGATACAGAGAAATGAACAAAGCAAACCTGTTTTTTCATTTAGAGCCATGGCCAAGATTCTATACAGTCAAGTTCAAAAATGTGACTCAAAGACTTCACCAGTTGGTCATGATGATGATAATTCCACAAAGCAAAGGATCCCCTGAAATCAGGGTACTGGTAGGACGGTCAGTCAGTAAAGTGCTGGCCTTGCAAGCCTAAGCACCTGAGTTTGGTCCCCAGAACTCACATTTAAAAAGCTGAGTGTGGCACCACACACTTGTAACTCCAGCACTAGGAAAGTACAGGCAGATTGGGGGGGCAGCTTGGTCCATCAGCCTAACCTACTAGCTGAGTTCTAGGCCAATGAGAGAACTTGTCTGAAAAAAATGGTGAATAGGGCCTCAGGGATGATACTCAAAGTTGTTCTCTGACCTCCACATGCTGCACACACATGTACATATGCACATGCAAAGATCAGGATATTTTTAGCTTATCAGAAGTTGGCAAAATAACATATGATTCAGTTCATATGTGAACTGAATCATATATGCTTTCAAGTATCAATGACAACTGATTGGCTAGGCCAGAGTAAACAAATTCAAGCTCTTCTTTTAGTCAACTAGGCATGCAACTGTAAGAATCTCAAATATAATGTGAGGAGTTTATTATCCTGTATATTGGACGCTTGTAAAACAAATCTCTTACTTCCTGCTGCTTCTTAACTTAATAAGCATGACAACAACATCCAAAATTACATCTTCTATGTAGAAAGAAATATGCTTTAAAACAGACAAAACCTTAAGGTAGAATGAAAACAAAGGACTTAGTGTATTATGGTAGCAACAAGATTAGTCTTGAGGTTCTGCTTCCTGATGGGGATGTAACGTGACAAACTGGACTTTAGCTCCTAAAGACATGCCTTCTGCTCATTCCGTCATGCTTTCCCCACTGCTGCCATTCCTTCCCAGCATGGTGCTATCATTTTCTCCCACTGTAAGGCAGGAAAAACCTCCCTCCCTAAATTGCTTCTTGTCAGATACTTTGTCACAGCAACAAAAAAGTTAACCAATCCACAGGGCATGGAAACACCCTCTCTGCCTCAGTTTCCCTTAGTAGTGAGGTAATGGCATCTCTATGCAAAGAAGCTCCACGGCAGTCTGATGCTGAGAAGTAGTTTGGGAAGCAGTCAGTCTCTGAATCAGATGCTTATATGTAAGTGTTCTAAAAATTATCACACATTTCTTTTCACATGTTGTTACACTAAATTTTCCCCTCCCCCTTCTTGAGAGACACCCGCCATGCACGCCCTCTGAGACCCCAGGGCTAACAAACCACAGAATATCCTTTATTTGGGTTTTAGCACGGTTTATATGACCTTCGGGAAAGGGTGACTTACAAAGCATAAGCTCCCATAGCCCATCTTCTACATTTTGACTAAGCTTTGAGATCCTCGCCATGTCCTGCCCAAAGTTTGCCAGCTGTCCATGCACCATCTTGGCCCTTGAGCTCCGGCAGTCCCAGGGGCCACGGCAGACTGACTCACTCACTTGCCTGCTATTTGCTGCTCCCCAAATGGTGCCAACTCCTCCTCCTTTTTCCCAGTGTGCTCTGCTTCTCTCTGGGTCTCTAGACCCACCCCCTCTTTTCCTCAGAGGACGAATTTACCCAACACATGTGAGGAGAATGTCTGCCCTATATTTATATTTGTTCCTGTTAATTAACTTTTTTCTTTTCATTCCTGAAGTCCATATGAATAAAATTTAGTTCACATCTTCAGTCTGAGTCAGACTGATTTTTCTTTGATAATGAAAAACTTATACTGAAGGGAAATAATCAAGGTCAGAGGTGAATAAAGTGTATGCACAAATGATCATATACATTAATGCTCTGGGAAAAGGAGAGTATTTCTTCCTCTCCCACACAAACATTTAGCCTAGAAGCAACCAGGTCCACTGTGCAATGTCCCTTATTGACTAGAGCTTAAAGTCCCAAGGACATCTTCACATTCACTGGCCTGACAGTAACTGGCAACTATCAAACTAGGAAGTGATTCAAGTAAGGGTCACCAGCAATGCTAAAAGCATCAACTGGTAGGTCTGGAGGTCAGACAGGAACCAGTCTTAAACTGTTGCTGCAGATGACTTATTCAGCACCAAGGGAAAGAGACCTGCACACCTGAACCCTCGTGATCTGACTCAGCACCACCGGAAATACAGGGCACTGGCAATAAGTGCCTTCTCATAGGACAAATACAGCATCATCAGGAAAAAAAGAAGAGTACTTAAAACAAAATATTTAAACTCTCAAAATTAAACATTAAGTAAAATAATCAAATTCCACAGTTGAAAAAAAGTCATGAGCAAACATTTCACACAAGAAGGGATGTAGAATGAAGATAAGCATATCAAATGATACTCCATATTATCATCTATCAGGAAAATGGGAAATGAAACCACAGCAATATTTCTCAACATTCTTATCAAATGAGCAAAAATAGAAAGTGTTGACATCAAATACTGACAAGAGTACAAAGAAACTGAATCACTTCCCTACTATTGGCAGAAATCTAAAATGGCACAACCAGTCTAGAAAAGTCTTCATGATGGTTAACTTTGAATGTCAATTCAACAGGATTAAGAGAAATTTAGATATCTAGTAGAGGATTGCTTCTTTGTGTTTCCAGAGGACATCAGTATGTGAATCAGTGGACTGAGTGAAGGAAGGAAATTCCTGCTTTATGTGGACCTGTGCCATGCAATTAAGTGGGGACCCAGGGACAGCATAGCAACAAAGGAAAAGAAAACCCTCTCTCTCTCTCTCTCTCCCTCTCTCTCTCTCTCTCTCTCTCTCTCTCTCTCTCTCTCTCTCTCTCTCTCTCTCTCTCTCTCTCTCTCTCTCTCTCTCTCTCTCTCTCTCTCTCTCCCTCTCTCTCTGTCTGTATGTGTGTGTGTGTGTGTGTGTGTGTGTGTGTGTTGGCTAAGACACCTTTCTCTTTTTACCCTTGAACATCAGATCTCCTGGAACTCTGACCTTTAGGCTTCAGGCTTGTACCAGTAGTTCCCTCAAACCCCTGGTTCTCTATAGTCTATTGTTTCTTTTGTTTGAAGATTTATTTATTTTTAATTATGTGTATGAGTGTTTTTCCTGCATGTAGGTCTGTGTATCATGTACATGCCTGGTGCTAGTAGAGGCCAGAAGAGGGTGTCAGATCTTCTGGAACTGAAGTTGCAGATAGATGTGAGCTATCATGTGGATGCTGGGAACCAAACTTGGATCCTTGGAAAACAGCAAGTGCTCTTAATGGCTGAGCTATCTCTTAACCCCTATTCTGTTGCTTCTATTTTTTGGCAAAACCCTAACACAGTTTGACAGTTTGGTTGGAAAATTAGACATGCAATTAACAACAGACAGAGTTAACTACCATCTAACACAGTAATCTACGCACAATGCTCATAGCTATATTTTCAATAGGCAAAAGCTATAAATATAGGTGAATATTTAATATTTAAATAGCATAGTGAATCCATTAAATGGAATATTACACATCTCTGAATTAGTAAAAGGAGCATGATTTTACTTTATCTTTTCAAATATCTTACTTATTTTTATTTTATGTGTTTGAGTGTCTTGCCTACATGTATGTAAGTGTACCCATGTCTTGCAATGCCTGTGGAGGTCAGAAGAAGGTGTCAGATTCCCTGTAACTGGAGTTATAGACAGTTGTTAGCTGCCATATGGGTGCTTGGAATCAAAGAAGGGTCCTCTGAAAGAGCAGCCTGTGGGAAGCAAGCACGGCCAAGCCAGCCAAAGATGGCGCCCTGGCTGGCTGCCAAACCTCGTGCTGTTTACTTCTACTCTTGGCTGACTGCCAAGGCTCGTGAATCCCGCTTGTTTACTCCAAACATGGTGAGCCGAACAGGTGCTGCCAGCCTGATGATCTTGCTACATGGCCAATGAGCTGCCACTCTGCCTGCCCGCTGCACGTGTGTGTGCCCTGATTGGTCCTGGCCTCGGGGAGGGCTGTTGGAAACGCTATATGAACAGC
>NW_008328749.1:55389-55917 GCF_000622305.1 Nannospalax galili
TAATTTAAGTGAGCTCCTACAATTATCTAAGATTAAAGTATATTTGGTGGAAATGTCAGCAGTAGGGTCTAATTTTAGTATGTTCACTTGGTTGGAGTGGAGCAATGTTTAGTGAAGAAAGTTGCCAAAAATTAGACAGAGATGTATTTCCCATTTAGAGAGCAGCAGGCTGAATATGTCTGATGGGATAGTACTGCTAATCGTGTACACTAGACTCCCAAGATTTCCCCTGTCCTCACCAAATCTAAGCCAGGTAATAGGAACAGAGCACTTGTGGGAAGCGAGCACAGCCGAGCCAGCCAAAGATGGAGCCCTGGCTGGCTGCCAAACCTCGTGCTGTTTACTTCAACTCTTGGCTGATTGCCAAGGCTCGTGAATCCCGCTTGTTTACCCCAACTCTGAAGTATTATGGTGAGCCAAACAGGTGCTGCCAGGCTGATGATCTTGCTACGTGGCCAATGAGCTGCCACTCTGCCTGCCCGCTGCCGTGTGTGTGCCCTGATTGGTCCTGGCTGGGGGGAGGGCTGT
>NW_008328749.1:55990-58979 GCF_000622305.1 Nannospalax galili
CAGCATCATAGTGGGTGAGATAATGAAGAGAATATGAGAGAGAATAAGAGAGAATAAAAGAAGAAAGAGAAACAGAAGCTTGAACCTCACCTTGGTGTCTGTGTCGTCTTTCCTGGACTCCGCTGGACAGAGTCCCGGCTCGCGACAGCAGCCAGTGTTTTTAACCACTGAGCCATCTCTGGAGACCCCAAATTTCATTTTTTTTAATAAAGACTTGACTGGTTAGTATGGAGAAATGGGAAGAACAAAAGCAATAGTGTATGTTGTAGGACAAGAGAGATTTAGAAACAGTGCTGGTGAAGGTCCAAGGACATTGACTGTCCCACAAATCATCTTTCAATCAAGGAAGGTTTTTTCAATCACCTGAATCAGGACAATGGTAATGCTTCCTTTCTTATCTTCTGGGAGTCCCAATGCTAATCTTACAGTATTTTATACCCCTTCTTTACCTCAGGAACCACAAAGAACACCAAGGTTTAACTTCCTAACTTTTATTTCATACTACTTTTCACTTCCACTCAGCCAAATTTTCCTCCCTCTTAGACTATTGGATGTACTATTTTAATTACCATGAACTAGGTGATTTCATTAGTAGACTTAGATTTCTTAGAACTCTGGAGGCTGAGTTTAAGGTCAGCCCATGTTGCAATTCTTGTTGAAAGTTTGCTTTCTCTTTATAGAGGGCATCTTTTCACTGAAACTTCCAATGTTAAAAAGCACAGAGCATACACGTTCTCTTATCTTTCTTATAAAGGCCCAACTCAGTCCTGAGGACTCCCTGCTCACGAGTAAGTAACTGCCAAAGAGAAATCTCAGTACTTTGAGAATTAGGGTTCTAACAAATGAATTTTGAGGTGGTGTGACCATTCAATCCATAGCATCCTTCAAATATCCATTCTTGCTCTCAAATTCCATGTGCTAAAGTAAATTCCTTTAATTGGTCCCACCTTTTCTCATGTTCCTTTCCTCTTGACTCAAATTTAAACTCAGAGAACCTGATGACAGCAAATTACCTTGTCAATGAAGGTGTTTGCTGTATTTCCCTTATTCAAACTTCAAACAAATGAGTACTAACTTCTTTAAATTTTTTTCTGTTGTTTTTGTTTGTTTTGGGTTTTTTTTGAGACAGGATCTCCCTATAGCCCCAGCTGGCCTGGAACTCACTATGTAGACCAAGCTGGCCTTGACTCACAGAGATCCACCTGCCTCTGCCTTTGAGTGCTGGGATAAAATATATATACCACCACACCTGGCCTGTTAACTTCTTAAAATTTGAAACAATAGAGCCAGGCATGGTAGCACATGCCTTTAGTCCCAGCACTAGGGAGGCAGAGGCAGGTGACTCTCTCAGTGAGATCAAGGCCAGCCTGGTATAGATAGCAAGTTCCAGGCCGGCTGAGGCTACAGAGAGAGGCTGTCTCAAAAAAACCAAGAGAAAAAAAAATTGAAACAACAGAAAGAGGTAACCAAAAGTAAATGTGTTTATGGGGTTGGGTTTGTAGCTCAGTTAGTAGAGTGCTTACCTAATATGCACAAGGTTTGGCCTCCATTACCCCATAACTCAAATGTGGTGGTGGTGGTACATAAGTGTGATCCCATCACTCAGGAAGGGAAGGTAAAAGGATCAGAAATTCAATGTCATCCTCAGCTACACAGTGAACTCAAAGCTATTGGATGAAGTCTGATACCCTGTCTCAATAAATAGACTATTTTTTTAGTTAGCATCAACCCTGCTTTTTATGTTTTATTACATATTTATGTATCCACACATAATGAGTACATCTGCTTCATGTTTTGACAAATATACATAAATATCTTCAATACATAAGAGATAAATTAATCTTGTCCCTTAACTTTTCATTCCATAGTGTGTGTCTTAACTCTTTCAGGTCCATCTTAATGTTTCTGGTGTGAACATATCAGAAATACTTACCTGTCTCACACCAATGGGCACATTCCAAATTGGTTGTATTTTGATAAGCATCTTTGCAAATGTCTCCTGGTGTGTGTCCAGTGTGTGTCCATGGTAAGACTGCTTCCCATATTTCCCAGAGATCCCAGGCACACCAAATTTCAAGGTATAGTATACTAATGTGATAATCACACCACATTTGAGTCATAGTTCTATGTTAATTCCTTTAGTTCCTAAACTGAATCATTTGTAGGCATCTTGTTTCTAAAGCATTTAATGAAACAAATGTTTTGGATTGTAGCACCTTTATTTAATGGTGTCTTAAAAGACTTGGCCAGGATATTAAAGAAGAGAGCACTTAAAATTGCCATCTAGTCAGTGAAATTTATTTTTAAAAATACACATTTGATAATCAAATTCTTCAGATTTAAGCCTTTCAATTAAATTGATGTTCCATGGCCACAAATAGGAAACACATTTTTATTCCTTAAAGAACAACTCCTGTATTCCTCCTTAGTCTTCCGATTTGTGGGCTCCATGGACACTGCATTTGTACAAACTCCAGCAGTTCCTCTCTAGATTATAACCTTCAACTTTCAGCGTTTAATAATGTTGTTTCCTTTGTCACTCATGAAAACAAAATCTCTCTGTTCTTGGGGAATATTCAATTCTGTTTATTGACACTTTGTGACACTTTGTTTTCTTTCTCTTTCCTTTCCTCCTAGGCTCTAATGTGATGTCAATTCGTTTTAGGGTCAGAATAAACAAAAGATATTCAAATGGATGACTATGTTCCTATTAGATATTTCTCAGTGGGCCTTAACAGGGATGACAGAGTATATGGGCTTCGTGGGGGAGGGGTACACGGACTATGGGAGGGGTATAAAGATGATTAAGATTGTTTGAGATGTTCTGTATGAAATACACAAAAATTAAATAAAAACAATCTTAAAATAAATAAATACATAAATAAATTATTTAAAAATGTCTAGTGGTAAATTTAACTAAACAAAAATTTTGCAATTTGTTTGGAAAAGACAATTATAACTATATGAAAGAATAAGGAATTGATGTCCT
>NW_008328749.1:59090-72233 GCF_000622305.1 Nannospalax galili
TAGTCTTCCTTATCCTTTACATTTCCAAGGACACTAGCAAATGCTACATATATATATATAATATATATATATAGAGAGAGAGAGACTACTTATGAGTAACATTTACAAATTGTATAACATCTTTCAATTTTGAATAATTTCTTTTGTTGATTTTTTAGTTATTTATCTTATTTTATGCATATAAGTGTTTGCTTCCATATATGTATATGTGCCACTTGGGTGTCTGGGATCCATGGAGGCCAAAAGAGGGCATTGGATGGCCTGGAACTCTATTGACAAAATGGTTGTTAGCCATCATGTAGAAGCTAGGGACAGAATCCAGGTCCTCTGCAAAGAACAGTGTTTTTAACTTTGAAGATGTCTATCTAGTCCACAGAAATGTTTACTAGCAGAAAAGAAAGGAAACTGACCAAATGTGCTAGATCGCAGAAGTTCAGAAGTAACATTTATTTTCTATGTTCAGTAGAAAAGTCAAACAACTTTCTTTGAAACTTTTATTGGGATCTATGTACAGAGAAGTAGACAAAATCAGACAAGTATTTTGATAAAATTAATATATTCCACTAAGTATTAGCCACAGTCTAGGAAATGGAACACTATCAAAGTACTCAGAAAACTTCTCATGCTTTCCTAGCCTAACCACTAAATTCCAAAAAGTAAACATTATCCAGATTCTTGACTCCATCTGCTAGTTCTGCATGCTTTTCAAAGTTAATATATATATATAGAAGCATTGATATGTACTCCTTTTATTGGGTTTTGTATGTTCAATGTTCTGTTGTAAAATTAATTCATATTGTTTAATATAATGATGATTTACTATTATTCCATGATTCATAAAACCTTATTTACTATTTTGCCAGTGACAGAAATTTGAGGTGTTAAATTTTAAGCTATGTGATGGCTAATCCTGGGTGTCAGCTTGACTGGATCTGGGATTAACTGAAATGAAAGAGATCTTCTTGATTAGATAATCTGAAACTGGAAGACACACCCTAAATGTGGGTGTTACCTTCTGATGACAGCCTGTATAAAAGGCCAAGGCAGAGGAGAATGCCTGCCAGGCTTTTTGCTGCTTGCCTTCTCTCTCACTGGTGAGTTCGTCTTGCTGCTCTAGACTGAAGACTAGCTGATCTTTTGGAATTTGTCAGACCTTCAGCGCCAGATTGAGACTACTGAGACATCCAGCCTTGTGGACTGAGCCACTACGGATTCTCGGCCTCTCCAGTGTAGTGCAGCCATTGTTGGACTACTCGGACTCTATCCTCTGAGGTAAACTGATAAATCTCTATACATATACATTCATTCTACCAGTTCTGTTTCTTTGGAGGACTCTGACTAATACAGGTTCTAGAGAAACATAATTGAAAGGATGAATTTCCTTAATGGGCTTGTTGGTATTTGGAACAGCCTCTCAACTCAGAGCCTTCAGATAGCATGGAGAGCACTGAAAACACATGGTATAGACTATTTGAAACAATTTTGGAGATAGACCCTTTTGAATATCCTAACTCACCTCTTGTGAAGAGCAAGAAATTTAGTGGCTCTATACATAAAACATTTGATGAGTTTTGGAAAAATAAGAAAAATAATGATGCTGTCTGGTTACTTCTAGCATCTCTGGATAAAGTAATGAAGATAAACAATCAGCTTAACAATAAAATTGACAAGCTCCAGATTTGAATCAACAGTTTAAATGTTTCCAAGTGTGCCCTGCAAGAGAATCTTCTCTCAAGCAGCCAGAGAGCTAAAGCTGCAGAAAATCAAGCTGGAGCCCTTATTATATGTTTGGCTGACCTACAATGTAAATTTAATTCCCAGCCTCAAAGGGTGTCAGCAGTAAAGGTGAGGGCATTGGTAAGGAAAGATTAGAATCCTGACACATGGGATGGAGATATGTGGGAGAACACTGAGGAGGCTGAGGATTTTGATCCTCAGACTCTGAGGAATTTGATTTACCTCATGAACTAATCACCCCACCCTCAGCAGACCCATCCTCCCCACCCTTGCATGAGGAAACTAATCCCATTCAGGAAGACAAAGCTGATGTCCCTCAGGGCCCAGTTATTGTTGCCTCGAGACCTATAACCAGACTAAAAGCTAAGCAGGCCACTAGAGGAGAAATAGAAAGTGTGGTCCATGAGGAGGTGCACTACACCACTAAAGAATTTAGTGAATTTGCTAATTCATTCAAGCAGAAGTCTAATGAATATGTCTGGGAATGGATTTTAAGGGTATGGGATAATGGTGGAAGGAACATAAAATAGGATCAGGCTGAGTTTATTGACATGGGCCCCCTGACTGGAGATTCTAGGTTTAATATTGAAGCTCTTAAAGTCAAAAAAGGTGTTAAAAGTTTATTTGATTTGTTGGCTGAGGTATTTATCAAAAGATGGCCTACTGACAGAGAGCTGGAGATACCTGATATCCCTTGGCTTCGTGTTGATGAAGGGATGGTAAGGCTCAGGCAAATTGGTATGCTCGAGTGGATTCTCAGTGCAACACCAAATCCTCCACAATGGGAGGATTTGTCTTTTACTGACATGAGGACATTTCTTTTACTGATTTTATAAGATGGAAAGTACTGAGACACCAGAACCTTTGAAGAGCTTTGTTTTTGCTCTTTTCCTTATGCCAGATCTTACAGTTGGAGATGCTGCTGCTCAATTGCATAAATTAAATGTAAATATAATAGGTGTAACAGGACCTCGGAGTAGGGGTCAGGTGGCAGTATTGAATTACCAAAGACAAGGTGAGTGTACTTATCGTAATGGGTGGCAAAGGCAAAACAATACCTACAATGGCATGACTCAAATGGACCTGTGGTACTGGCTAATCAATCATGGTGTTTCCAGGGACCACATACATAAGAAGCCTACTAAGTTTTGATTTGATCTCTATAAGCAGAAAAGCTCTTGGATGAGTGACAGGAAGTCAGTATTGGATTGTAGCAATAGAGAATCTTGCTCAGTCAACCAATTTCTAGATGAGACAATTTGCAGACCCAGAACCCCTTGAATGAAGTGAAGGCCACTTGCCCTTGAGGAAGGACCTTGTTACAGTACCAAAGAGTTATGCTGTTCGCCTCTCACCCATACTTCCCCAGAGGGCCCTGTGGCCTTTTACTAGAGTAACTGTACATTGCGGGAAAGAAATAATCAGACTCTCTGTGGCCTATTGGATACTGGTTCTGAGTTGACACTGATTCCAGGAGACCCTAAAAAGCATTGTGTCCCTCCAGTTCAAGTAGGGGCTTATGGAGGTCAGGTGATAAATGGAATTTTGGCTGAAGCCCTAAGGAGAGTCCAAGCTTGGGGATTTATTTAGCAGCCTTGGTAAAGGCACAATGAACCCACAGGATTATCAGCTCAAGCCTTGTGAGCACACTCCAAGGTGGCCTGACCTTTGCCCCATCCAGTGAATTCCCCATTTCTTTGTTCTTGCTGTACAAAGCCTTCCCAGTCCCTCATGGTACAGTCCCTGTGGTTGGCCTTGCCTTTAAGGTGATTGGCTATGGTGGCACTTGTGGAGTCCAGGGATTGGTACCTATTCCCTATAAATCCTGCTACACTTCCTAATAAACTTTAGATCTGGGTCATAGAACCTGGTCTCCGGTGTCTGCATGTTGTCTGACTGACACCGTCACCTCACCCCTGATCCCTGAGGGATTGCAACAAAGTCTGACTGACAAGGGTTCAGTACATCCCTGAACCCATCCTATGGTTATGTATCAGAATGTATAATTGGGATAGATATACTTAGGAAATGGCAGAATCCCAAAATTGGTTCCCTGACCTGTCAAGTGAGGGTGATTATGGTTGGAAAGGCCAAATGCAAACCACTGGACTTGCCTCTGCCAGGAAAAATAGTAAACCGAAAACAATATCGCATCCCCGGAGGGTTTGCATAAATTAGTGCTACCATCAAGGATTTGAAAGATGCAGGGGTGGTGATTCCCACCACATCTCCCTTTAACTCTCCTATTTGTCCTGTACAGAAGACAGATGGGTCATGGAGAATGACAGTTGACTATCAAAAACTTAATCAAGTAGTGACTCTAATTGCAGCTGCTGTACTAGATGTGGTTTCCTTACTTGAGCAGATTAATATGTCTCCTGGTACCTGGTATGCAGCCATTAATTTGGCAAATGTTTTTTTTCTCAATACTGGTTCATAAGGACCACCAGAAGCAATTTGCTTTCAGATGGTAAGGCCAACAGTATACCTTTACTGTCCTGCCTCAAAGGTATATTAACTCCCCAGTATTGCCTGACTCTTCCACAAAATATCACACTGATCCACTATATTGATGATGTTATGCTGATTGGATCCAGTGAGCAGGAGGTAGTAGACAGTCTAGACTTGTTGGTAAAGCATATGCACATGAGAGGATGGGAAATAAATCCAACCAAAATTCAAGGGCCTTCTACCTCAGTGAAATTTCTAGGAGTTCAGTGGTGTGGAGCATGCAGAGACATTCCTTCTAAGGTGAAGAATAAGTTGTTGCAATTGGCCCCTCCCTTCATCAAGAAAGAAGCACAGCCCTTAGTGGGCCTGTTTGGATTCTGGAGGCAGCACATTCCTCATCTGGGTGTGTTACTACGACCCATATATCAAGTGACTCAGAAGGCAGCTGCCTTTGAGTGGGGCCTGGAACAGGAAAGGGTCCTTCAACAAGTTCAGGCTGCTGTACAAGCTACTCTGGCCCTTGGGCCATATGATCCAGCAGACCCGATAGTGCTTGAGGTATCAGTGGCAGATAAATATGCTGTTTGGAGTCTCTGGCAGGCCACTAAAGGGGAATCACAGCGGATGCCATTGGGATTTTAGAGTAAGGCTTTGCCTTCATCTGCAGACAACTATTTTCCCTTTGAGAGACAGCTCTTAGCCTGCTATTGGGCCTTAGTGGAAACTGAACGTTTGACAGTGGGCCACCAGGTCACCATGAGACCAGAGCTGCCCATCATGAGCTGGGTGTTATCTAACCCCCCAAGCCATAAAGTAGGCCATGCACAGAAACAATCCATTATCAAATGGAAGTGGTATATACATGATTAGGCCTGAGTAGGCCCAGAGGGCACAAACAAGTTACATGAAGAAATTGCCCAAATTCCTATGGTTCCTACTCCTGTTATGATGCCTTCTGTTCTCAAGCATGCACCTATGGCTTCCTGGGATGTGCTTTACAATCAATTGACTGAGGAAGAGAAGACTAAGGCTTGGTTTACAGATGGTTCTATATGCTATAACCCTGAAGGACACTGGGGAAGGAAAGTCTTCACAGTGGGCAGAACTTCAGGCAGTGCACATGGTCGTGCATTTTGCTTGGAAGGAAAAATGGCCAGAACTGCGATTGTATACTGATTCATGGCCTGTAGCCAATGGTTGGCTGGATGGTCAGGGACTTGGAAGGAACATGATTGGAAAATTGGTGAGAAGACATTAGGGGAAGACGTATATGGATAGATCTCTCCAAATGGGCAAAGGATGTGAACATACTTGTGTCTCATGTACATGCTCATCAAAAAGTGGCTTCAGCAGAAGATGAGTTCAATAATCAAGTAGATCGGATGACCTACTCTGTGGATTGTCAGGCTCTTTCTTCAGCTATCCCTGTCATTGCTCAATGGGCCCATGAACAAAGTGGCCATGGTGGCAGAGATGGAGGTTATGCATGGGCTCGACAGCATGGACTCCCACTCATTGCTCAATGGGCCCATGAACAAAGTGGCCATGGTGGCAGAGATGGAAGTTATGCATGGGCTCAACAGCATGGACTCCCACTCACAAAAGCTGACCTGGCTATAGCTGCAGCTGAGTGCCAGATCTGCCAACAACAGAGAACAACACTGAGCCCCCAATATGGCACTGTTCCCCCTGGTGACCAGCCAGCAACCTGGTGGCAGGTTGACTACATTGGACCACTTCCATCTTGGAGGGGACAGCGTTTTGTCCTTACAGGAATAGACACTTATTCTGGTTATGGATTTGCCTTTCCTGTATGTAATGCTTCTGCCAAAACCACTATCCAGGGACTTACAGAATGCCTTATCCACCGTCATTGTATTTCGCACAGCAACGCTTCTGACCAGGGAACTCACTTCACAGCCAAAGAAGTGTGACAGTGGGCCCATGGTCATGGAATCCATTGGTCTTACCATGTTCCCGACCATCCTGAGGCAGCTGGCTTGATAGAATGATGGAACGTTTTCTTAAAGACACAGTTACAGTGCCAATTAGGTGGCAATAGCCTGGAGGGCTGGGGCAGGGTCTTCCAGAAGGCAGTGTATGCTTTGAATCAGCATCCAATATATGGTACAGTTTCTCATTGGGATTCACAAGTCCAGGAATCAAGGGGTGGAAGTGGGAATGATTCCATTCACAATCACCCCTGGTGACCCACTAGGAAAATTTTTGCTTCCTGTACCCTCAACTTTGCACTCTACTGGCTTGGATGTTTTGGTTCCAGAGGAGGGAGTGCTTCTGTCAGGAGAGATGACAAATATTCCATTGAACTGAAGCTAAGACTTCCCCCTGGACACTTTGGGCTTCTGACGCCCTAAAGTCAGCAGGCTAAGAAAGGAATGACAGTATTTAGAGGGGTGATTCACCCAGACTACTAGGGAGAAATTGGACTGGCTCTCCACAATGGAGGTAATGAAGATTATATCTGGAAGGAGGAGATTCCTTAGGGCAACTTTTGGTGATACCATGTCCTGTGATTAAGGTCATTGGAAAACTGCAGCAACCCAATCCAGACAGGAAAAAAATGGCCCAGATCCTTCGGGGATGCATGTATGGGTCACTCCTACAGGTAAAGAGCCAAGACCTGCAGAGGTGCTTGCTGATGATGGAGGAAATACAGAATGGGTAGTAGAGGAAGGTAGTTACAAATACCAACTTAGGCCACATGACCAGTTGCAGAAATATGAATGTAATTGACATGAGTATTTTGTCCTATTTGGTTAAGAATAGGCTTGTGCATGTATACACATATGTTAAGAAGATACTTGAGTTATTCTTTTTTGAATGTGTAATTTAGATAAGTGTTAAGTGGTTAAGTGTTGTGAACCTATATGATTATATTGGGTTATGAGACACTAAAAGACTAAGCATTCCTCAAAGACCTTATCACCTACTCTAAGATATATAATGCATTGGTCATTGTATGGTGGGCTAGTTATTTCATGTTAGGTGTAATTATGACCTTAACATTGTTTTCATTTGAAAATTAAGCATGATATAGAGAGATGCTATTAGGTGTCAAGTTGACAAGGGGTGGACTTGTAATGGATAATCCTGGGTGTCAACTTGACTGGATCTGGGATTAACTGAAATGAAAGAGATCTTCCTGATTGGATCATCTGAAGCTGGAAGACACACCCTAAATATTGGTGTTAACTTCTGATGGCAGCCCTTATAAAAGGCCAAGGCAGAGGAGAATGCCTGGCTTTTTGCTGCTTGCCTTCTCTCTTGCTAGTGAGTTCATCTTGCTGCTGTAGACTGAAGACCAGATGATCTTTTGGAATTCGTCAGACCTTCAGTGCCAGATTGGGACAACTCAGACATCCAGCCTTGTGGACTGAGCGACTACAGATTCTCAGCCTCTCCAGTGTAGTGCAGTCATTATTGGACTACTCAGACTCTATCCTGTGAGCTAAGCTGATAAATCTCTATTCATATATATTCATGCTACTGGTTTTGTTTCTTTGGAGAACGCTGACTAATACAAGCTATTTCAAATCATTTAAATTTATTCAAATATGCTTTAGGGTGAACATATGTATGTTAACAATTTTTGTTCTGATTCATAGGCTTTAAGTCTACTCAACTTAATTAAATATCAATTAATAATTTTCAAAAATATATACTTAATATTCCTTATCTGTTATTGCTGCTAAATCCCTAGCATATCTCACTCACTCTCACATATATAATAGCTATAAATTCTAGGCAAAATATAAATATATAACCACCTGAATACAGTGAAGTAAAGATACAGTGAAGCCTGTAGATATTCAGAAGAAAGTGGGAAAGAATAAGCAATCAATCTGTATTTCTTTTACTCTAAGGGCAAGTCAGAATTAATCCTACATGGAGTGACTAAACCTTATACACGTCTTGTAATATTTTACATTTGAACAAGCAGCAAACATAGTTTGGTACAAAAACAGGTACTAGGAATCTCAGAATGGAGAGGCCCAAAGTCACTAGTTGACTGTGTGCACACAGGACATATGACAAGAGGCCTTGTGCAAAATTAAAGAAATGAATTCAAAGAGGATATGAATAAATGACTCTAAATAAATAACTGAATGAAGACTTTGAAAACACAAAGAACTGAATGAAATAAGTAAAATAATTGATATGAAATTAAAATTCAATGAAGTGATACAATCTCTGAAGAAAAGCCAAACTGAAATAAAATATGAAATGAAAAACTCAGGAAGTCAGACAAAATACTCTGAGAAAAGTCTCACTGATAGATTGGATTAAGTGAAAGAGAGACTATCAGATCTCAAAGACAAGGTCAAGGAAATAGATCATTCAGTCAAAGAAAATGATAAATATAAATTAACCCAGGAATAGAACACGCAGAAACTCTAGAACCCTATAAAAGACCAAACTGGGGCTGGTGAAGAGCACTTGCTGCTCTTGTAAAGGGCCTGGGTTTGATTCCCAGCACCCACATGGCAGCTAACAACTATCTGTAACTCCAGTTCCAGAGGAATTCAACACCCTCTTCTGACCTCCACAGGCATTACATGAAATGGGTGCACTTACATACATGCAGGCAATACACTTATATACATAAAATGAAAATAATGAAATTTGGAGAAAAAAAACAGATCTACAAATCATAGATTTAAAAGAAGGAGAATATACCCAAGTCAAATGCACAGAAAATATTTTTAACAAAATCATGGAAGAAAATTTCCCAAATCTGATGAAAGAGAAACCTGTCAAGTACAAGAGTTATACAGGACATCAAGTAGACAAAACCAGAACCTCCTTACATCATATGTTGTATAATAGTCAAAACACTAATTGTACAGAACAAAGAAAGCATATTGAAAGCTCAGAGAGAGAAAAATCAAGTCACTTATAAAGGCAGGCCCATCAGAGTAATAGCTGACTTTACAGTGGAGACTATGGAAGCTAAAAGGGCTTGGACTGATGTCATACAAGTCAGGAAGGAACAGCGATGCCAGCCCAGACTACTATGTTCAATGAAACTATCAATCATAATAGAAGGAAAAAGAAAAACTTTCCATGATAAAAACAGACAAGGAATTTATGTACACTAAGTCAGCTCAGCCAAGGATACTAGAAGTAATAGACCAGTCTGAGGAGAATAATAAACACACCAAAGAGGACACAAGGAATAAAAACAATTTCAAAGTAGTTAATCAAAAGAGGCCAAAGAAAACAATACCACAATAAAAATAACAGGTATTAACAAACATTGGTAGTAATTACTCTCAATAGTAATGGCCTCAATTCCCCAATAAAAAGACAGATTAATCCATTAGTTTAGAAAACAGAATTCATCTTTTTGCCTCCTCCAAGATGCACACCTCACTATCAATAGTTGACGCCATGTTAGGGTAAATGGATGGAAAACATATCCCAAGCAAATGGAACTACGGAACAAGCAAGTATAGCTATTGCAATGTCTGACAAAGTAGACTTCAAACTAAAAGCAGTCAGAAAAGATGGGGAAGGACATTTTATGTTCATTAAAGGAAAAACTGTCCAAAAGGATATTACAATGCTAAACATGTGCACCAAACACAGGGGTGCTCAATTTCATAAGAGAAACACTATTAAACCTAAAATCACAGATTGACTTCAATGCAGTGATAGTGGGTGACTTCTGTACCCTACTCTTCACCAATAGATATATCATCCAGACAAAAACTAAATGTAGAACCCTGGAGTAAAATGACATGATAATTCAAATGTTGCAGGTTCTCCTCAGGCCAGCTGTGAAGACCCTAACCTGGATCGGGTCCCCTGCCGATTAGGGGATAAGAGGCATGGGGTCATGACACACAGACCCCAGGAGTCGGGTAGAAGCAAGCACTAGGCAAGGTGCTGCAGACTTGTTTAATGCAGGAGGAGGCACACCTTATATCTCCCTTTCTCCGCCCCCAAGTCCCTTTAGTCAGCCTATCATTTTCTGATTGGTCCACGCCATGCAGTCTATCAGCAGTCACTGGTCTCGTAAGCAGGGTACTGAGGTGTGGGCTCCTTTTGGCAGGCTATTTGTGAACTAAGAAGTGAAGTGAATTCTCACTGAATCCCAGGGCTCTGGGCCTGCACCATCTTTGGAGGCCTCCTGCTACATTTCCACCCCTTTTCTTTAAAAATGACTGTCCAGCGAGAGCCTGTAGGCATCTCCACCTTGGGATGACCCCAGGATCATGGACTGTGCCTGTCTTAAGTTGTCCTATTCAGGCATGAACCTTACCCATCATTGGAACATGGACATACACGTCCATGTCCTGGCTTAGGTTGATTTAGCCCAACAGGATCTTACCCGTCATTGGCTACCAGCCCTCCAAGGGGTATCATCCCAGGGGATCAGTCGAGGTAGGGAATTATTTGTAGGAGGCCTCGTATATTTGTGCAAGCCAAGTCTGTCAGGCTGCATAGGGCGGGTTGAAATCATCTTTGTGTATTGCTCTGAGGGCCTGATTCACTGAGTGATTGAATTTTCTCTGACTGCGGGAACGAAGAACAAGGCATTTAAGAAGCAAAAAGAGAAGAATAATTATGCCTGTCAGGAGTAGGTAAGTGACGATCCAAGATGGGTCAAAAAGTGCTTTTAGATTAGACCAGATTTTTCTCTAAGAACCCTGAATTGATGTCCAGTGTGGGGGCGCGGGTATAATTTAGAGCAGTAATTTGATTATTTGGTAATATAGAATAATTAAGAAATTTTTGATTCCAGTAGCCGTGAATATAGTGCGTGAGTTGTAGGTGCACTTCAGTAATATTTTGTACTTTATAGGGGGTGAGACAAAGTGACCTAAAGCGAGGGTCACAAGCTAGCAAAGCCATGTCTTTGGTAATTGGCAGCTCTTCACTTAAGAGATCAATTTGTTGTTGTAACACATTAATTGCCTGGTGAAGATGCTGATTGATAAGGGACTGAGTATGAAAGGTAGAGGAGGTTCTGGACACAGCCTCATTGAGTGTCCCCACAATAGTGGAGGATTGAGTGATAGCCACTGCAGCGATGGCAGCTGAACCTAATGCAAGGATGATGGCTGAGACGAGAGCGGCAGGGACCCTGATATCCCATTTTAAGTGGGGGACTTGTGACAAGGCTGTCCGCTCTATAAGGGTGACTGCATGGAAGTGGGTTTCATTGGTGTCTGGAACCCAAAGGGCTGTGGGTTCATGCATAAAGAGTGCTATGTGGGCTGGATGGTTCCAGCAGGCCTCCAGTACACAGGTGGTGTTGGTATCAGAGCAGTTGTGTTATCCCTGAGGGTCGGAGGTAACATTGGCTAACAATAAGGTAAATGGAGGCCACACACAAATGGGGGTAGGGGGCCAGAATGTTGTGTGATCAATGGATGTAAGGATTTTGATTTCAGCACAAGTAGAGGGATTGGTGTTAGTGTAAGCACCGATGGAAAGCTGAAGGCCCTGCTGTGCCAGTAATGGCCTCATGTCCATGCAGGCATGCGGACCACAGAGGTCCCAGTTACTGAGTATTGATTCGCAGTTGGTATGGGAGATCTTAATGGCATAGGGATAGGTGGGGGCCAGTTGTCTCCAAGATCCTAGGGGGTGATTAGAGGGGGAGTGGCTGAAGCGGCAAAAGGGATGGATGGCATGGTTGGGCTTAGGGTGGCATCTCTGCCATGATATACAGAGCATGAGGGAAAAGGGTGCAAGGGAGCATATGCGTGGGCAGTTGGGGAGCGTTGGGTGTAGAATGGCAGGGCAAAATGGGGGTGGAGGGGTGGCGGTCCCCTCTGCCCCCCCTGTTATTATTGTCCCCAGTGCAGCGAGGACGGAGGTTACATCGGTGTTGTTGAAGGTAGGGGAAAGGCCTTGGAGTTGAAGCATGTAACCCAAGGAGGCACTGCCAGTATAATCTTAGACGGTCAGGTTAAATAGCCCAAGGCATGAGGGTGCGTTGTTGGTAGTGAAGCATAGAGAGTTATTTAGGGGCCAGGAGCCACTGAGTGATTCCCAGGAAGTAACTGGGTCCATGGTGGGGAGGCCAAGCATGGAATTAGTTGAATAGAGGGTGGGGAAGCCTGGGGAATGAAGCCATAAGGGCAAGACTATAGGTGGGGAGGGGACCAAGGCCCAGAGATCATGGGCCATGGCAGGGGCAGGGAAGAACAAACCAATTGTCCAGATAGCGGCGAGGTCTCTGGGTCCTGGGGGTCCTGTTGGTTGGTTGCTGGTCTCACATCTCTCGCTGGAACCCATACTGGCTTTGTTTCTGTCTGAGGAAACACACAAGCATAGCCTTGCCCTCTAGTTAACAAGGGGGTGGGCGGTTGCCATTGACATGTTACAGGGTCCTTCCATCTCACTAGTGCCAGGGGTGTAGGCTTAGGTATGGTGGTCCAGTGTTTGTAAGCCGGGCTCAACCCATTTTTATTGAAGGACAGGAAATTAATGCTAAATAGAGCTTCAATTAGAGCCAGGTGCAGGTCCCTTTTAGACTCAGGGGTTGCAAATTTTTGTAATGTTTCTTTGAGGGTCCTATTGGTCCGCTCTACAATGGCTTGTCCCTGTGGATTATAAGGGATGCCAAGGGAGTGGCTAATTTTCCATGTTGACAGGAATGATTGGAATTGTAGAGAGGCGTAAGCTGGCCCATTATCAGTTTTTAGGGTTCATGGCACTCCCATTAACAGTATTGCTGATTTGACAGCCTTAATGGCGTGTGAGGCCTTTTCACCGGTTTGAGCGATGGCAAAAAGGATGAGTAGGTGTCAACAATGACAGGGACATACTTAAGATTACCAAAGGAGTTATAATGGGTGACATCCATTTGTCAGAGGGCATTGGGTAGGAGACCATGCGGGTTAACTCCATATCGATTGAGGGGGCCTAAGGGAGCAAGGGGTGCACATGTAATGCAAGATCTGCTCAGATGTTTGCCTT
>NW_008328749.1:73020-110547 GCF_000622305.1 Nannospalax galili
CCTGGCTGTTTGTCGGGCCTTAATTGCTAACTTGAAGGCAATATCATACTTAGAGCTAAGCCTAGTTAGGTCCAAGGTAGCCAGGTGGATCCATGCCAGGGGGTCTTGCTGCCATAGTGCCCCCAAGACACCATTTTTAGTCCAGAGGATCAAGGCCAGTAATGGCTCTGCTGGGTCATGACATTGGAGTGACACAGACCAGAGTATATGATCTATCTTATTAAGAAGATCATTAGCTGACAGGGTGAAAGGGATCTTGAAGTTGGTGAATTATGGCCTTCCAGCAGGGAGAACAAGGCCCGGATTTCCAAGTCAGGGACTGGTATAAATTGTTTGAGACAGTTTATAGGGCCTGGCCGGTATTTCCAATGAGGGAATTTAAGGGATTTAGTTTCTGATATAATGGTGACATCATCCCCTGTGTCTACTAGGCCCTTTATAGCAGTTCCATCTAGGACCAGGGTCATTAGTGGGGAGTGGTTGAGGATTGGGAGAGTCCATAATATCTGTCTCATTTCCCCTCTTGTGGGTGGGGCTGAGGGGCACCCCGGGTGGGGTTTAAAGGACCCGAGTCTGGTTGAGGCTGTGACCTACAGTCTTTAGCCAAATGGAACCCTCTTTTGCACTTGGGGCAGCAAGTCTTGGGGCAGGCTGTACCTCTTGTGCAGTGACTACGAAAGTGGCCAAGCCCCCCACAGCTCCAGCAGCCTTCCTGTGCACCAAAGTGGGCGGGTTTTCCTTGAGACAAAAGAGTCTCCAAGGAGGTGGTCAAAGCCTCAATAGGGCCCACCCTAGGGTCCAAGTCTCTAGTAGCGAGTACCCATTTGTGAATGTTATCATTGTGAAGTCCGTGAAGGACTCCCCTGACTGTTGAATCAAATTATGGAAAAAGACCTGTGGGTCATGGGGGGAGCAACATTTAAGGGCCTTAAAGGCCAAGTCAGAAACTTGTTGAAAATAGGCATGGAGGCCAATAGTAGACTGGGAGATGGGGTCAGTATATTGTCCACGTCCCGTGAGCATGTCCAACGTAATGTTGAGGCCATGTTGGAGATTTAGGCATGCCTGGCTTTCAGCCTGATCATCATAGGCTGCGCACCAGTTTAGAAACACTGAGGGTTCTAAGACTGCCTTTGGTAAGCTATACCAATCATAGTGGGTTTGTAACTGTAAGGACGACTGGTGAAGAACCTGTTCGAAATATGGGGAGTCAGGGCCCGATTGCTCAGCTGCCTTGTGGATAAGAACAAGGTCAGCAAGTGGTGTAGGCAGCCATGGATGCTGCACCGCATGGGATCAACTTTAACCGGAAATGCGGAAAAAGGCGGGTGAGGCTTTAAGGAGGGCAGCCTAGGAGGGAGGGGCACATTAGCAGGGGAAGGGGTGGGATGGTTACTGGGGTGGGGAAGAGAGTAACTCCTTCCATGGGTAATGGGGCGGGGGAATTTTTGGGCATGGTAGCTCTAGGAGAGTATCCCGAGATATAGGCAAAGGAGCTCCTTCCTTACTGGAAGTGGGCACAGAGGCGGTGTCCACCTCCGGGTCCGGGAGTTCCAGAGGGTCCCCGGGGGTCCAGGGTTGAGGTAATAGCCAGATCTACACTAGATTGCTCCCGGCAGTGTTTGTTGTAGGCCGAGATGACTTCCTCAGGAGAGGAGGATTTAAGGCTAGCAATGATGGCTAGGAGGATCGGTACAAACGATGCGGGGGCAGTGATCCCTGACCTGACCTCCCTTTATCGGGCCAGGAAGAGGACCTGCATCCACGTGTCAGGGTCCCACATGTTTTCAGGGGAGACCCACAGAGCCAAATTAGTGGCTTCATCCCAAAAGTGTTCGATATCTTTTAGTTTCACTTTCAACCCTCTGGTTTTAAAGGAGCACCTTACACGCTGCTGTGCTGTTTGTGGTTCCCTACATTGTGGTGGTAAATTGTCCATTGTGGGAGGGTCTCGAGAAGGGGAATTTGCCAAAAAAGTAGAAGATGAGGGTGATTACCAAGAAGGCACAAAGGAAGCAAAGAAGCACTGTGAGCCACTAGGATGTAAAGTGCTCCAACATGTAAAGGTGTATCAGATCCAAATGTCTTGTGCTCAGTGAGGGACTTCTGGAGGCTGTGACATCTCTAGCTGTATGCTCACACGGTGTCTCCGGGACAGGCAACAGGGTGACCCGAAGCCTGGGCTCTGAGTTCGGGGTGGATCAGCCCTTATGTGAACTCACCAGGACGAGACCACGTGGTGGAGTGTGCCTCCGTGATCTAAATAACTAGTCCAACAATAAAATGACAGACAGGGTGGAGGGGACAGAGGAGGGGCCTACTTGCTTACCCTCAAGCAGCTGAAGAAACAGACAAGACCAAGGGCCTACTTACCGAATGAACCGAGGTTCTGGGTATCACCAACACTGTGGGCAGGAGTCCCTGTTCAGGCGCCAGGTGTTGCGGGTTCTCCTCAGGCCACCTATGAAGACCCTAACCTGGATCGGGTCCCCTGCCGATTAGGGGGTAAGAGGCACAGGGTCACAACACTGGGAGTCAGGTAGAAGCAAGCACTAGGCGAGGTGCTACAGACGCGTTTAATGCAGGAGGAGGCACACCTTATATCTCCCTTTTCTCTGCCCCCAAGTCCCTTTAGTCAGCTTATCGTTTTCTGATTGGTCTGCAACACACAGTCTATCAGCAGTCACTGGTCTCGCCAGCAGGGTACGGAGGCGTGGGCTCCTTTTGGTGGGCTATTTGCGGACCAAGAAGTGAAGTGAATTCTCACTGAATCCCAGGGCTCTGGGTCCGCGCCATCTTTGGAGGCCCCTGATACACTCAAATGGTCCTAACAGGCAATTACAAAACATTCCACCCAAACACCAGAGAATACACTTTCTTCTCAGCAGTCCATGGAACTTTCTCCAAAATTAAACACATTAATACACGATGCAAGTTTCAACAAATTTAGGAAAACTGAACTAACATCCTGTATTCTATTATTTGACAGTTTAATTATGTAAATTTATAATGAATATACTCATTATACCAACAGAGATGCCTAGTTGGTTGATGTAATTCTCTAACCTTGAGAATTTTTTCCCATTGACAGTGGACTTTTCAGTTTCTCCTTTATCTTTAAGCAATATTTCTAAGTTTGACAAGATTCCTCTGACAGAAAAGAAGCCAATTCATAGATATTCAAGCAAGCTCGTTGAACAAGCAAGTACAAACTGAATATCAATCTTGTGACCTTTGATTGAGGTTTAGTTTGTAGTTCTCTGGCACCATTTCTTTGTGTCTGAGACTAGGCAGAACATCGGGACAGTCAGAGAATGTGAAGAGGGAGATGCTCATTTCATGGTGGCCAGGAAACTGAAAAGGTATCTGGACACCCTTCCCTCAAACAGCCTGACCATTACAGTGCCTGTAATTCCACCATATGAGAGTGTTAGGTAAGCATCCTTCTTTTGTGATATTTCCAAAGTATAGCAAATACTCATTCTTACTAGGGGAAGTACTTCAAGTACAACAAGCTTTCTTGAATATCTATGAATTGGCTTTCTTTCTTGTTACTGGCACAAAAAGTAACATATGTACCTATTATGTACATCTAGTACATAAAGGAAGTACTAGATGGGGTACAAAGCAAGCAGGGCAGGACATATGGGGTTTTATAGGGTGATGCATTTGTAAAATGTTTTGAAGCATAATGGAAAGCCATGGAATATTTCAGGGACATTATGAATTACCTAAAACCAGGACATACATATAGTTTCATAAATAACAAATTTCTTAATTTTTCTTTCAGGAAAAGCCCCCAGAATATACTAAACAATTATTTGGAACTGGCTTTTAAAGAATGGACTTGCATAGAAAATGCTAGTGCATCTAGTCAATGACCTTGTGATGGCACAAATTCAAAATCCCCCACATAGAACAGGATAGCCTTCCTATAAATATAAGCTTGTAAGTTGGCATAGTGAGTGGCCATGCATGTTCAAAAGAGCCCTAAAACCTCCCCCTTCCAAACATCACACAGTACGCAAGCTGTTTCCCTCCTTCACCTCCCTATAAAATCTTCCTCTACTAATTGATGAGAGCGGCAGTTTGAGCTTTCAGCTCCTGACTTCCTTGCAGTCAATAAAACTTGCACTAAAACTTTCAATCACAGCATTTTAGCACTGGCTTCTAGCAAGACAAGCAGACAGAGCCTATGCTTGGTAGTATAACATGATCTCAAATGATGACTCTCATGAAGGTGTGTGTGGATTTTGTCCTTTCACTAAAGAACTTAGACTCTATTGAGGTATCTACTATCTTATTTTAAGAATCCCAATAAATCCCTGGCCAGAGATCCAGTATTCATATGGTTGACTCTAAAATGAGTATTATGTTATTCCATATATTCTCTCACTGGGTATGGTGGCACATGCCTTTAAACCCAGCACTCAGGAGGCAGAGGCAGGGGCAAGTAGATGTCTGTGAGAATGAGGCTGGCCTGGTCTACATAGCCAGGGGCTATAGAATGACCCTATGTTTAAAACCAAAAGCACAAAAGGCCACAATTGCCTAAAACGTAGAGCTGATCTTTAAGGGAGTGACTCTCGATACGCTGACTAGAACTTGTACTGAGGGATGTCTGGGTTTGCTAACCTGACTCAATAGGCCTTAATATAAATGACAGAATGAATGAAATCCAGTGTGTATGTAGGCTATAAAATGTCAACAAACCTTTTTCCTTCATTTCCTACATCAGAAAATAGGGAATTTAATCTGCAATCCAGAAGGATTAGGAAAATTATTTATAAAACTTGTGAATGTTCTTAAGGAAATTAACGATTTACATGTTTATCACACATTGCTCCATGTTCTGGGTTAAGTTTTGGTTACTAACTAATATAGTTTTAAAGTGCTAAGTCTAGTAATATATGACTCCATTATCAACTCAGCATAGAACTGGGGAAATGGGCAGGAGGCCCCAACACTAACTGAGGAGCTATTGGCAGTTGATCACTGCTGGGTGAGGGAGAATTAGTATTCTTTAAGGGAGTGACAATACTAGATAGGTTGACCAGGTTCCAGTGGATAGACTCACACCAATGGAAATTTGAGGACATAAACTTGACTCAATGGGCCTTAACATATATGACATAATGCATAAAGTCTAACAGGGGAGGAGGGCTATGAGGGGTGCAGATAAAGGATGGGTCTAAAGTGACCAAGATGTAGTATATGAAATGTACAAAAATTCAATTTAAAGTTTAAAAAAGAAAAGTTTTTAAAATTAACATATTGCTAAAGAAATTGTCCTAATGTTCAGAGAATATAATGTTAAGTTCTAAAACTTTATATCCTTATTTTTTATTTTTATAATATTATGGTAGCAATGATACTAAAATGTTTATTTTCCCAAAGCATATATAAAAATGGGCTCTCTGTTTCAAAATGAAAGACCTACAAGATTCGCCTTCTTTTGCTGTAAAGATAGAGCACTTTTCATGACTGTCAAGATAGGTGAATCTTCATTACACAAAGAGTTCTGAGCCTTTGTCTCTTTTGGATCACAAGCACCTTGAACGGAGCCTTTAGGGGGTGCAGAGATGAAAGCCTGGTTGAGGAGACTATACCAGAAAATGGACAGAAAGGAGCTAGAGACAGCAAAGAAAGAACTGGCTCCCAGAGCCTGTGTGGAAGGGAGGCTGAAAAAAATAGGACTTTTACTAAAAGAGGATGTAAATCAAGATAGGCCTTTGCTTAAAGATTAGAAGAATTTTATCATATTTTTTCATGTAATAGGAACAATACAGTTTTAAAGATGCAGGCAGTAAGGGATGGTACAGGAAAGCAGAATGTGTTTGTAGAGGCTAAGGTGGGAATGGAGCCTAAGTCGAGCGACTGGCCTAGGGGTGACTCTGGGCTCCATCCAATCAACTGGATGTGAGCAATGCCTCCACACACAGATGCGACTTTTGATAATCTTTTTGCATTTTTCTTACTTTCTATTCAAAATTCATTTATCTGATTTTAGCTTAAAGGTCACTTCAGGGAAGCACTGTCTGATTTTGCTGCCATACACATTATTCATAAATTATTTTATTACATCCTATACTTCTCTACAACAATGACCCCAATCTGTTACTGATTCACCAACTTAATCAGTTACGACATGTTTATGTGTATTCACAAAAAATATGAACTTCAAATACAACGTTTTCATAAAATCTATAATACAGCTAGCCAGAAGGTAGTAATCATATAATATACAAATGTCCAATTACTAGTTATGACCAATAATACATTAGTACTGAATTCTTTGAGATATTTAGGAGATTGGATCTAATGTGAAGGACTTTAAACTATTTCCATTGTAAGTAGCTATTTTGTTTCAACACAACAATACCATTTTTCAATTTAAATTATGTTCATTATAAGTTTGCTAGTTATTTTTATGTGCATTAATTTTTTATTTTCTTATTTAATAGTTCTTTATAATTACATAAACATATGAACAATTCTTTCTAGTCATACATTTGTCAGATTTGAAAAGAATTGTAGCAAAATAATTTAATGAAGCATACTTATCCATATGTGCCTTAGTCTATTCAGGCTGCCAATATAACAAGTTAACACAGATCAGGTTGGTAAAACAATGGAAATTTATTTTTCCATATTGTGGATTTTAGAAGTCTTGGATGACAGTGTAGGCATGACTAGAGTCTGAGAAGGGCTCTCTAACAAGTCATATATAGACGGCTTCCTTTTGGCTGTGTCCTTACATGACAGAGGGAGCCAACCAGCACTGAGATGTCTTTTCTTCTAGGGGCACTTATACCCAAGTGCAGTTCAACTCCCATGACTTCTAACCCTAATTGCCTCCCTAAGCTCCATGTGCATGGGGTGTTAGGACTTCAAAATATGGATTTTTAGGAAATAATTCAATCCATAGCAATTAATTATATTCTTAAAACACTGGAGCAAAAAACATCCATAATAATATCCTAACGAAATTGGCATTTCACTCATCTATTCTCCTTAGCAAGGAATGTCAGATGTTTAGGAAAGAAAAGGTGAGAATTAAGGAGTCCCAGCAATGTAAAAAGAAAGAATTTAGCATCTAAAACTATTCATTTCCAATGTATTATCTGTTAAGTTTCTAAAATAAAAATCTTGTCAACAGTAATAACTACCCATTAAAACTCCCATATTTGTCAAGAATATTTATTGTGTAAGGTCTAAAGTACCAGGCACTTTGCAAATATTATTTCATTTTAAATTCTATTTAACTAAATCTCAAAAACAGTCCAGGCTAGATATTTCTTTCCATTTTATGCATAGGAAACCTAAATCATTGAGATAAATTCAATTGAATATCAAGACCCAAAAATGAACCTCATCTTTTACAAGTTTGCTTAAGTTCTCTGAAAACCATGTCACTAATGCCATGAAAAGGTGGCATACTGAGAGCTATAGTATATTCTTCAGACTCAGGCTGAAGATAAACGATAACAAGAAAATAATTACACAGCAAAACTTTGTTAAATGTTGTGTAGTTGTCCTTTCTACCTAACATAAATGTCAGAAAGAAAAAATTAATCAAAAGAATTCAAGATAATAGTTATGAAATGAAAAGTGACTAGAGTCAGAATTATTTCAGACTTCTAAAATCATCTACCAGACACTGGAATGGGCAGCGTGGGCTGAGTTACAAGCAAAGCTAACCTGCCAGGAAGCACAGAGCTGTAGACACTTCAAACACTGATCAGTGTGTCCCAACCCTTTGAGAAGCATGTGGGTTCTTCTCACCAAATTCTCAGTATTGCCCAGATCCACAGAACTAGAGTATTCCAATGCATTTTCTTTCCCTTCTAGGAACCGTAGAATTCTCAGAATCAAAAAACGCAGCTACTACAACAAGAAATAATCTGCATTGCTTTTTGTCATCTCAAAGGACAAGGTATGTACTAGGTGCTTGCCACAAAGAACACACTCAAAGAATATTTGGCATATGAAAAAATCTTTAAGGCAGTTAATGTGCACAGTATACAGATTCCACAAGAGGTAGAAATGTGTTCTATGCCAATTTCCTTCATTATCATCATCAAGGTTAGTAAGAGAGATACCATCATTCAAAAAGAATAACCCTTGAAACTATTTTTCCAATGTGAGCTACCAAAAATGCATTGGGGGATATTCAAATGCAGAAACTCATGGCCCAATTGGAAGTTGCTTTTCAGGTGGCTGGGATGAATATTAAGGTTTGAGAAGACAAGGTGTTTTCAAATCTTGGCCACTTCAGAATCCTACATTTTCTGAATAAAATAGATTAGTATCATCATGTGCAAGTGTAGATTTTCTAAACTATAATTTATGGTAGAAAGTCTAGAAATAAGCTTTGTTACATACCCTTTCCATGACTCCAAAGTTACAGTTTGATAATTGTTACTCTAAGGGAAGTCAGTGTGTATCAGTTTTTATAGATCTAATAATATATATTATGAAAATATGTGAATTCCTGATAGAAATATTATGTGGATTTTAATTACTTATTCAAAATTAAAAGCAAATTTTATATGGTAGGTAAACTTAATCCATCAATATCCACTTTTCTGGAATATTAACATATTTATGAACTTATATGTATGAATTATATATGTGTATGTAAAACTAAAGAATAGAAAATCACAAACGTCAGTCAGATATAAGAAGATTTAAGGGGCTGGAGAGATGGCTCAGTGGTTAAGAACACAGTTCTTGCAGAAGACCCAGGGTTGAATCCCAGAACCCACATGGAGGCTAACAACTGTAACTCTCCAGTTCCAGGGGAACCGACATCTTCTTCTGCCCTCCACGGGCATTGCATGACACAGGTGCACTTACCTACATGCAGGCAATGCATGCAAACACATAAAATAAATATAATAAAATATTTTTAAAACATTTTTAAAAAGATTTAAAAACCATAAACAGAAAATAACAGTGAGAAACACAGGGAAAAAAATGTGTTCTTAGGAATAACTTCCTTAGCAGAAAGATTTACAAAAAAGGACTGCCTCCATTACAAACTAAGATCCTTTTCTTATAATCTACCTACATTTACACAGTACATGGTGTTCATTTTTTCTAATTACATAGCAAAAACCCAAAGGGCAGTTAATAAGTGCTAATCTACTATATATCACCTGTGGGGACCTAAAGGCCCCACCTTGCATAGGTCCGAAAGGAAGTTACTGGGGGCGCAGCCTGGCTTGCTTTGAAAGTCTGAAGGATACTTCCGCACTGCTGAGGAGTGCATGATCAGCGCATGACCAACCTTAAGATACACCCTGGGGGGTGGGGGGAGTTCCAGGAGCCTTTATAAGCTTTGTGACACCTGCAATAAATGAGTCCCTGCTTGACTAGACTCCCCGATGTGTCTGAGTGTCCCCGGGTAATGGGGGCGGTGTGGGCTGGCAAACAGTGTGCTTACTCATCCCCAATCACCACCTCCCCAGGGGTCTCTGGTTCGAACCCCCGGCAATCACCTACATTGGACTAAAAGAGTCAAGCATTTTCAAAGGAAGAATTGGTTGCCAGAAGAAAAGACAAAAGAAGGGGAAACTGAAACTATGGTATAAATTACAAAACGGGAAAGTACAATGTAAAATTGGCCTGCATTCTTGGTCTTGAAAATACACAAACCAGAGCAGGGAATGCTTTAGCTATGTAATAGCTGCACTTTATGCTTTCCAATGTTTTTAAGATGTCTTTCACATTCCTCACACAGGCTAGATAAGACAAGCAAGCCCTTTCGGCTCAGAGAACAAGTAGAAGTGTTCATAGGCTCAACACTGACAATTGTCACTTCTGCCAAACCAGTTATAAGACCAGATCAGAGTCAGAAAAGACTGTGATAAAAATAATAATTCTTCAAAGCATGAAATTTGCTCCTTAATAATTAATAGATGTGAAAAACATTATCATTGAAATCTACCTGATGACTTTATATCCATGCTCAGATGCCAAGGACTCAGAAAGCAACCGACTGTGACTAGTAATAATCTGATATGTAGAGATTAGAAATGCATGTGCAAATATCTTAATATCCATTGCATTAAAAATAAATATTTCTGTATGAAACTCTGTATTTTAATAATGAAATGGAGATCTTTTTTTTAAAAAAAATGATTTATTTAATAACAACATACTTAGAAGAAGCATATCATTACAACACAATTGACATATTCAATAATGTTTTCCTGAGGTAGGATGCATCTCTTTCAAATTTGGCTGTAAATTTTTAGGTTTACAGTTGAATTGTTACAGTTATACAATATTGTACTCAGTATAAACCCTATAAGACATAAATTAAATGATGTTTTAACCTTTAAAAAGATCTCCGAAATGGAGAAATGGAGAAATGGCTTGAAATGGACGTTTATTTTAGAACATCAGATGATCAGTGCAAAGTCCATGCCCGCATGCCCCTATCAGAGCCATGGGACTGACCAGAGAACAGTCCTGGCCATTGTGCATCCATTTTCTAGACCATAACTTCCAAAAGTCACAAAATCCAAGTATTCTTTCTTTACAGGGATCACAACGTAGTTGAACATGTTTTGTGGTTCCTTATTTTATACAAATTTTTAATCATTTTACAAATGTGTTTCTTAGCCATGTCCTCCAAAAGAATTAGCAACAGCTGAACGTCTGAAGCCTAAAAGACTCTGCAGAAAGGGAGGGAAACAGTCACCCCTCCTACCCAATGGGTCAGCATCCGTTACATGAGGAGAGGGTCTAAGGACAGACACAGAAGAAGCTGGGGAGGAGACAGTAGCTTTTGCCATCTGGTGGATGTGGATCTGGAAAGCTCCTCTGAGATGTAGGGAAAAACACCCACTGGTGTCCATACCTTTGCAAGTAACACCCCCCGCCACCCCGGACATCATAAACCCTTTGAGGAAACCCGAATAAATATCTTTATTCCATAAACTGTCGCTTAGAGGGACACTGTTTCAGTTTTGTTGGTCGGTCATAAGGACAGCCTGGGAACTGAGCAAGCACAGTGTGGGCCTCCCAGAAGTGAATTTGACTTTACACTTAGTGAGATTATAATAAAGCTTCTTTGTCTTTGACCTTCATTTCCTAGGTTTCAGTAGCTGTGGTCTGAAAATATTAAATAGAAATTTCCAGAAGTAAACAATTTGTAAATTTTATACTGCATACTTCTCTGAGTATCAAGACAAACTCTCACATTGATGCATTCCACCCATCCCCTCCATAACTGCAGAATCTTTCCTTGGTCTAGCATATCCAAACTTGGTATAGCACTCTCTCATTAGTCACTTAGTAGCCATGATCAGATCAACTGTTCTGGAATCACAGTGTTTCTGTTCAAGTAACTTATTTTACTTAGTAATGGCCCCAAAGTATAAGAGTAAAGATGCTGGCAATTTGGATATGCAAAAGAAAAGCCATAAGGAGCTGGAGAAATGGCTCAGTGGTTAAGAGCACTGACTGTTCTTGCAGAGGACTTAGGTTCAGCTCCCAGCACACACATGGTGGCTAATAACCAGGCATAACTCCAGTTCTGGGGAATTCAAAGCCTTCTCCTCCATGGGAATTACATGATATGGGTGTACTTACATATGTGCAGGTAATGTAAACAAAATAAAAGTTTAAAAATGAGAAAAGCCAGAGAGTGTTTCCCTTATGTGACAAGAGTAAAGTTCTCAACTTAGGACCAAACCATATGTTGTCGAGTTTTATTATAAACATCTTCTTCCCATGAACTTGTGAAGAAGGGAAAAGATAGTCATACTGATTTTGCTCTTGAACCTCGCAATGTTATGGCCAGATGTGTGATAAGTGCTTAGTTATGAAGGTTCATTGAGTAGCTAAATGTGATACTATCCATGGTTTTAGCCACCACTGGTGTCTTTGGCATATATGTCTTGTGGCTACGGGTGTGTTATTATACTGTTGTCAAGAAAAGTTTCATTTAATCTTCACTCTCTGGCGAGGGAGGTGGGAAACTTGTTCTTGTTATTGTTTTGAGATAGAATATCACTATGTAGCCCTATCTTCCCTGGAATGATATATGTAGACTAGGCTATCCCCAAATTTGTTGTGATCCTCCTGTCTCCACCTCCCAAGTGTTGGGATTAGAGGCATAAGCCACCAATGCCTAGGCTTAAAAATGGGAGTGAAATGTAAATAATTCCTGGGGCTCTGTTTCTTTTATTCTTCCTGTTCTATAAAGCACCATATCCTTTCTACCTCCTTTCTTAGGGGACAGACAGTAGGATAGCATACAGAGTCCCAAGCAAACCTCTGCATAGCCTTTGTGTTTTCTACATGAATTTAGAATCATACTATGGAGTTACCATGGTCAGAGAATATAGGACTATCATAATTATTGATCACATTCTTTTGTACTTTTTCTCCTTATCTTCTGTCCTAGGAGTCTTCTTTGTCCACAAAGAAATAATATCTAAGATTTAAGAAACTAAAAATATTCATTTTAAGTATAATGGAATCATGCAGTATAGTTCTGGTTTTGTTAAATCAAATAGAAATAAATGGATCTAACACTATCTATCTAATCTATCATCTATCAATCTATCACTTATCTCTATTCTTTTCTATTCTATTCACTCAGCTTTGCTTACTCTAGATTAAATAACAAACTTCAATAGCTCATTTTAATATGTCATAAGTATGTACTGTTTAGTGCCAGCATCTTTTCCACTTAAACCACAGAAACAGAAATACAGATATACTCCAAGAAGCAACAGATCTGGAGAGCTCATTGTGCTTCTGGCCCATTCCTTATCTGGAAATAGACTTCTTGGAATTTTTGGTTACATGATCAGCATAAATCGATTTTGTTGGAAGTTTCTTATTACTTACAAAGACTTTCCCTGTCATTTGACCAGAACTTTACTCAGACTACTAAATTCTTCTAACTAGGTCTAATCATACGCTGCCTTCTTAGTCATTATGAAATCCAGAGTGAGTTTGTATTCTGCTAATCCCATTTAGCAAAAATCACTCACCCTTTTGATATCTGACCACCCTCAATATTTTATCACCTGCCTCCTTTGGCAATAACTCTTTTAAGTCAGTTTGTCCAGAGCCACTTACCTCTGATGTTCTGTTAGTCGTTTTCTTCCTCTGACTCCAGTCCTGATCCCATTTCAAGTCCCCACATGTTAAGAGGGGAGCCCAGCCTCTCTCCTAATGCATGACTCCTTTGCAGTAGACGTCATTCCCTTTAACAGCATCCATAGTAAAACCTATTTACCATCTTTAACAAGTTCCAGGAATAATTCTCTTCTTTGACACAACTAAAAATGCTAAGTAAAATGGAACCATATGAAGAAAAATGGCTTAGTGAAACTTCTCTTCAGTATCTCTTACTGGTATAAATAATCAAAGAAATAAGCTTTTTAAAGGAATTTATATTAGAAATGTTGAAATGATTTATTATAAATATAATAATAAGGTTTGCTACATATAAAAAGCATATATTCTAACAGATTAACAAGCAATATTGTTTTACAACTCAGGGATAAATCAGATCAAACAAATATAATACCCACAATAACTCATGCAATGGAATAGTTACCACTTAGTACTAAGGGCATACTGACTTTTAGTTCAATGATCATTATTATTACTACAATTATTTCCTAACAGAGACTGAAAAGGTTTTTAATATTTTTTCATTCCATTTGGCTAGATTTATATTTAGAAGTTGGAGCTGTAGCATGATGTCTTGACTAACTCTGCAGTTAAATATTAGGTCAATTAAGAAAACGTAAGTTAACTGAGTCTGACGAGGAAAGCATTAGCTGGGGGAAGGGTTCAGGGGCTTTTCACTGTATACTATTTTATATATTTTAATTTTATCATAGGCACATATTAAACAGTTGTAATTTTATTTAAAAAGATTAAATTTGAAAACAAAAACCATATCCTTCTGGTATAAGTAATTCTTTGATATCTGTGATATTATAAGGAAATAAAAATTTTCAATTGTCTTAAAGTAGTACACAAATTTTGGACAATTAGGTTAAGAAAACTAACCCAGCTGTATATGTGAGCTCCCAACAGATAAAGCAGAAGAGCTGAAAGATTTTTCTTATTCCTGGGCTATAGTACTTACAAAAGCCTGATGCCAAAAGCCTCACACATCTTCACGTCATTTCATGAAAGGGCCTTTAATGTGATCTGACTAGTGTGCTGCCCCAGTAAGAAAACTACAATAAATAACAAGATGAAAGATAACAAGACAGAAGAAAAGGCAAGAATCTAAAAAAGAAATCAAGAGCAGAGAAAACAAAATGGAGGAAATATTGAATAAACCCTGTAAGAATGCTTCAGAAGCTCCAATTTCTACAATGAATGCAAATATTCTGCTTTGATGCAAGATCCCATTTTCTACACTAATCAAAAGACCAGCATTTTCTTTTAAAAATTATTTATTTATTTATTTACTTAAATTGTATTTTTATGAGTGCTTTGCTTGCATGTATTTAAGTGCAACCATGTCATGCAATGTCTATGGAAACCAGAAGAGGGCTTCAGATTCTCCAGAACTGGAGTTACAGACAGTTGTTAGCTGCCATGTGGGTGCTAGCAACGAACGCAGTTCCTTGCAAGAGCAGCCAGTGCTCTTAAACACTGAGCCATCTCTTCAGCCCCAAACATTCTTTATATCACCACTCTCTCTAATATTATTTGTTCCATCTCATTTGTATCAAGATATCAGTACAATAATAGTACTATCAAGCATACACTATTATAATAATAAACATTATTTCTCCACAACTTCTATCCTATGTCTAGTTCTCTTGCAGCAAAGCCCCTGCAATAAAGTATTAGATTCACCCTCACCAAATCCTTTCTTTTCAGTCTGTCTTGAGATCATTCAGTTAGGTTTCTGTCTCCAACTATCTACAAAGCAGCTCTTAACACTTTCATCAATAGCCTCCATGTGGATGAATTCTAATGTGAATTTAAGTTTTTATAGCATTTCCATGTAGCCAAAATTTACAATTCTGGGTATTCATCTCAAAAAATAATGTTGATACAATGACCTATAAACATAACAAACTAGAAACACTCTAAATGTCTTTTAATGAATAAATGATTACATGAATATGCTACATGAGACAAAATCCCCAAAGGTTGCATATAAATGAGTCCACTTACTGAAACTGAATGATGATTCTCTATTGAAAAAGTAGGGATTATACCATATGGGTGTGGTTATAAAAAAAGCACTAAAAGGGATCATTGTTAGGAGAAAATGTTGCATGTCTTGATTACATCAATGTGTATATGTATTATTATACTATATAGTTTTATGAGTGTAATCATTAGGGTAACTGGGCAAAGGATCCACAGTTATACGAGAATAAAAAAATTAGGAGAGTTTGAATGTGTGTGTGTGTGTGTGTGTGTGTGTGTGTATTTAAGAAAGATCACAACATTAAGTAGATATCTAGCAATGTCCATGTCTAGAAAGAAAACAGAATAAACACTTTCCTTTTAGTGGCAATAAAAGAAATAAAAGCTAATTGACCCGAAAAATTCCACGAACAGAATACAGAACATGACTGATGATCAGTTCAGTCTACCATAAAGACTGTAGGCAAATCAATGTGTCTGGTTGGACTGGCCTTTATGAGGCAATGTCTGAGGTTCATAGCAAAAAAGCTTCACTCAGGTGGTGCCTAAGAACTAGAGGAGGACAACCATTATTAATGGTTAATGCACTCATCATGTTTCATTCCTTGCATGCCAGATGGTATAGAATCTGATATATTGCTGATCCTGGAGAGACTGTCCTTTCCAGTAGAGATAAACCCTAACCCTAACCCATTTGCAAACCAAAGCCAAAACCCCATCCTAACTACTTTCTTTATCTAGCTCTTAGACTCCAGGCCACTGTATCTCTACACTAGTTAACCAAGGGTCAGGTACTAAAAAACCAGTGGTAGCCCTTCTACCATTGATTAGTGAAATTACCCAAGATAGCCTGTTCCCTTGTCTTGCCTACCATATGGAAAGTACAATAAAGATTCATTCACATTGTCCCTTCATTCCTCTTCTCCTGACTGATCTTGAGGCTTCTCCATGTAGCCCTGTATGCCATGCCATACCTCCAGTTTCCAGAGATCTATGACAGATATTTCCTTCATGACAGATATTTCCATATTTGCATGTCCTTTACTCCTGATCAAATGTATTTTAAAGCAATATCTGACATGACATTCAAAGAAGTTATTCCTCTAGAGTTATGTACCTCAAAAGAACAAGCTGGTCTATACTGGAAAGTAGGTCAGTGGAACATTGTTAGCAATATTTACCCACCATGAGCGGTCATTTACCCAAAGAAAATTTTCTGTACAGAAAGAGGCTACAGTACCACAAGTAAAAATGAACAGATTGTGAACTAGGGATCACTGTACTTGGTTGGTTACAGCTGTCAAAGGCACTTTGGGGGAGTGATGGTTTGAATGATAAATCTCCCCCATAGGCTCAGGAATTTGGACACTTGATCCCCAGTTATTGGTGTTATTTGGGGAGGTTATGGAGGTACAGCCTTACTAGAGGAAATGTGTTGCTTGGGGCAGGCATTAAGCCTTTATAGACATTCCTCCCTTCCAGTTCACTCTCTCTGCTTTGTTTGCAGTTGAAGATGTGATCTCTCAGCTCCCTGTTCCAGCCACCTGCTGACATGCTTCTCTTGGTGTTATGAGCACTCCTTCTGAAGTTATAAGGCAAAGTCAAGTCTTTCTTGCATAAGTTGATTTTGATCACGAATTTTTTTCACAGCAACATAAAGTAACTAACAAAGATGGGCAAGCCAATTCTTTAGAGAACCCATGCCAAGAGAGATCAGAGACCTCCTGTGTATTAAACAGACTTTTAGAATTATTTTGTAGAAATAAAATAAATGTAATTACATCTGTAAATTTCTATAGCAATACATGGAAAAGCACCTTCCATAAGGAAAATAGAGGCATCAAATACACTAAATCATTAGTTGTAGAAGACATCTTTTTCTTCTTTAGTTTTTTTTCTCGTTTTCTTCAAATTAGTCTTACTAATTATCTAAAGCAATGATAAATTTTAAAGAAAGTATAAACTATAAAAGACATCTCAAAGTAGAAAAATGAAATTGAGTGTACAGAAAGTAGAAGAAAAATTTACCTCTATATCTTTGAAATAGTTATGCAAAAGAGTAACATATAGGTAATACAATTCAATATCACACCCGGATGTTATCAGAAGGCCATGCTGAATACTTTTCAAATCTGAAATGTTTCTAGGTTTTATTTGCTGAGAAATAAAATGGCCTTTGATAAAGGTTGTCTCTCATCTCCCATTTTCAAGTCATCCTCATGTAAATGAAGTCTAACAGGGAATGCTTTCAGTTTTATCCAGTGTGTTAATTTCCTGGCCTAAGAGTTGAAGAGGATTGAAAAATATGCAAATATTTCAAGAGCAACGATGATATGAAATCAAATCTCAGTGTCCATAGAGAGCACTGGATGGAGAGCCATATCATTTTTTATGCTTTCTGTGTCCCACTTCATGCTACAACTGTGGTTTACCAATGGTCACCAAGGCCTTATAGAACATAAAGCAAAATACTATCTGCTCTTTTGCAGAACAAGTTGTTTCCTGCTCTTGATGTAATTATCAGAAGAAACAATAAAAACCAAAGCTTTGTACCATTTAAAATAGAACCCAAATGAGAAAGTAGCATTCTAAGAAATAAGCAGGGAATAGTAACAATCAAAATAGCCAATAATATGAAAAAAGAGGAAATTATGAAAGTGAAAAAAAAATTAAAACACCTCACAAGCAAAGGGATTCTTCCTGTATCAAAGCTAATTTGTTTTAATTGACAGCATGCTTAGGAACAGAATAGTTGGCCTATTATGTTCACTTGGTTAAAGACTAGTCCACAGAGATTACCACTGAAGGACACTAGTCACTGACATAACTCCACTATGTTCCTCTCTGGCAGTTTTTCTCTCCTTCAATTTTTCTTCTTGAGTCACTCTATCCTGCAGCTCCTCTGGATTCCAAGCAAGGCAGGACTGATCGCTGAACATCTGTATGAGAAGTGATTGAGACTTCTGAACCATAGGGAGTGTCTCAGGACAGATGACTCCCAGATGAGGGCAATTACCCAGGAAGATGAGGCTGTATCCAGAACAGGAGTAATAACCTCCTGGGAATCAAATTGCTCCCATGTAATAACAGTAATAGCAACTCCAGTCCTGTGCAGAGCAGGAACTGAGATAACAATCCATTACTCTCCAAAGACTCTGATCAAGCATCACATTGCTGGACTCTTTACTTTAGTTAGGTTTAAATGTGAAATGTCCCCATCGGCTCATGTTTGAACATTGGTTTGCAGCTGGTAGTGTTGTTTCATGAGGTTATGGAATATTTTTTTAGGTGGGTCAGTAGACATCAGGCCATAGAGAGCATAGATATGGTTATAGGCCAGCTCTGCTTGCATCCTAAGTTGTCTCCTTCCTGACCCGCAAGATATAAACAGTTCCAGAAACATGATCCTGTCTCTACTCCATGACTTCTACACCATGTCTTCACTCCCATGATGGTTTGAGCCAAAATAAATATCTCCCTTCTTAAGTTGATTATGTCAGATATTCTGACACAAAAATGAGAATGGCAAATAGAGAAAAAGTAGACCAAGAAGAGGGACTGTTGTTATGATAAAAATGATTATACAGTTCAATGGCCTTCGGAATTGGCCTGTGGGAATAATATGTAAGAGTCTGCAGATGAGGGCTAGAGTAGCTAGCAGAGATAGAGAAGGCCGTAAGCAAGACTTAATGGGCTATTCTAGTGTGAGTGTGAAAGGCTAGAATGCCAGCAGTAATGTGGACAGTAAGGAATGTTCTCAGGAGGTTTCAGAAGAACAGGGAATGTATGGGGAGTTCATTGTGGCTAAATCCTGTTCATGTCCTCAAATTTTGAGTGAAGCTGAATTCAATAGTAATGAACTAATTTTTTTGGCAGAAGACATTTCAAGACACAATTCAGGCTGTGGAATGGTCATTGATCATTGCATTAGTTGGGTTAACTACAGTTCTTTTAGTATTAACTATTCTGAGAAGTAAATGGAACATAATTTTTAAGCTTTGCAGTATAGTGAGGAAGGGAGCAGGCAGTGTGGCTTCAGAAAAGCAGATGTGGACAAAATAGCACTGACTGTTGAAGATTTTGGTACATGTAGCCTCTTTAACCTCCCTTTTGGAATGGGAATGCTTATTTTGTACATTGTACATTGTCTTATTTTTATTTTTTAGGATCTCACAGCTGAGTCTTCTGGAGTCTCAGAAAAGGCTTTGAACTTTGACTTTTTGAATGTTGGGCTATAAAAATTTGGAGTTTGATTGAGTGCATTTTACATGATGAGATGGGGTAAGCCTGTGGGAGCCTGGAACTGAATGCTATCGTTTGAATGTAAAATGCACTTCTCAGAATCATATGTTTGAACACTTGGTTTGTAGCTGATGATGCTGTTTTGGGAAGTTGTGGAAACTTTTACACATAAACTCAACTTGCAGGTGTAGAGACCTGAGCACTATAGGCTGCCTCCACTTCTGGCCTCTCTGCTTCTTGGTTCTCAGAGATATGAGGAACCTAAACAACATCTTCCTATCCCCAATGAGCTCTTCCCTGTCTTCTCCACCATGATGGATCATCAAACCATGAATAAAAATAGAGAAGTTGCTTCTGTCAGATATTTTGCCACAGCAATGAGAAAAGCAAGTAGCACAGCCATTATGTCTGTTCAAAGTTTACTTTTCTCACTAGACCAGCCTTTCCAGATACACTCTGTAGTCCTTAGCTCTTTATCACCCTACTGCCTGACTCTAGCCCCTGTTCCTAATTGATATCTAGACTCAGTGCTACCCTAACAGGATTCTTAGCTGCCTCTGACATTCATCCTCACAAATAACAAACATATTCAAGCTTATGCATTTCACTGCTATAGGGGCACACTTACTACCCATTCTACAATCATCACAGAAAAAAAAACCAGAAAATCTACAACTAATCCTCAGGCTTACATCTTACTTTGACTCTAAGAGAATGGAAGAGAGCTACCTCAAATTAAATGCAAATTAAATATATTTCTATAGAAATACAAAGGCTGTCAGATTTACTCATTAGACATGAATACAGACTGACCTAATATCTATATTAAGACAAAACATTAAAATCTATTCTTAATAATTAAGAATAATAGTAAATATTAAGGAAAACAAAGTGGAAAATGTATAAATAGAAAATGTAGATTGAATTTAGGATTGTTTATATGGAATTCAAATAGAAGAATGATTATTTTTATATGGCTTATTGCAGTGGCCTGTTGAATCAACCAAAGCCACGCAACATCACATTAAAAGGAATACAATAACCTGTAGGGTGACAAATGTCACATTCCTTGACCAGAGACTTTGGTCCAGCTACACAGTGGCAGGCACATGGTAAATACTCAATTTTTTCTCAGTGTCAGATTGCTCAATGAAAGGTCCATGGTTCAACTAAGATGTTCTGTTTGTCTTTAGGAACTGTAAGGGCACATAATACAAATTAAAGATAAGAAACTAATTCTCTCTCTTGAAAATAAGGCAGAAGGCTTAACCACACCATTTTCCTGGAACACTGATTTTAGAAAATTTACAAATTCATTCTATGATTCTGTGAAATGTCTAAAGTCTTGTTTTTAAAATAAAATTGGCTTCATGCCATCCTTAAAATTCTAGAATGATTTCTTAAGAATCTGAGAACCATCTCCTTGAAATATCTCACGAACAAAAATGATAGTACTCCTGTTTTCTTCCTCTTCTGCTGCTTTGGTGAAGTGGGTTTTTTTTTGTTGTTATTGTTTTTTAGGGGGTTTTTTGTTTGTTTGTTTTCTGGACAGTGAGGAGATTCTGCCTTTTATTCTATTTTTCCAGCAGTACTTATCTCAGCCTTCTCACTGTGCCTCTTGTACTTAAGTACAGTGGAGAAATCTTTTGAGCATCACCTGCATTTCAAGAACAGTTCTTGTGCTGAGCCTCCTCGAAAGCCTGGCTAGAGACTCAGTCTGTTCCTTCAATTGGTGTTGTCTTCAGCTGCCCCCATGATTGGATGAGGGTTTGGAGCCCTCAGACATTTATCTGGAAGGGCCTATATCATCACAGGGAATGAGGGTGTTTTTCTCTATTCATTCTTTCAACATATGTAGTATTTTTTTATGATAAACGCTATAGACACTTTTCCAGGTACTAGAGATAAAACTGATTAAACCAATGAATCTATGTTTAAAACTTTATGTTTAAAACCAATGAATCTATGTTTTATCCAGGTACTAGAGATAAAACTGATTAAACCAATGAATCTATGTTTAAAACTTTGTTATTCTAAGAAATGAAAAGCAATAAGTAAAAACTACTGACATTTCCCATCTTAACATTCTAAAATTGGAATATCGCAGTTGCAATGATTCTGACTAGTGAAGCAGCTGGTCTGAGATGGTCCTTACTGCCTGTTCTGTGACACCCAGGTCATAACAGCTCATACTGCTATTGCACCAACTGAGCCAGTGTAGTTCTCATTTTACAAAAATTGACATAAATTGCAAAGTATCTTTTAAAGATTTTATTTTTAATTATGTGTATAAGTGTAGGGGAGGTATGTACATTTGAGTGTAGGGGCCCACAGAGGCCAGAGAAGGCACCCAATTCCCTGGAGCTGGAGTTACAAGCAATTGTGAGCCACCAGACTTGAGTGCTAGAAACGAAACTCAGGTCCGCTGTAAAAAGCAGTATGTGCTCTTAACTGCTGAGCCATCTGTTCAACCCCTAAAGTGTCTTTTAAAATGATTATGATTCATTTGTCTTTGAAATGAGAAGTTAGGGCAAAAAGGCATGCTTGGAACAAAGCAGTAGGGAATAAATTTGAAATAGTGAAGGAAATAGTTATCTTTGTGGAGTAATCCAATTACTTTTGCTAAACGACAACAAAATGGAAAAAGGAAAGTGAATTCCTGACAGTGTGGCACTGGGATTAAGCACCAGCAGCTGGTGGGTTGTAAAAGGAACTATCCTTTGGCAATGTCTACAGCCTTCTTTAAGTGACCTTGACACGTACCATGTCCTCTGTCCGTCATTCATCTTGCTACCAGGAAAATAGATACTGCCAACTTGAACATATGAACTCACAGCAGCTGTGGTTGCCTGTACAAGACCTATGTAAGATCAGGCCAATTAAAATTCCAGAATGGATGGGAGAGGGACTAGGGAGGCTCCACAGCTAGTGAGGAGCTGTTGGCCGTTGATGACTATTGGGAGAGTGAGAGTCACTTTTCTTTGAGGGTATGGACCCAGAGCATGGCCTCAAACCACTGCACAAAAGAGCAAAACAAATTGGACTCAGTGAGTTTTTTTTTTTTTTAAAAAGAGGATATGAATTTGAGAGGGAGATGCACTTGGAGGAGGAGAGTAAAGATGGGCATGTTCAAGATACACTGTATATGTGTATGAAATTATAAAAGAATCAGTAAAAATATTATTAAAATTAAACAAATAATAATGGAAAAATTAAAGAAGGAAACAAAGTATAGAGATAAGCTGGAGTGGAGAATAAGATATTAGTGAGATTACAGTCCTTTGTGCTGCACTGTTCCACTGATGGTTATTTGAATCTTGTTAGAATAAGCTACATTCTGCTTCACTAACAAACACCCAAATAATCAAACAGAGGTTCAGATATTACTTTTGTTTCATTGTGTTGTCCCCACATTCCCATTAGTTCTGTATCAACAAAACTACCGTAAGCATCATTTGAAATCATGAAAGCTCTCAAATGCTCCCAAGAATAGTCAAATATATCACAGAACCATTAATAGCTTCCAGGGAAAATGTCCTAGTTTGCAATATCCTCCAAAAAATAAAAATGAAAAGGATAATCTGTTCCAAATGCCTGCCTGAAAGTTATTAATACTGTAAAGTAATCCTAGAAATAGAAAGGGATCAGGAATCATAACACAGGGAAGGAGGGAAGACTGCTGGGGTTCATCAAGGTGACAGCATGATCACTGTGCTGTGATGCCTCAGAGGAGCCATGTAAAACGCACCTCAGAATCCCCTAGCTGAATGATACTCTGCAAGTTATTTGGCTGCTTCCATCCTCATTGGCCAAGCGTTGTCTCATGGCAATAACTTTTTTGCACCTCAGTTGGTACACGTGTCAGATGGTTCTGCCAGTGTCCCACACTGATTCATAGAGAGCTGGGGCAGGTGATATGCCGCACCACTGCAGCAAATCCCTATTAAGTTACAATTAACTGATGGACTGACACTGCAATGCTAATATAAAAGTTGGGTCAAGAGTACATGAAACTGTCCAATATTAAATCCAATATGTCACAAACAGGCCATATTTCTCACTGTTATAGCTAATCCCAAAGCTATACCAAGCTCATTACTTTCTATTCCATGACATTTTTAGATTCCCCTAAGCCTTGAGCAAAAATTCAGCAGCTCCATGTTCCTTTCCTAACGAGATGATATAGACCTACCAGGGAAGTAAAAGCTTTCTCACTGCACTGTGGTGTGCTGTAGATGCTGAGATTGTTTGTCTACATTTGAAAGACAAATATTTGTCTACCAGTTGGGTGTGCACATACCAAAATGCTCCTGGGTTACAGATGTTTTCCCTTTTGTCCCTGCTGTACAATCTCCCTGCCACAGGTAATCAGGATCATTCTCACACTCACAATAAAGCCTTTACTAATAGTTAAATGTGTTAGGAAGATGATAAGGAAGCAGTGGGGCAGAGTCCCAGCTGTGCTATTTGGTAGCAGTACTTTCCTGATGGGAAACAGGACTCAGCACCAGTAAAACCAAAAGGTGGAAAACACAATCTAAAATAGTGTGACAGTGAGTGGGCCCAGTTCACTCTGTGGCCTTTGACTCCCTCATGCTCTAGCAGACTATGTCAACACTCAGTTCAGTGCATCCACTGAACTCTGAAGGACAATCTCAAAACCAGTTGTCAGCAAATTAAGTTCTTTCCAAAGCCATCTCTTGTTCTGTGCCTATTTTAAACTTATATGCCTTTCAATTCATGAATAAATAAGTCAGGAAAACCTCCCAAGTACATGCCATCTCCAAAGTTTACTGATGACTGGGATTTTGGTTAATACAGAAATAAAAGCCTTACCTATATCACAGTTCTCTGAAACTTCTTGGAGTCTATCCCTCACACTCTGTCACTCGTGTACCTAATATCATAGTACATTATAAGCATATCATGCTAGTTTGCTGGCAGTGACATAGTGGACAGGCAGGATAATCTACAAAATGCTGAAAGACAGACTCTGAGAACTACGTTGCCACCAGGAAAAGGAGAGTAAGCATGACCCTGGGACAAGACAGTGACTTAAGCAACTATTGGCAAACTGGCTTCAAACACTGCCATGGAAGGTTGAAAGACTGCTGTGGAAACTCTGAAATTTAGAGCAGTACACAAATTGGCAAGTCAAAACTGATCCTGTCATTTGCTTTTTTAAAAAAACATTTAAAAAACATTTTAAGGGCGTTGGAAAGATGGCTCAGCGGTTAAGAGCACTAACTGCTCTTGCAGAGGAGCCGGGTTCGATTCCCAGCACCCACATGGTGGCTACAAACTGTCCTTAACTCCAGTTCCAGGGGAATCTGAATCCCTCTTCTGACTTCTGTGGCATTACATGACACAGGTGCACTCACATACATGTAGGCAATACACTGATACACATAAAATAAAAATAACAAATAAAATATTTTTAAAAATGTAGATGTATTACTCCTCACAGTCAAGTAACAGAGAACTAAAACATCTTATCAACTTTATAAAATACATATTACCTAGGCAATTGGCCTTATTTGTGTTTAAATAATACAGAACAGAGACAAGATAGGCTAATTCTACAAGCTTAATTATGGGAGTTTTAAGTAAGGGATCAGTGATTGTTCTTCAGTGAGTGTGTTAACTTTCACTAAATGAAAATGCTTGAAAAGAAACAAAGTTGAGAAACTTTCTGAGGTAGCCGCCTTTTAAAACTTGGTTTTGAGAAATACTATGTTCTTTTCTGCCCAATTCAAAAGTAAACTTAAATAGAAGTATAGCTTACTCAAAAATTATGTAGCTTCTCCAGAAATCTATAGAGCCATGCTGAGTATGTATTTTTATTTCTTATGTACAAATATTTAAGAGAAAGAATGAGACAGAAAGAGGGAGATAAAAGTTTCAGTTTGTGCTCAGTTTTAGAGTTGGCTCTACCATAGGGAGAGATTGTATGGCTTGGTCATTTTTATTTTGTAAATGAATTGAGTTCATATTTCTGTTATACTGCTTTGATTTTCATATGGCTTTATGGCATAAAGCTTACACACCTGTGATGGCCAGCAGTGCTGAAACAGCAGTCATGAAGAGAATTTTTATAGAAATAGTGTTGATAGACTTAAATTCTGCACCAATAATCCCAAAATCAAATAAATTATCTTCAAATTTTGTGACTCCCAATTTTTTTAGCTAACCAAAACTTTCGTGCTACCAAAAACTATCATCCACCTGTAACAAATTTTAAACTTGTTAGATGAATTTGTACCTCACTCATCAGAGTAACTAAATATGTCTAAGGCTATACCATCCTGAATGCACTTGATCTCATCAGAATAACTAAATATATTGAAACACTGAAGTATGGGATATGTATAATCCATCTAAAGTCATTGCTTACCAACAGTAGAGTACCAGCTGAGGAACGGGCTCTGGGTCAAGGTTTAATTTCAAATTTAGACACTATTCACTACAACTCTCTGTCCCATAAAGTGGGACTTGAGAAAGTTTTTCTCATATGTTAAAAAGAAGACACATAGTCTATGACTATTGTAAAGGTTAAAAGAAAAATCCTATACCATATTCAGCATAATACATAACATATATTAAGTTCTCACTACATGTTAATTAGTGCTTTTATCAGTGTTTATATATATCTATTCATTATTTGCAATGATGTTGGCCATTTTAGTCCCCCAAAAAGGTTGGGAAAAACTACCTTAACTAATTCCTCTAGTCAGTTCAGGTTGCTTAGCAAAAATATTTAAATTATAATAACATATAGAAATATATATTACTATTAAAATGTGTGCAGTCTTGGAAAGTTTTTGACTAGTTCATTGATAATTTTATTTAATATATACTAAATTAATATTATTGTATATATTACTGTATATTGTATGTTGGAAATTGACAATGTTATAGAAAATTTAATAACCTCCAAATATGTTAATAATTAAAATTGGAACCCACCAGGCAAGGTGGTGCACACCTTTAATCCCAGCACTCAGAGGGTAGTGGCAGGCAGATCTCTGTGAGACAAAGGCTAGTCTGGTCTCCACAGTGAGTCCCAGGTTAGCTGGGGCTACAGGGAGACCCTGCCTCAAAAAATAAAATAAAACAAACAAAAAATATGAGAATTCAAATAAAAATACCCTCCCTTTCTCAGGCTTCCCTTCCTCTGAAGGGAGGCTGACAGCTGGCACCTGACATGAGGCTCGAGAAAGGCTCTCCGGACGAGCAGGAGAAGGGTGAGTACTCCCCAACAGAGGGACATTGGCTGCTAAGCCTTGTCCAACCCGCTCTTAGGATTGGCATTCTCTCCTTTGCCCTTTTACTTTTGATTTGTGCCTTCATGAGGGACCATTCAAGACAAAAGAGCAACTGAAGCGTTCTGATCAGGGCCACTCTCTGATGTTAGCGGAAGGCTCCTAGTTCTCTGAATGGACACCGACTTCCCGCCTGGCTGTCAGCAAAAACCTCCTATCTATATGTCTCTGTACTACAAAACCTGGTAACACAAGGACCAGTTAAAAGCCCCTAGGGTGGTCACCAGTTTTCTGAAATTTGTGGTAAAGCTTGCAACCTGGACTACTCAGGAATCCCCTGTAAACTCTGGGTCTTGGGAACGTTCCTCTAGGACTCATCATTTCACCCCCCCCTTTCCTTTTCTATCATGGGCAACACCCTTGGAAACTTGAGGGATCCCCAAATCAGGGGCCTTGGGGCTCTTCTTAAAAGTAGAAGGGTTAAACTCTCTCAAAATGAGGCTGCCTCCTTTTAGGATGAAGTCCTACAACTCACCTCTTGGATGGCCTCTGGGGACCCATATGACTCAGAAGTCTGAACCAGGGTAGCTTACCTAGCCAGGTGTAGGGAGATCAAAGACAGCTCCCCTCTTCCCTCCAATTCTTCACTGTGGCCATAAGGCAATGTGTAGGTATCCCCCCACTCAACCCACAATATCAGAGAAGGCTCCCCCTTGTCCCAACCCTTCCCCTGAGGACTCGGATGAGGAATGTCCAGAAGATCACCTTGTGGCCAACCTGGCCTCCCTGGAACAGGCCATAGAAAATATCAGGAAAGAGACAGCTAACTTTAAAATGGAACCCTCATACCTCTACCCCCTCTGCCTTTGCCTCCTTACCCACACAAGGAAGCTGGGGACAAAGACCCCAACATCCCTAGGGAGAAACCCAGGCCCACTCCCACAGCCCTGCCAAAACCCACCCTTCAGCTACCCAACAGCTCTGCAATATCAGGGACACACAAAACCTAGATATCTAGGTCTTAGCAGTTAACCTGGTCCCCACTTTTCGCAGGCCCCTACAATGGTACCCATACTGAGCAGGAGACCTTAAGGAACTCTGACAAGCTGTATGCAAGGATGGCATACATGCCCCCTGGACAAAAAATATCCTCCTTGGCTTCAATGTCACATTGAATATGGCCCAAGACTGGCAAGACATCTGTAGGGCATCTCTGCCTGGCCCCCTCTTCTTACAATGAGTGGCCCTTTTCCATGAGGAGTGTATCCAACAATCCAGTAAAAATGCTGACCAAGCTGGTATCAATTGGAACTTTGACGCCTTCTTTGGTCAGGGCGACTGGGCCACAAGAGTCCAGCAAGTGGGAGTCCCACCTGGGTATTATGACCAGGTACGCCTTTGCGCCTTGCAAGCCTGGGAGCATATTACCCCTCCTTCTGGCCCTACCTCTGAATCATCCCTCATGTTCCTCTGACAAAAACCCAAAGAATCCCTTGCTGACTTTATACTCAGGTCCAAAACTAGCATAGATAGAAAAATTTCTGACCCTATGACAAGAGCCATCCTACTCCGCAATATCATTTGGGATGGGATGACCTTTGAATGTAGACAGGCCTCTCAAGGCTTAAAGGAGGAACATTATGATAAATGGACCATGGCCACCCAAGATATAGGCATGGCCACTCATAAGGCCACATACATAGCTCAAGCTTTCTCAGCTGCCTTAAAACAAGAAGGTAAATGCTTTAAATGCAGGGATAAGGGACATTGGAAGAATGAAAGCCCTCAAGATAACACCCAAACTAAAAAAAAATGAAGCCCTTAAGACAGTCTGCCCTCACTGCAAAAAAGGATTCCATTGGAAATGCAATTACCATTCCAAATATGATAAAGAAGAAAAGCCACTCCCGCCTTTATATTTCTCTTGGGGCAGCCTCAGCCCAGCCAGTAAGAGGGCAGCCTCCTAAGGTGAAAACCTTATGGACCTCCGCCATACTAGAGAAAATTCACCCACAAATAGTTATCAAATTAGGGGGGAAAGCCCTTTAAATGCCTCATTGACACAGGGACCTATAAGACTTTCATTAAGAGAAAGGAAGCCCCCTCAACATGGTCCTTATAACTGGGCACCAAGTTGGTGGGGGCAGGGGGCACCTCCCAGGCCTTCATTGCTAAAGAAACCCTCACATGGGAGAACCCTGATGGAAACAGAGGCCACATCCACCCTTTGGTTGCTGACATGGCTCTTAACCTACTAGGAAGAGACCTCCTGGGAGCTCTCAATGTAATTATCATCACCAGGGAGGAGGGTCATTCAATGGACTCCAGTGACCCATCTGACTCATGCCCCTTTTTCCCATTCACTGGTCACCCCCAATTCTAATGGCCACTGTTAAATACCAAACTCCCTGCCTAGAATGGAACTCTGATGATCCCATCTAGGTTGAACAGTGGCCACCATCTAGTGAGAGATTACTAATCATTGAGAAACTTGTTAAAGAACAATTACAATTAGGACATATCTGGCCTTCCAGCAGCACATGGAACACTCCCATCTTCACCATAAGAAAGAGCTCGGGGGGATGGTGCTTATCAACAAAACCATGCAAATTTGGGGCTCCCCTCAACATGGACTCCCCCTGGTATCAGCCATTCCTGCAAATATCCCCTTGTTATCCATCGATATCAAGGATTGCTTCTTCTCCATTCCATTATACCCAAGAGATTATAAGAGACTTGCCTTCTCCATACCCACAATCAATAATTCTGGACCTACAAAAAGATATGAATGGACTGTTCTGCCCCAAGGAAAGGCTAACAGCCCCACCATTTGCCAAGAAGCGGTTGCTTTTGCCTTAAAACCCCAAATTAAAAAGGGACTCCATGTTTACCATTACATGGACAACATCCTTGCCTGGTATGAATCCCCGCTACCCTTACCAGACCTCAGGGATCAATTAATATGCTCCCTTGAGGCCTCTGGCTTTAAAATCACTCCTACAAAGATTCAACTCATCCCACCCATAAAATTTCTAGGCAAGGAAATTTTCCTAACAACCATCAGGCCACTAAAACCTGTCCTTTCCTTCCCTTCCCAACTTACCCTGGCTTCTTTATAGAGTTACCTAGGGACCCTCAACTGGCTCAGGCCTCAGCTCCCACTCTCTCCAGACACCCTTCAACCCCTCTTCAACATCCTAAAAGGGGACAAACATCCTTCATCCAAATGCTCACTCACATTGGAAGCCAACAGGGCATTAGCAGCCATCAATAAACCCCTCCAAGAGATGACCCTACACCACTATAAGCCCTCCTCCCCGGCCCACCTCCTGATTTTCAATTCCTCCCCAACCCTCATTGGGGCCCTCCATCAACCTCAAGGGGTCCTCGAATGGCTTCATACCCTATTGGCAATGGCCCTCACTTATTAACCAAATTAATGCTTTGGCTAATATGATATGTCAAGGAAGAAATCATTCCTTACAAACCTTAGGGAGAGAACCTGACAAAATCATCACCCCCTTTTCCCTCTCTGATATCCAATAGCTGATCCGTAATCACTCCCGGATAGCTTTTAGCCTAATGGGATTTCCAGGACAAATAGACAACCACTTTCCCAAAGATAAATGGATTGCTGCCCTACCCTCCCTCCCCTGGCTCCCTCCCCATCTGTTCTCCCAAACCCCTTTGGAGGAAGCCATTATGATCTTCACTGATGGGGGCTCCCAGAGAACTGCTGCTGTCCTCTTCCAAGAACTTCCTCATAATTCCCACCAATATAAAGAATTATATGTGGTCTACCTTGCCCTAAAGGAGGTATATGAGCCCACCAACCTATTTTCTGATAGCATTTATTTCACTAACCTTCTCCCCTGGATCTCAGGATCTTTGGTTAAGCTCGACCAAAACCCCTTATCCCCCTTGCTCATTTCCATATCCACCCTTTTAGAGGGATATAAACAGCCCCTCTATATCTAACATATCTGTTCCCTAAGCCCCTTGCCAGGACCACTTACAGAAGGTAATGCCCTCGCTGATCGCATTGCCTCCCATGGGGCCTTCCATACTATCTTTACAAAAGCAAAAAGGTTTCACGCTCTTACCATTACAAACCTCAAAGACCTCCAAGCCTGATTCCCTAACACCCCTACAGCCCACCTAAAATGGATCCTAAAAACCTGCTCCTCTTGTGCCTCATTAATATATACCCCTGCATTACAAACTCTGGGTACCAACCCCCATGGCCTGAGGCAAATGGCCTCTGGCAAATGGATGTTACACAGGTCCCCCAATTCAGCCATCACAAATTTGCTATCATTACAGTGGACACTTACTCCAAATTCATTTGGGCCACTGCACAAACTTAAAAAAATTCAAACAACTTATTTCCCACATGCTCATAACATTTGCCATTATGGGCCTCCCTCAACAGATAGAAACTGACAATGGCCCAGCATTTGTCAGCTCAATCTTTAAATCCTTCTGTTCCCACTGGGACATATCCCACCATACAGGAATCCCCTATAATCCCCAAGGACAAGAAATTATTGAAAGAACACACCAAATTTTAAAAAACCAACTCACAACACAAAAGGGAGGTAATTACCCTCCCAATATACAACTGTCTATGGTACTAGCTACCTTAAATTTATTCAGCATTTCAAAAAATTCAACAGAAACCCCCAGAGTCCTCCACTGGAAAAAAACCCAGAACCCTCCCACAGATAATGGTGAGATGGAAGGACCCTCTGGACGGACTCTGGAAGGGTCCTGACCCATTGCTAACAAGGGGAAGGGGCTTTGCTTGTGTTTTTCCCCAGGATCAACCAAGACCTATTTGGGTCCCTGCCAGAAATGTCCAACATCTCCCCACCAAACAAGAAAATGGCCAGACTCTCTCTGACAGAAACAAAGCAACTCAGAAGGAGAAAATGTCACCGGAGGACAGCACACAATGTCACATGGCAGGACGTCCATGACCTGGTTTTGCAAGCCCAAGTGGCCTGCCCCCAAAATGCCTTTCTCTTGGTCATTCTCATGGCCATTCTGCTTATACTCCATTCTAACTCCACTTCAGCCCAGACAGTACTCAGATGGCGGTTCTTGGTCGGGGAAACCTATGAAAAGGCTAACCAAGTCATAGGCACTGCTGAGTGCTCCTTAAAGAGGTGCCAAAGAGCTATAACTATTCCCATTCAACTCCTCTCTGCCTCCAAGCAATTGGATGCTTATGCATGCTTTCCTTTTAGAAATTCAGGTGACTGCCTACAAGATAAGGACATCTATGGCAGTTGTCAATACCAGTCTTGCTGCATAGAAAAAAAACCCAAAAATGATAGAGCATTTACCGTGAATATATAGCCAAAGGAAAGAAATTTACAATAGAAATTAAGGACCCTTGGGATGACCAATGGCACACTGGAGTTCATGGCAAACTTTACAATAACTGGTTTTCATCATACCCCAATGCTGACATACATATATCCCATCAGCTAGTGCCAGTGCCACAATTGGAACAGATTAAATCACCTATCCTCTCTCAAGAGGGTGAGATTCAAAAACAAATTCAAACATCCCTAACTTGGATTCAATACATCCAATATGCCTCTAACCTTATCTGGTTTTCTTCCCATCCTAATATTTCTCAATGTTTCTTCTGCACCCCTCTCACCAAACCCCTGCTGGCAGCTGTTCCAGCTAACATCTCGATCATCGGAGGGAACACCCAAGAGATAACCGCCACCGGCCCCTTCCCAATATCCTCCTCTATGACCAGCTCCCTTCCTTGCCTTTTTGTTTTTTCAGCTCCTCTTCTTTACCCGCCCCCCCGACCTGTGCCTCTACATTTCTATATCCACAGCCTTATGCGCACCACCCCCTGACCCTCTTTTGGTGTAATGGCACCTTAACAACTTGTATCAACCAAACTTCTGCCGTTCGTACTCCTGTCACTGTTACCCCCGAACTCTACCTTCTAGAAAAGGAAGAAGTGGCCAATATGATGACAACTCCCCACTGACACAAAAGAGAGGTGTTCATCGCCCTGCTCATCGGTCTGGGGCTCGCTCTGTCTGCAGGATCGGTTGGACTCGCAGGGGGGCCCTGGACCACTCCTGTCACTTGGCTGCAGAATTTCACAGTTGGCTCAAACAAGCCATGACATCCACAATCGAGAGCCTCAAGGCCATACAAAGCCAAATCACATCCTTGGCCTGGATGGTGCTCCAAAACAGAAGGGCCCTTGACTTATTAACAACTGAACAAGGGGGGATCTGCCTCTTACTAAAAGAGGAATGTTGTTTTTATATAAACAAATCTGGAACCATTAAACAAGATGTCAAAACTCTCCAAGACCTAAAGAATAGCCTCTGGGCCCCCTCCGATCCAGGAGGGATCCCACGGTTTACCAACCCCCTCCTTGCTTGGCTCCAGTCCTTGTTAGGCCCCCTGCTAGCCTTATGTACCCTGCTTCTTGTGACACCCTAATTCAGTTTTTCAAAAGTTGCATACAGAACATCATTAAAATCGCCACCAACTGAGTCCTGGTCCAGTACCAAACTATCCCTAATACCTTCTCTGATTTTGATGACACCCACCTCTTATAAAAGACAAAGGGGAAGATGTTGGGCTAAGTCAGGAGTGCCTGGAATGTAGAGCATGACCAGGCCAGAAACCTCCTAGTGAGGATGGCAGGAAACTGGCCTGCTCCATTCTAGACACACTGTCTCTTACCCAACAACCCCCAAGCAAAACTATTAGGTCTCTAATCCTTTAATCCTAACTGGGTCTCTTTTAGATCATGTTACCAGAGGACAGGACAAAGGCCATGGTAGCCTTAGAAGCTCCCTCCCTCCCCCTACCTGCCTGCCCACCAAAAAACCAACCCCACCTCTTTGCCTGTGAAATTTTCCTATATAAACCTCTGCTTCCACCATAATAAATGAGCTGTCCACTGACACAATCTCCAGGGTGTTTCTTCTGGCTGTACTCACTGCTGCCCAAGGCCCCTCTCACCCCATCTCTTGCCCCAACTTTCCGTGATGGGGACTGGTACGCAATGGTCTCCTGGCAGCAGTGGAGTTTGGACCAACAGGAGGCCGACACAAACATACAAAACATTTTTGTTGTTTTATTTTAAACAATTTTATACTTATACATAAATACTGTATTTATATCATTTCCACCTCTCCCTCTCCCCCCTCAATTCCTCCCATGTCCCCCAGCCTCCTCTTGAAGTCATGACCTCTTTTCCTATATTTATTATCATTACATATATGTGTATGTAATTCTCCCTCCTTCAGCAGCCACTGGTTGCCTGTAGCTCTTCACCTAGAGATGATGCCTTATGAAATATTCCCCATCCAGGTTCAGGCATTTACTGATTGGTCATTTTACAGGTTTTCCATGGGTGCAGTTTCCCTTTTACATCTAGAACATACTATCTAAGCAACAGGTGTTCTGGTTCTCTGGCTTTTACAATCTTTCTACCCACTTTTTCTGCAATGTTCCCTGATTATTAGGCATAGGATTGTGTTACACATGTACCAATTGGGACTACACAGCCAAACAAAACTTTTTTAAAAAATTATCTTGGTACAGATTGTTTGTTACAAATCAATTTTCCTTTAATAACAATGAACCACTTCGTTTGGGTATGGTGGCACACACCTTTAATCCCAGCACCAGGGAAGCAGAGGCAGATAGATCTTTATGAGTTCCAGGCCAACCTGCTCTACATAGTCAGTTCCAGGCCAGTCAGGGCTACATAGTGAGGCTGTGTCTCAAAAACTATAATTGACCTATTGTCTTTAGAACTGAAAATTATTTCATTGTGTCTAGTAGTGGACGTTGAGCAGCTGCATAGATGTGGTATCTACGATTTTAAAAAAATGGGCTCATGAGGTTTCCCCAGGTGTAAGTTATGTACTTGCAAAAGTTTTATTAAAAAATTTACATCAGAGTTACTGCCTAATGTACATTCCTTATAACAGAGTTAGCATCCATTCTAGCCTACTGAATTATAACCTATGAGGTTCAATACTTTTTGTCTGCTTTCTTCTTACTTTACCTGTAATACTTAAAACAGTGCATTAATTGATAAAAATGATGTGGTGAATTGATGAATGAATTTATTAATATTGCTCAAATTGTTGGCATTAACATTATATGAAAATATGATATAAGCATATTTTTCTATATATGCTAAGCATGAGAATGATATTTAAGTATGGTGACATTGGTTGTTCTATTTATTCCCTTGACTTATGCACTCAGCATTAACAGAATGGGAAGATTTAACACAATCTTCATGAATGAATTGTGACTCAGAAAAAAAATGATAAAGCCTTAAAAAAAGTTCTTTTATGTGTATATGGGTTAAATGTTTGACTACATATTTAACATAAATGATTCAATTTATCTGTTAACATTAAAACAATTCTTTGCATAATCAAGGTTCATGGAGCCGCCTTAAAATTTTTTTCTAATAGCAAACTGCAAGCTCTTAGCCCTGTTCCTTCTGAGATTACTTTCACCACCAACAGGAACTCATCTTGTCTGCTACTAGTGATGATCTGGATTAATCCAATTCAGATACTCTGGTCTTGGCATCAAATTCTGCATTGTAATCCCAAAGAATTCCAAGTGCCATTTGTATTCTGAATTTCAGCTTGTTTGTAAAATGGATTTATAATGAACTGCCTACCACTGCATAAAGATTGTGTCATGAAATAAAAGCCTTAGGAAAGCTATTTGTAAATTATAAAGCAATACTGATGTGTATGTGATATTACTGGTGGTATTAACATTTGTGTATATCTGTTCATAGGGTCAAAAAGTCAGTAGTGAAAGAGCTATGATTTATATCAAATGTCTTTATAAAAATGAAGACTTGGATATTGAAATTAAAATCATAAAAAGTAAAACTAAAATACCAGTAGCAAGTGACATTCAGTATTTCTGCTGCACCATATCCATTTATATTGAACTGGACTATTTTAGAGTGCATCCTTATATATAGTTCAAGTGGTAGCACCATAAATAAAAAAAAGAAAATGGAGAAGGTTGTAAAGTTAGCTGTCACCACTGATTATGCATGACTGTCTTACCTTTTACACTTGATGTGAAAATCAGAAGTGAAGCAGTCTAATGGAGGATCAGAAATCTCTGTATTTCTTACACAGAAGAGAAATTAATGTATAAGAACCATTCAAGCTGAAGAACAGAAACTAGGGCTATAGAAGCTGAACAGAGAGCCTCAGGGATATATGGCATAACAAATAGTCTAAAACACAATTGATAATATGTGTAATTGTAACTTCAAACAAAAAGAAAACTAGGTTTAATCTTTGAAGTTATGATTACACATATTTAGCTCAGTGGTTAAGAGCATGACTGCTCTTGCAGAGGACCCAGGTTCAATTCCCAGCACCCACATGATGGCTAACAACCATTGATAACTCCAGTTCTGGGGGAATCTGACTCCTTCTTCTGACCTCCGTGGGCATTGCACAACATGGGCGCAGTTACACACATGCAGCCAATACACTCATACACATAAAATAAAAACAATAAAATAAAACATATTTTTAAAAAGTTTAAAACTGGGCTGCAGAGATGGCTCAGCGGTCAAGAGCACTGACTGTTCTTGTAGAGAACCCAGGTTCAATTCCCACATGGCACAACACGGGTGCACTCACATACATGCAGGCAATACACTCATGCACAGAAAATAAAAATAATAAATAAAATATATTTAAAAGTTTATAAACAACAGAAGAACATTTCACAAATTTAATGAAAGATATTAACTCATGGGAGCACACAAACACCTACACACATGCACACATGCATGCATGCACACAGCAGATTCATTATAGTACTTGATTTCAATCCTTATTACATAGCATGGTGTTAAAAATAGCATGGTACTGACCTATACAGATACACAGAACAATGAAAATGTAGAGAGATTTCAGAAATAAAACCAACATCTTCAGTCAACTGGTTCTCAAAAAGAATGACAAAAACACACTGGAGGAAGAAGAGCCTCTTCAACAAATTATGCTAGAAAGCTAGATGTCCACATGGAGAAGATGGAAAGAACCTCCATCACCCAAACAACAGAAAAATCAACTGCAAATGGAACAGAGATCCAAATGGAAGACCTGAAACTATAGAGTTACTAAACAAAAACACAGTGGGAGCATTCTGAAACATAGGTATATGTAATGCCTTCTTATGCTCCAGGAGAAAGAATAGAGACATAATATATATCTATATCTATATCTATATCTATATCTATATATATATATTATGGATGGAATTACAACAAACTAAAAAGCTTCTGCACTGCAAAAGAAACTCAAGTGTGAAAAGACAGCCTTCAGAATAGGAAAAAATCTTGGCCAACTATAATCTGTAAAGAGATTAATATCCAAAATCTGCAAGGAAGTCAAAAACACTATTTAACACACACACACACACACACACACACACACACACATTCAGATTTCCCAACAATTGAAATGGTTTTTAACACTTGCTTTACAGATGTGTGTGATGGCACATCCTATAACACCAGCGCTTGGGAAGGGGCAGACAGGAGGATCATCACAAATCTGAGGCCAGCCTGGGCTATGTGAGACACTGCCTCCAAACAACAATGGGAGTTGGGCGTAGTGGTGCACACCTTTAATCTCAGCACTCTGGAGACAGAGGCAGGCAGATCTCTATGAGATCAAGGCCAGTCTAGTCTACATAATGAGTTCTAGGCCAGCTAAGGATATAGAGAGACCCTGTCTCAAAAAACAAAACCAAACAAGCACAAAAACCAAAACAACAATGGAACTACAGAGATGGTTCAGCA
>NW_008328749.1:110802-140981 GCF_000622305.1 Nannospalax galili
TAACCCAATTGTAAAAATAAGCAACTAATTTGCAAAATTTTTTTCAAAAGAAAAAACAAATATTCAATGATACATGAAAAATTCTTAGTATTTTAGCTATCAAGGAAACACATATTGGAATTCCAATGACATACCCAAGGTAGAATGACTATTATAAAAAATAAAAACTGGTAAGGATATGGAGAAAACAAACTATTGCACAGTTTAGGGGAGTGTAAATCAGCACAACTATTATGAATAACATGTGGAAATGCCTTCCAATCCCATGCTCAGAGATCATGGGGTACTGAGTATCTGCCTTGGTATGCTTATCACTGTTTTCAACACCCATTTTTCTGACTCATTAGAAGATCTATGATAGGAGAGGCTATGGAGATCTTTTTGTTCTTACAATGACAGTAGCTTGCGTGTTACCTGGCATAAACTGATATGAATCAAATATGTGTCAGGTGAATATGATAAAGGCATTTCTACTGAAGAACAGGGAAGAGCAAACACACAAAATAGAAAGGAAGACTGTGAACAAAGGATAGAGACAGCCTGAAAACATGCAGCTCAGCTGCCACTCAATGTAACAGACACACAGATTCCAGAAGGAGTGAAAACTAAAACTTTAAGCCCAGACATTCCTTGAGGGGTTTTAAATAGGTAGATTTTAACACTGTCTTATCTGCATTTGACATAAATAGTGGTGGCAGCAGAGAGAAGAATGATTTAAAGATAGGCTAGCTGGAAGTCTTTTTACTGCCAGAGACAGAAACTTGGCTTGAGTGTCAGTGAAGGGAGAGATATTTTTATCAGGATAGTGAAACTTCTCACAGAAGTCAAGAAGAGGAAAATGACTGCTGTAAGAATACCCTGAAATCTTGGCAGATGAGGCCCTCTGAAAGAGGTCATTTTTACTGGAGTACTATAGCAGGAGAGCTTTTCAGTAGCCTGCAGCAGCATCAAGATGCTAGAGATACTGCTTTGGCAAAGCGTGTGAAATCTAAGAGAAAGCGTGTGAAATCTAAGAGCCACTTAGAGAAGAGAAATGTGATAGAGGAGAACTCAGAATGGCTTTATCTTCTTCACATTTTCCTACAACTAGCCCTGCTGAGAAGAATCTAAGTTCCAACTGAAGCCAGTTGGAAGATAAGAGGCAGCTTTAAATCTGTTCTTTCTAGGAGAAGCATTCCTCTACAACTCCACTGCTTAAATATTTAATTAACAATTTTTGTTAAATATATTTCTGCAATATTTTAGATTTTCTAGAGCTGCTTGTGTGAACAGACACTATTTATGTTTGATTTGATTTTTTTCAGATTTTCTCCATATCTGACTTAAACACCCACATGGTGGCTAACAACCATCCATAACTCCAGTTCCAGGGGAATCTAATGCCCTCTTCTGACCTCCACAGGCATTGCACAATATGGGTACACTTACATTCATACAGACAACACACTCATACACATAAAATAAATAATAAATATTTTAAAAAGAATAATAAAAGTAAGGCTGAGATAGACATCAGTGCTAATTCTCAGTTAGAAATAGACACAGTCAAGAGAATGGTTTTGGAAGCTTGTGTGGAGATTTCTCAAGAGTGTGCCTAAGTGAGATGTTGCAATTCTTGCGACATGTAGTTTATCATTAAGCAAAAGTAGTGCTATTTCCCAAACATAGAAAAAGCTATAACTTTTTTAAATAAAAGAATGGGCTGGTCTTAAATTCTGTTACAAACATTAATGGGAAATAAATCTAAATATATCTTTGAAAGATCTAATTATCTGAACATGACTGAAATAAAGTATATGTATATTATAATCTTGAAATGAAAAATATGAAATACAATAGTGTAGTAGCAAATATACTGATTGATGTGTTCTTAGTAGTCTTTGAACTTTTGGAAATTCATTTCTAAATACTTTGAAGTTAAAAATAAAACTTATGTTAAAATTAACTTGCAAAGTTTGATGGAGGTGCTACAAAGGGAAAGAGAAAATTTGGAGATTTGTCTTAGACATGAAATTGATCATTAAATAAAACATAGCTGGCACTTGAGCAGAAAGCTATCCTCCACATCATCTCCAGCAATATTTACAGACTTCAATAACCTCCTTTGCTGTATGATTTTCCATTGGCTTCACAGAAATATTTCCTATTTAATCATATCTTTTCCAATTAGGTGGACTCCATTTTGTGAACCTAACACTCATACACTTTCCAAATGGTCAGATGATCTGACTGAAAACATAATTGTTTACTGTGGTTTGAGATGTCACTGGACTCTGCCTGCACAGTTAATCTTTAGCTACTGAATTGATTGATAACAGAATTCTCAAGCATCTGTCTTTAAGACCCCCGAAGTAGGGTTGTATTTAAAATATCCCATTGAAGTCTAGGTTTCAGTGAATCCTATGACCTTCTGAGGCATTTTAAATATGGAGTGCCTGAGAGAGAAAGCGGCAGTAGCTAGAATAAAAGTAGCCAGCAGCATTAATGTATATGAACACATATCAGATGTCATAGTAAGCTCCGCACATGGGTTGTTTTAACTGGACAGCAATTGTTTGACAAAAGCATTAAGAATTATTATCACATTTCCCATGGAAAATGAAGCTTAGTGAACAGAAATGAATTTCATAAGGTTATGTAGCAATAAGAGCTGGGTGAAAATCTGATTCCAGAGCCTGTTTATGGAACCCACACCTGACCTTTCACTTTCAATAAAAGATCCCTACCTGGCCCTCTTAGACAAGCTATAGAATCTACCTGGGTGTCGATTCTCTTTTCTATTAAGTGAAGATACTAGAGTTCGTGTCCTAAGGCCAGTGCGAGTTCTCAAGTCCTACTATCCTAATATACCAGCAGTGTGGTAGTAGAGGGATTCTTATTCATCTGTAGGGAGCCTGAGCTTTACCAGGAGCTTATTATAATTGAGGGGGAGTCACTCAGGCTCCCAGTTTATTGTCCTCACCTCAAAGCCTATTCTAAGCATATGTTCAAGGGCCTTAGAAAGGATGACATAGGATATAAATACAAAGCACAAGCTCCCATCCCAAAATTGTAGTGCTGAATTCATGGATTTAAGGAATTACCATGAATTAGCTGGCTTATCACTTTTATTGTCTAAAACATCTGGTCTGTGATATTTTCAGGAAATGCTTATTTGTGGTAGACTTAGAGAACAGGAGGGAGAAAATAGGAGATAAAAGAGAAGTAGCACACCCTCAATTTTCTATTAATACATTAAAAATGGTAGGGACCATTCAGAAGATACATAGCCCTATAAAGAAGGGACACATGCCCCTCACTAATGCATTAAATCAACTATAATGGAAAAACTGCAGTGGAAAACTATCGATATACATTGGCTCTTTGGCAGTGACAAAGTTAATGATTAAAATCTCCCACATTTTCCACCGCATTATCCTCAGGGTATCTATTTGTCTTGATGATGATATTATTTTCTCTCTGTGGGGGCAAGGACGACTGTCCCTTCCTTCTGTGTTGAGATTAATAATTGATGAGCTCCTAGTCAAGAGTGTTTGTAAAGGCCCCTGGTAGCTTTGTACTTCCTTTCTCTTACATGCTGACCTGGGGGCCTCAGGAGGTGCTGCAGGATTCCCTGGTGGAAAAATGAAGAGGATCCTGGTTCTCCTGCTTGCCTTAGCACTTGGGCATGCTCTAGAGAGAGGTAAGGTGCCCTTGTGACCATCTCTAAGAACTATTATTGATTTAATTTTCTATTATCGCTTTAAAATTACATAGGTATTAACAAACAGAATTCTGACTACATTGGGAGAGAGAAGGATGGATCCAAGAGGAATTAATCTGAGCTCAGCTGTGCCATATAACATTGAAAAGTAATAACCTCCAACACAATAAAAATAAGAGTCTCATGAAAGACAGAGCCAGGTATGATGGGCACACCTGTAATCTCAGAATGCAGGAGAGGGAAGCAAGATCAAGAGTTTGAGGCCTCATAGTCAGTTGTCTGAGGCCAGTCAGAGCTACATGATACACTGTCTCAAAACGAATAAAGACGAACAAAAATGGAGTTATGTAATTTTTCAATTATCCCTCATATATTTGATACGTGAGATCCAAAAAGAACAGCTTGGAATTGGATATTTGCTATTAAAAGGCTATGCAACTGGACTCTGACCTACCACTGATCATTTTTCCAAATGTTTGTCCCCACTGAGAGCATCATTTACTGTCAGTGGTGCAGGAAGTCAATTGAACAATTTCTTTACTCCACCTTATTTGTAAATGCATTCAAGTGTTTAAAATACAACTCACAGGGGCTAGAGAGATGGCTCGGCGGTTAAGAGCACTGACTGCTCTTGCAGAGGACCCAGGTTCGATTCCCAGCACCCACATGACAGCTATGAACCATCCTTAACTCCAGTTCCAGGGGACTCTGAAGCCCTCTTCTGACCACCATGACGTTGCATGACACAGATGCACTCACATACATGCAGGCAATACACTCATACACATAAAATAAAAACAATAGATGAAATATTTTTAAATACAAATAATATTAAATAAGAATATTCTATATCTATGAACTATAACCATAAATGAGTGATGCTTTTCATTGAAATCATTTTTTGAATAGTATATTCATCTTTAAGCAATGTTTAAAAGACTTTGTTAACTGAAGATACATAATGTATACAACTGTCTAAATTCTACAGCTTGCAGGCTTTTCATAGATGTTTCAATTTACTTTCCTGTTGGTTTTTAACCCTATTTTAACTCTGTATTGCACAGTTTACTACCTTATAAATTAAATTATCCTATGAATAGTCTTTTCCTCTGGTCTATGAGCGAATCTGCACACACCCTATTGTAAAATTAAGATTTTCATTTTGTGCTCTCCCTTAGCAACCTCATCCAAGTCATGAATTTACACCCATAGTAGGAACACATTTAACCAGTGGGATGTGCATTCCCAGGAATTATCACTTATTAATGATGGCATGCATAGACTCAGTATAGACTTTATCTCATTCTTTCTGCATTTACTTTTTTTATGTCATATGTCATTTTTGTTATCCAAAGTACTTTATATTCTATCTTACTCATGACTAAGCTCTAAGTCCTTATGTAAGACCACAAAATCGTAGATAAAATGGGTATTAATAAGTGAAATAGAGTATGTAGGTGACATCTCAGGAAATTCTGAAAGCTTACTTCTTTGCAGCAGCATTTCTGTGGATACTACTGAACCCGAGAAACCCCACTAAAGCTAGTTCAGATCAGAATCTTCATGAATCAAAATTCTAGCAGTAGCTAGGCCTTGGAAATGGCCTGCAAGCTGAGAAGAGGCTCCACACTGTACTGCTGACTCGCAGGTGTCCACTGGCTTCACCCCAGAATTGCAAATGTACTCTGGGAACAGGGCATTCTGCAATCTCTGTTTCAACATTCTGGACAGTCTTAGTCCCAGAGGAGATGAGTATCTCAACTTCAGTCCTATTTCCCAGGTTCCATGATAGCCTCAGAGACATAAAATAAATTTACAAGGAATAAACACCCAGTTTTGGTAGGAGACATTTGATCCATGAGTCTGAGTTCTCTGTCCTGTAATACCTGAGCATGACCTGTAGACCCAGTCTATGATTTTCATGGAGGCTCAGAATGTTCTCTCCTGGTCCAAAGTGACAGAATGCTACAGGAGTGCAGTCAGCCCTCAGGTTAAGAATATCCATAGAGGGTGAGAAATTGGTTTGGAATGAAGTTCTTTCTGCCTGTTATATTCCTAGAGACCTGATAAACCACAGCCTTTTCTGAAACACTGTTCCAAAGACCCCTCACTCAAGACTAACCTTTAAAAGTGTTTCTATGGCCAAGATATTTGAGAAATTAGCCATTTATTACTCCTTCTTAGAGTTTCACAATCCATGCCTTCATTGTCCTAAAAGCTTTGATAACTCCTACAAGAAATCCTCTTTAAATAAATTTCCCACGCATAGGGACTCCTGGGTACTTGTACTTATGGAGCTGTCTTTGAAAACTCTAGGTCTAAAATGAACCCTGTTGCTCCCAACACAAACCTTGGCTCTGATTTTCCCAGTTCTTTCCTATTAAAGGGCATTTGGGAACCAGGTACATCTTGTGGGAAATGGACTTATTAATATGCTATATATGGATGGTATCATAAACAGCTATTTCTGCTGGCTGGGAAGCACAAAGCGGTAGCCCTTGTTGGTTAGATCTATGCTCTTCTTTCCTAAGCACTGAAATAGAGCCAGCAGGAACGTACACTGTATCTTCCTTCTTACTCACGCCCCTCCTCTAGCACCAAACTAAGTAACAAGAATAGTTGTTGCAGCTTCACAATTACTAAAGAAACAATGCCAACAGGAAATAAACAGCTATACATCTTTAAATGTTCTGCATATATATTTTTTATTAAACATAATACTAAACTGCAAAAAGAAAGTTCCTTTGTGCTGATAGGTAGACTATATTTTCTCTTCCTCCTCCTCTTTACCAAACAGCCCTCCAAAAGTACTCCAGTTAGCGAAGTAGCTAATGTATCGATACTAACCTCCTTGAAAATCAATAGCACTGTCACAGTTCATTGCTACAAGGTACAATGCCAGGTATATAGTCACCATTATGTATGTGGTGTAAGAATAAGTTTGTACATCCTTTAAAAGGACCATGAGTTCAATCTATGTGGGAAGAAGACAAAGAAGTCCCTAAGAATACCTGAAGAAGCTCTTGCTCCGCTTTCTGTGTTCATCTAATTGTATTTTTCCAACTGTCTCCATCGTACTTCTTCCATTCACTCTTCTCCAGCTACAGGGGCCTCCACATCCCACACAACATATCCTCTGGACCCTAGAGCTTTTTACAAACTTTTCCATCTCCTTGGAACACTGATCCTCCAGATATCCAGATGGCTACTTTCCTCACATCTTTCAGCTGTCTGAACCATGCCTGCTTAGTTATCACTGACAACTCCTGACTCCCATTCCCTTATCCTGGCTCATTTTCCTTCTAAGCGCTTACTACCTTACCTTCTCTCCAGCTGTATATTTGATTATTATAACAAATATAGAGTTATCACAGAATAAAGGACTATATTTGCTGTCTACTATAATTTCCAGTTTTAGAACACCGCTTAGGAGGCATTAAATGTTTAATAAGATTTTTGCATAATACCACAGTTAAAGTATCAACCTCAAAATGTAGTCTTGAGTAGTACAGGGGAATTAAAGGCCAAATATGATGATAGTTCATGTTGTAATCACTGTATCTTGGAACTGTGCTTGGAAGGCTGGGGTAGGATGATGCTGGGAATTGAGGCTAACCTATCTTGGACGAGAGAAAGAGAGAGAGAGAGAGAGAGAGAGAGAGAGAGAGAGAGAGAAAGGGAAGGAAGGAAGGAAGGAAGGAAGGAAAAAAAGGATAGAGGAGAAGAGGGGAAGAGGGAGGGAGGGAAGAGGAAGGGAGGGAGGGGGAAGGAAGGGAAGAGGAAATTAAATGTTAATGAGGAATTGATATTCTAGAAGAGTAAAGTTCACAAATGTCTATAATTGTAATTTTTATTATGATTATTATATGAAGCATTGGGACTAAGATTTATGCTCTAAATAAAGTTAGTAAGTACTATTTTGTTAAAATGTGCCAGCATGGAGCTGGGGAATTGGTTCAGTGATTAAGAGCACTGGCTGCTCTTGTAGAGGACCCAGGTTCAATTCCCAGCACCTACATGGTAGCTAATAACTGTCTGTAACTCCAGTTCCAGGGGATCCAATGCCCTCTCCTGACCTCTGCAAGCATTGCATGACACAAGTGCACTTACCCACATGCAGGCAATACACTCATACATATAAAATAAAAATAAGTAAAATTTTAAAAATGGCCAGCATGTACAAAATCTTTTAAATAAATTTATTTCATCCTTACAATACCACAATGAGCTCAGTACCATTATTAGCCCCATTTGACAGGAAAAATAGGAGTTAAGTGGCTTATCCACAGTATCTGGGCTAGTAATAGTAGAATTAGAATTTTAGAACAAGAGGTTGGGTTCCAGAGCTAACGCTCCCAATCACCACTTTACTGCCTCTCACAAAACAGATCCTAAACAAGAAAGACATGTAAGACACACATAACTGATCACTGACACCATTTTCTGGGAGTTAGTGAAATGCATCTTGCTTTCTGCATCCCTTCATCCAGAGCATCATCTGCCCATGACACTGGCTCTGACTCCCAGCTCCATTTACTTTCCTGGTTACCATCATACCGCAATCATTCACCCAATCCTTTAGAATCACCTTGAATTTGATTTTATTTATGTTCTTCATATTAACCATATTAACTCATTTTTACAACCTATAAACTTCAGGCCTGAAGTAGATTAGCCCTGCACAAGCACTGAATTGTTGAAATCTCCACAGCAGACTGGCTTTGCCTTCATTACTCCCATTACAAGTTTCATTGCCAAGGAGACTGCCTCTCGTACACATTTAGATTCCCTGAGCCTGTTCTTACCCAGACCTATCTCCTCTTCTGGCCATTGATATGGCTTCCTAAGCAGTTCCAGACATCCAAATCAGATCATATGAATAGACACAATAGGCTAGCATGCTACTTATCTGTAATCCCAGCACTTAGGAAACTGAGGTAGGATGACTGCAAGTTCAAGGCCAGCCTGGGCTATATTCAGAGTTCCAGGCCAGCCTAGGGTATACAACGAGACTTCTCTCATCTTTAAAATGTAATAAGATTCCTGATATAATGTGATAAATGAAGTCCAAAAATAAAAGAGCCATGGGACATGTACAGTATAAACACACACACACACACACACACACACACACACACACGGTGAACTGTGTATTTTCTAACTTCTGTGGGCATTTGAGTTTGGTATCCTTAGTTTTTTGGTACAAATTTGAGATTGAGTCCTACCTTAAGAAAAAGAGTATCCTTCATTTTTAAAAAATGGGCAAAATAATTGACCATTTATGTCATAGATATGCAAAATTTTCTATGGATCCTCTAGCTATGTTTGCATTTAACAATGATACTTTTCTTTCTAGAGATATAAAATGTGATCACACTTTTATATTGAAATTATTGTAACCTTGGTGTTAAAAACAAAAATAAAATAGCAAGAGTGATCTTGAGACAATAGCCTTTTTTTAAATCTTTTTGAGACAGAGTGTCTCTGTAGCCCCAGATGGCCTAGAACTTGCTATGTAGACCAGGTTGGCCTTGAACTCATGGAGATCTGCCTGCCTCTGCCTCCCAAGTGCTGGGATTAAAAGCATGCTCCACCATGCCTGCCAACGCAATATAGTCTTAAAATGACATTATGAAAGTAAATTCATGACTTTGTATTTTATTGATCCTTTCACAAATATTGGCCAGAAATTGGTTTTAAAAGGAAAGTATTTTCATATGAAAAGTACATACAATTTTTAATTTTAATTTTATTTTATTTCATCTTGTAGTGCTGGGGATTGAGCCCATGGCTTCACACATACTAGGCAAACATTCTATCACTCCTACATCCCCAGATCATAGATTTAAAAAGATATATTTTATTTTTTTTATTTTATGTGTATGAGTGTATTGCCTGACTGTAAGAAGGTGCACCGTATTGTGCAGTGTCCAAGGAAGTGAGACGAGGGCATTGAATACCCTGGAACTGGAGTTACTAACAGTTGTTAGCCGTTATGTGGGTGCTGGGAATTGAACCTGGGTCCTCTGCAAGAGCAGTCAGTACTCTTAACCACTGAGCCATCTCTCTAGCCTCCCCAGACAATAGATTTTTAAAAACATGAATAAAATACATTAATTTCTGACCATGTTAATATGGAAGGTTGTTTCTTTTTACTTTTCTTAGCAAATATGTCTAATCAATATAATTATAGTGCAACTGGAATTTAATAGCTAATATATCTCTTAAAAGACAGTGGAATTTCATTTTCTACTTATATGATACTGGGAAAGCTCATTGCTAATTTATTTGTTTAAAAAGCTCTCTTTAGCTTTATCAAGATAAATGGAGTGCTATAAAGAAGCATTTAAAACAATCTGCTACAATGCTTAGCCCAAAGAATTACTGGATGCTTAATATTTCTGAAATGTCCCATTTAAATTCAGATCTCATATATGTTCTCTAATGAGTCTTCAGTTTCTCACCAGGACTAGGTAAGAAAATTAGAAAATTGCATTTCATTCAGAAAATAAAAATCCTGCTAGCCCATAAACATAACACATAATTACTATAGAATTGTTTGGGGTTTATTAAAGTTTTTGAAACATTTAATCATAAAGAAATGATAAATGTTAGAGAAGATAGATAATTTGAAAAGATTTAAACATTGTATAATGCTTATATGTATAATGCTTATAGTAATCTACTGGGAAAATAAAAAATTAAGGAACAATTGATATACCTAATTTTTATTGCTATAAGAAGAATAATTGCTAATCTGTAAGAGGATTTTTTATATATTAATGAAATGTATCATAATCTGCGATTAAAATTCATTTAAATAGTTCAGAAAATCTGCTTCACAAAATCAGACAATGTCAGACATTAGACAAAATCTGCTTCATAAAATAATGACACATAAAATATAGACTTGCCTTGCCTTTAGATTTCTTTATTTCTTATAATATGATAACCTTAATAACTGCTTAGAGCTGCATATTAATAGGAAATAGTGAAAGAAAATAACCTATATTCAGTGTTTTGTGAAGTTCAAAAATTATTTTAAGTTGATAATTGTAATTATATATATTTATGGAAGATGATATAATGTTTACACAAGAGAGAGAGATATCTGAATTTGTTACCACAGTTTTCCCAGGCATAGAATCAGACTCTCAGTCTAAACATTAGTCTGTAAAAGAAAAAAACAACATAGTATATATAAAAATGGAAAAATGAATTTATTTACAGTTCTGGCAAGAGCTAGGGAGGAAGAAGTTCTTCCTATCTCTATCTTGCCCAAAGCAGTGAGTGTTACCATGTATAGAAAACTTGAAATTGGGGCAAGAATTATAAACATGTCAATTTAACTGTTTGTTTCAGATAAAAGAACTGGGCAGCAAGTCTTTCTCTTAGAAGTCTTAAGACTTGGACTATTGGGCTTGGTCGTTTTCATGACCAGCATGGTTTTCTTATGGTTCCTAATTCATAGGCTCTCTTACAGGACGACCAAATCAAGGCAATGAATACACTGCTTATTTCACCTGCTTAATCAATTTTTTGATGTAATTTACTGTTATTTTGAAATATACAACACATAGTTTCTCAATATAGTCACTTTGATTCTAACTAAGCTTTATACCCTTTGACCAGCAACTCCATCCCACCCCTTCAACCTGCAGCCTCTAATAACCATCACTCTGCTCTCTTCTTCTATGACTTTGACTTTTAAGCATCCATGTAGAGGCTCATGTGGCATCTCTCTTTCTGTCCCTATTTGTACTTAATATAATAAATTCCGGTATTGTGCACTGCTAATTAACAGAATTTCCGTCTTTTGTAAGGTTGAATAATAGTCAATTGTATATCAATTTATTTTCCATTCCTCCACTGAAAGATACTTGGGTTATTTTAATATCTTAGTTCTTGTTAACAATGTTGCTGCAGTGAAAATGGAAACTCAGAGATTCCCAACAACTTTTGACATCAATGTCTTTGATTATATATTCAGTAGTACTTCTAGATCATACAGTACAATAGTTCTATTTTAAGTATTTTAGGACTCTATACTATTTACCATAATGGCTAATCTAAGGCATATTCTTTCTAACAGTTTATGAGGGATTTTATTAAAAGAAGTTGTTTTATATTAGACACATTTTTATGGCTTAAAATACTAGAGCTTGGGAGGAAAGGCTCCAAGAAGCCTGTTACTATCTGTACATTGGACGAGGTTTTGAGCCATGGGAAGTGAACTTAAAGATCATGAGGACAATCCCATACTAAATTTTGGCATTTTAAATATATATGGTTATGTAACACATTGCAATATTTCTGTTGACAATGCAAACTTGTTTATTCAAAATGTTATTATTTCAGTTATTCATTACTAAGCTTAAAAGTTTTTTATATTGAATTAAATTATACCATTCTATAACTGCCAAGCATTTTCCCAACTCTATTTTGGGAATAAGATAAAACAACTTTGTTGACATCCTGATATATAGGTCTTTTCTAAATGAAAACAGTTGTAAGCTATATTCTTTCCCTCTATGTTCCAATTTCCAGTCTCATTGACTCCCATTGATGATTAATGAAGATTTTATGTCTTACTTTGACCTTTTTAACTTGCCAAATATCTAACCTTGTAAACTAACCAATGCATTTTGGGATGTGTACTAGATGTGAAGTTTCTCAGAGACTGGACAGAGGGTGGGTGCCAGTGGTCTTTTGTATCCCACTGGCCACTGGCTTTACCCATCATTACCTTGTTCCAGTTTTGGGGACATTGTCAAATGGGAATTTGTGAGTTTTTGTCTACCTTGAATGAAATTTTTATGGTATAAGAATTGTACTTTTAATACAAAATGCAGCTTAATATTGTTTTTATTTTTGGAAGGCTGAGAGAAAGATAATGAGTTTGAGGGCAGCCTGGGCTATGAAGAAAGTAAAAGAAAAGTCTCAAAGAAAAAGAAGATTTTTGTCTTCTCTCAATTCTGATCTTTCTTACTCAATAAATAAATCTTTGTGCTGCACATCTGAAAAATATATAGCACAACAGCTATCCGTACACATTTTTCATCATAAATTAGTCTTAAAAAAACTTTTAAAAAATGTTTCCCAAATTTGTATCCAACCATAACCACCTCAACTCTACAAATCAAAAAAAGAAAGAAAATGTCTTTACTACATACATATTGATGATCACATTATACACACACATTTCATGTAATATTCATAAAGAGGAAAAAGACACTTATTTTCTATTTTACTTCCTAGGCCGAGACTATGAAAAGGATAAAGTCTGCAAGGAACTTGCCTTTTTGGGAAACGATGACTTCAGATCTTTGTAAGTGGGCAGTATCCACGCAGTTGTCTTGGGTACTTGACCTTGAACAAACCTGAATACAAGCTAACTTCTACATAGTACAAAGGTTGAACTGGTCTCTGGGAGGATAAGGAAAGAGCCTCGGGTCATTGTGGGCAGACATGTCAAACGGATGAGCCAGAGGCTCCATCAAGTATGCTTACTGTGGGCTACAAAATTGTCGCTGGTAAATTTATACATGGGTTTGTAGAGAGTAAATATAGTTTTCAGCTATAAATTAATATAGGATAGTATAGTTTAGGACTCTGGAAAACACAATCAATGATCTATAGAATAAGTTCTTTGGGGGAAGCTCAAAACAAACCAGGCTGGCTTGATGGGAACTCCAAGTCCTGTTACTATTGTATACAAGATAAATTTCCCTAGAACAAATGTTTTATGTTTGATCTCATATTATTTCTATTAGTCAAATAAAAAAGTTAATTTATGAAGTACTCCATCTAAAAACTGAATAGACCTCATAGTTTAATGTGTGCCAAAATGAGAAAAACAATTACACTCTAATATAATCACTTGTTTCTCCCTTCAGATCACTAATACTATACAGCAGAAAGTTTTCCAGTGGTACATTTGAACAGGTCAGCCAGCTGGTGAATGAAGTGGTCTCCTTGACTGAAGACTGCTGTGCTGAAGGGGCTGACCCCACCTGCTATGACACCAGGGTAAGTGTGTGTCTGGCCATCTCTACAATGGTCCAGAGAAGGGAACCACCATAGAGCTTCATGCCACCTCTTTGGAACATTCTAGATGCCAATCCACCTACTCTGAGTTGGGAAATATGAAGCCTGTTATTTTTAGTTTCCACATTTGTTCTAAAACCCCATCCATTTTACTCATTATTGCTTCAAGGTTCAAAAGAGAAATTTGGGATACAGTAACTTAGTGACTTCCTAAATATATACTGCTAGTGCAAAGTACGTATAGGATTTAAATCCAGGTCTAACTCTGTTTTTAATCCCTTAAATTTGAAACTCATAAATATCAATTCATGAACCTCTTAAAATAATTTTAACACATACTACATAGCTTAAAAGCCTGGCTATACCTATATTACCATGTAAGAGCTAGAATTAATGGCCCCAGAATAACTAAATGTTGGCCTCAAATTCTTTGGATGGCTCCAAAATTGCTATGTACATAGAATGTGTGTATATATATATATGTTAGGTTGTGGGTGAAAAACAAATATGCACACCACATATATGTTAGAGTAGCAAATAGCCCCATACGATTAATTTCTCAAGACTATAAAAGCTCTAGTCTATCTGTTAAAAGACTCACATTTCCAGTTTCACTGGCAATCACCTGGTCATAGGGCCATCCCTAGGAAGGCAGGTTCCCCTAAGGTTATGCTAAATAGATAGGTAGAATGCCTAGTGCATTAATGAGGTAGTGAACTTTTCCTGCCTGGAATCCCACTTTCTAGCACACAGACACATAACTCTCTAGAAATCTTCCTGCTTTTCTGACCGCCTCAGAAAAACATAATCTCTGCTTTTCTTCTTCATATCCCTTTTCTTTAAGGCTTTGGGCTGCCCTAGCATCTTGCATTTCTTTACTTTTTCTCTAAAGCTACCTTCTCCCAGCCATGTGGCTTCCAGTCAGCCATGTGTCTGACCTCCATGCAGGCTCTAAACCTGCATGGCTTCAAGGCTTGTTTTCTTTCTCCCCTCCATTCTCTTCCTCAAGGCAGCTGCCAAGATTACCAGCTCGTCTTCCCCGAGAATTTTTTGTTAATATTTGAATAAAAGTGTCCTGAAGCTTCCATTTGGGTCCATTCTTAAATTCTTTTATGAATGAGACTTAGAACCCTCTAGGGGATGCTCTTTATACCCTGTTATCAATTATCCCTTAAAACATACTCAAAGGTAGAATGAAAAAGACCAAGTTATTTTCTCTTTTTTAATAATGGAGTTCAAAATACAGTAACAGAAGAGTTGGAAACTAAGTAGACACAAAATTCCTAAACTTTTACTAATGCAGCCATCAGCTCATATTGAGATGACAGGTTTTATTGGCTAAAGCCCTCCACAGAGAGACCAGTATCGCTGCTCAAGCCTGCTATTGGAATACATTATATACAGTGAATATTCTTACCCATTAATTGCTTTATTCACCCTTATTAACCCTTTATAATCATCTTCTTTCACCACCAAATTCATCTCTGTTGATCATTTCACCTGACTCTATACCACCTCAGTCTGAATGTGCTTCAAACTGTCAACCATGATCAAAACAAAGCACATCCTCTATTTCAATTTTGTTCCCTGTGTTTCCTGATGCACGTCTTGACTGAGACGTGACCTAGCTCCATAATCCTGGAGCTTGAATACTTTGCACAACACTTTTCTCCTGCTCATTCCAAGTATACATTTTTAATTTGCTAATATTTTTCTAATTTCTATTGTTATTTGGGAATGATTGAAAACAGATAAAGCCAGAATAATTTCTGGAGAAATAAATAAAAAGGAAAAGGAGACTGGTTGGAAAGAGAGATGCAACTTTTAAAAGGCAGCCTAATTCTTAAGTTCTAAGAGTCATGGAAGGGAGCTATGTTGAGGTCATGATGAGGGGTTGGGTTAAATAACTCATTCTGCATATTGCTTTCCTTTAGTGTTAGGAATGGTCTTTAGAAGTTTTACTTTAAAATTATAATTAAAACATACATCAAATTGTTTTGCCCCACATAAATACCAAAGTGATTTTCCATGACAGTTTCTACTTATTTCTCTCTTTGATGTCTATTCTTCTATATTAGCTTATCTGAAGCATCAATTACATCTGAAAAAAAAAATTGTTTCTACAGTTGCTTTGGCTGCGCTCTGTCCTTCAGCAAGTGTGAGTGTGGCAGTGCTGGGGCTATACTGACAGCACACCAGTGCTTTCCAATTTAGGGAAACTTTCTGAAATTTAGAGAAAAACAGATTTTTATTCTCTGTCTTTGACCTAGTCTGCAGCCCAGGAGTTTGTTTTTCTAGGCCAGATGCCAAATTCTGATGCCAAAGCATGCCACAGCAATGGCAGATTAACTTTAACAATGCAGACACTTGAAGTGGCCAAGGGTCAAGAGGCTGCTCTTAAGTAAAGGGAGGAGAGTAGGTGGCTGGGGAGGTGGGGGTCCTCCTTTGTTCTAACTGCAAAAAGCAGATGGGAGATGAAAGCAGAATCCCCAGCAGAGCTTTCCCAAACAATCCTCTCCTCAGAGATGCTACAATCACCCACGGAGAAACAAGAGGCTATGAGATAAAATTCACTCATTCAGATAAACTTAGTCTACTTATTAATGAAAGTTGGTTTGGTTCTATTCTGATGACTGCCATTTATTAACATAACCAACTTGCCTATAACTAAAATTATACAATTTTTCATGTTCATAAGCCATCTCATGGAGCCTTGGCAGGGACACTTAGTAACAAAAGTTTAAGGCTATAAATTACATGCTATACTGATGGAAACTGACATAGACTATAAGGCTTTACTTTTATCCTTCTTTCATGCCAGACCTCAGCACTGTCCGTCAAGTCCTGCGAAAGTGACTCCCCTTTCCCAGTGCACCCCGGAACCCCTGAGTGTTGCACTAAGGAGGGCCTGGAGCGGAAACTTTGCATGGCTGCCCTGAAACACCAGCCACGAGAATTTCCTACTTATGTGGAACCAGCAAACGATGAGATTTGTGAGGCATTCAGAAAAGATCCAAAGGGATTTGCTAATCAGTAAGTGGTCTTCATTACAAGTCAAACTGTAGGGCCTGAAAATACCTAAAATGAATCTAGTCAAGTCCTTATCCTATTCAGACACCTTTTTTATAGCAACTCAGATAATTACCAATATGGGAATTGGTCTTCACCCACTCTCCCAAGCTCCTACTCCCTAGCCTTGAGAATCTTCTATCTGTGGAATTCTTTTTCCATGTGGCTTACTTTCATACTTGGCAATCCCAATGATAATTCCCCTTATACTAGGTAGTCTTGTATCCCCTGTGTGATGGAAGCAATTTTATTACTGTGCACATTTTACAATAATTTCCAATAAAGCACAAAAATAAATGGTTTTCAAACCTATATATCTTCAGAAACAGCTGTGGACACAACGCTGTACTATAAAATGAACATGTAGGCTAGGCGTGGTGGCACACACCTTTAGTCCCAGCACTTGGGAGGCAGAGGCTGGTAGAGCTTTGTGAGTTCAAGGCCAGCCTGGTCTACATAGTGAGTTCAGGTCAGCTAGGACTACAGGGAGACCCTGTCTCAAAAATACGAAAAAAAAAAAAAAAAGAACACGGACTTTATTGTTCATATTGCATGAGACACCAGGTTAGACTGATTAGGTTCATCTTGTAAGGGTATAAAATGCATTGGACATGGCTGTATGTGCCTGGAATCCTTGGGGAATTGCACTGGACATAGATGGGAGGATTGCTGCAAGTTCCAGACCAGCCAGGGCTACATGGCGAGACTCTGCCTCCAAAAGCATTTTTCTTTTTTGAGTCAGTGTTGGCCTGGCTTTAATCCCAGTAGGTAGATCTCTGTGATACCAAGTCTAGCCTGGTCTATGGTGAGTTCTAGGCCAGCTGGGGCTACAGATAAACCCTGTCTTCAAAGAAAAAAGGACAAAAAATAAGGAAAAGACAACTCATGAAAATAAAAAATAATAATTATGCAATGATAAAGGTAGTGACATTAAAATTATTCATAATTTCATAAATATTGGTTGTTTTTTTATCCATTTCTGTTACTTGTCAAAGATTTTGTTCAATATTTAAGAATGTCTTTTAGATCCTCAGAGACTTGTGTTCTTAAAATCTAAAGTGATTACTCTTGTCAAGCAAGTTACCGCTACATAGGAGCTATCTAGGATAGTACACTGAGATAGGTAATAAAACGCACACCCACTAATGACATTTGCTATCGCATCCATTCAACAAACAGCTCACCAAGCAGCTACCATAGGTTATGCACTTGGCTAGCACTAAGTGAATGAAAGAAAAAAGTGGTCTCTCCCTTTAAGAAAATCACATGGGAATTAAAGAATCTGTTTTTCAAAATGAATCTATTACTTGAAATATACCAACATTATTATTTAAATGCTTAGTGCTTTTCAGACATTAAAATTATGAACTAATGGGCTTTGGCAGCAGCTTAGTAGGTAAAGTGCTTGCTATACAATCATAAGGACCTGGATTCAGATCCCCAGCACCCATGTGCTGGAGTGGGGTAAAGGCAGGCAGATCTCTGGGGCTTGATGCTTAACTATTCTAACCAAAATGGAAAACTCCAGGTTTGGTGAGAGACCCTGTCTCAAAAAATAATGTGGAGCACAATAGATAAAAATAACTGACATTTACCTTTAGCCTACACACACTTATGCACACATAATATATATATATATGTGTGTATAATATATACATATATATATTACATACACATACTCTGTATATATAGGCATACACATTTATGTAAACGAATATGATATGCATCCTTTCTTCATCAAAATACTTATATAAGCTCAGTTTTATTTTCCAACAATCTTTTAATCAATCCTATTTTCTCCCTCAGATTTCTATATGAATATTCCAGTAATTATGGACAAGCTCCTATGCCACTTTTAGTTGGTTACACCAGGAGTTACCTCTCTATGGTTGGGTCCTGCTGTACCTCTGCTAGCCCAACTGCATGCTTTTTGAAGGAGGTAAGTTCACTTTACTTACTATAGTTACATGCTATATTTCCTTCTTAAAATGGCATTTCTTTAAAATTATGTTGAAAGTTGAGATTTTGTAATTAGTAAAAGTTTCTAATGGCTCTTTTGCATTTTGTTAATTAGAATATAATCATGCCCTTAGGGGGATATCAATATGTTACAATGGCCAGAGTTCAGTATTCTATTGATTTTAAAATGTATTAATCCCTCTCTTTATGCTATTTTGTGTACATGGTTTACCATTGACTTTTCTAATATTATTTTCCCCCTTTATTTTCCAGAGACTCCAGATTAAACACTTATCACTTCTTACCACTCTGTCAAACAGAGTCTGTTCACAATATGCTGCTTATGGAAAGGAGAAATCAAGGCTTAGGTAAAGATTTGGTACTGTCATCACAGTTAGAAGTTTGTTCCTGTGTTCTGTATCCTTAATATGTCTGTGAAAGAAGCTATAGAATACAGTCCAGTACAGAAACACCCAAACACTCAGGGACATTTCTTTCAGTCCTTCCTTCATTTTACTTTTACACTGAGAAGGTTATTTCACAAGCATAACATGGGATTTTATGATGTAATGCCATCATATATTAATTAATCATGGTGTCCATTGGCATTAGTGCCTAAGAATTAGGTAAAAAGGAGTAGCATTTTGTGTGAACAAAGATTAAGTTACAAAATATTGCTGCCATTTTTTTGGTTTTTTTGAGACAGGGTCTCCCTATAGCCCTAGCTGGCCTGGATTAGCTAAGGAGACCAGGCTGGCCTTGAACTCACAGAGATCTTCCTGCCTCTGCCTCTCGAGTGCTGGGATTAAAGGTGCGCGCCACCACAACCAGCCTGCTGCCATATTTTTAATGAAGAAAATTTTAGAGATTTCTAAATATTCCTAGAATATGAAATATAATCATAATGTACAATTTTAAAATATACTAATCAATGAAAAGTACAATACATTTCTTAAAGAAATCAAATAAACATAAAGACATCAGTTTAGAACCCTTAAAATGGTTAAAATGCCACAGTAGCCAAGTGAGGTGGTATACACCTACAATACCAGTACTTAGGAGGCTGAGGCAGGAGGATAGTCATGAGTTCAAGGCTAGTCTATGCTACATAGTGAGATCCAGACTGCCTGGGCTGCATATGAGACCTTATCCCAAAAAATAAATTAATAAACATTAAAAATAATAAATGAAATAAAATTTAGAACAAACTACATAGTCAATGCAATCTTTTAAGACCCTAATTACATTTTTTCCAAAAATACAAAAAAAAGTTTGTTAGTCAGCTTTCTACTACTGTAACAAATGGCTAAGGTAGTCAACCTATGAAGAGAAAAGGCATTATTTTGCCTTACAGTTCTTTAAATTCACACTTGGTTGACCCATTGCTTTGGCCTCTGGTGGCACACTGTGGAGGCACCATGTAGCAGAACAAACTGCTCATTTCTTAGCTGGAGGCAAATGACAAGAAGAGGAAAGGGGAGAAGTTCCACTATGCCCTTGGAAGGCCAACTCCCAATGACTTAAAGATCTCCAGGCAGGCCCAGCTCTGCTTCCACCACCTTCCAGAACCACCTCCAGAAATCAAGCACTTGATACATGGGCATCTGGAGGATATTTGAGATCCAAACTTAATCACCATTTTAAAATTAATAAGGTGTCATTAGAGGACCTCAAAGGACTCCAGATAGTCAAAACAGTCTTGAAAATGAGCAAAGGTGAGGCTGAAAAATGCCCTGATTTCAAAACTGCTACAATCATCATCATCATCATCATCATCATCATCATCATCATTATCATCGGCAGCGGCAGCAGCAGCAGCAGCAGCAGCAGCAGCAGCAGCAGCAGCAGCTGGTGTTATACTGACATGAAATGAGATATTTAGATTCATGGAACAGAATAGAGGGCTCAGAAATAAACTCTAGTATATATGGTCCACTGATTTTTCACAAAGTACCAAGAGGATACAAGAGAAAAAGATAGTTTCTCTAACAGATGATGTTAAGAAAAGTAGAAATCCACATGCAGAATAACGAAGTTGGACTCTTACCTTATACCATTCAAAAATGGATTAAAACTCTTCACATAAGATCTAGAATTATAAAATAGGTAAAATCTTCAGCATTTTGGATTTGGCAGTGGTCCTCAGATGTGATCCCCAAACTCAAGTAAGAAAAAATTAAAACAAACAAAAACAATTCTGTCAAACTTTAAAACTTCTATTCAACGGATATAAACAACAAAGTGAAGAGATTATCTATAGAACTTAGGAAAATACTAGCAAATTTTATCTAGTAAGCAGATAATATTCGGAATACATAAAGAACTTCAATAACATAGTAACAAAAACTGCTTAGTTAAAAATAGAAAAAGTGGATTTATAAAACATCTTAAAAGACTGTGAGATGCCACACAAACAGAACAGTGGCATAATGAACAACTTTAACACTGTTTTTAGCACAAAATTTATAAGGATCTGTCTGGAAGAAAAGCTACAATTGAGTGTTAAAAATGTGAAAATCGTCATTGGGGCAATTTAATTTTGAGTACTGTAACCTTGGTACATAGGACTGATTGCATGGCAGATCAAAAGATGTAAACCACATCATTCCTCTCAGTAGCATATCTATAATGAAACCCAGAAAACTAAGACTGTGCATTAGCTAATGACTTTGCTTTTTATCTATTTAGCCATCTCATAAAACTAGCTCAAAAAGCGCCAACTGCTGACCTGAAGAACATTGTGCCACTAGCTGAAGACATTACTGAAATCCTGTCCAGATGCTGTGAGTCTACTTCTGAGGACTGCATGTCCAAAGAGGTAAGGTGTCCCGTTACATCATCATATGTCATACTGAGTACCATAAGTGGATTGGCAAACACTTTTAAACTGCTTTTCACACTCATTATCCTAAGATTCAACATGACTTTATGACATGAATATAGTCTTAACTGATGCACAGATGAGGAAACAGTTTGACAAGGGTCAGTAATTTAGACCATTTAACCAGTAACTGATAGAATCTACATGCAAGAACAAAATGCCGTGATTCCTAAGGTCTGCACTGGCATCAGAGAGTCACTAAACACAAGGTTATTTAAATTATTTGCAATTCTAAGTACATATATTTAGGTTGCATACAAGTTCAAATTTAGTTATGGTACAAAGTCTTATTAGTGTTGCAACCAGTATATTACACCTTTAGAGGCTATTAATGCTTTGCATTATACTTTGTATAATTTAAGAGGTATCTCAAATTTTTCTTTCTCAATTTGCATAATTTTTACAAGTACATACAGATTTGTATAATTGCTTGAGAAGGAGATAGTTCCCAAGGTCTTGTTGATCTTTTTAGTAATAGATGCATTATGCTGCTTGGTCTTTTACATCATAAATTCATGATTGTGTGTAAAGATGCTTTGCTATGATGGCCTATGATGGTTAAAGGGGAGTCTACTGCACTATCAGTTGTACTATTGCACCCATTTCCCCAGATACATCTTAACCAATCTTCCATTATTTGTGTTGATTTCTCAATATTTTAAGCAATAACACACTTTGTAGCCTTATAATTAAGTCTTCTTTTTACCTTACTAATTTTCTAAGTAAAAGTTATTCCTTGGTGGTTTTTGTCAACATAAAATAATAGGTTTCATCACAGAATTTTCATACACACACAATCTTAGAAGTTAAATTTAAGTTCAAAACTTTTATGTATTAACAACGTACATTCCCAAACATTGTACATTGTATCAAGTTACTTTTCAAGAGCTTTCACACTGGCTTTTATAAATATCATGTCCACATTTAAAACCTAAGGCTTATTTTGGTAAGAACAACAAGGAAAGTAACAAATTCATTATTCTCTTCACAGCTGCCTGAACACACAATAAAAATCTGTGACAACTTGTCCACAAAGAACTCTAAATTTGAAGAATGCTGTCAAGAAAAAACACCCATGGACATCTTTATGTGCACTTATTTCATGCCAGCTGCCCAGCCGCTTCAGCTGCCAGCCATCAAGTTTCCCACAAATAAAGACCTCTGTGGTCAAAGCGGCAGCAAAGCTGTGGACCAGTAAGTAGAAGTAGTGTGGAATGTGATTTTCTTATAACTTCACCAGGAGGAAGGGAACCCTGGGCCGGATTGAGAGAGAACCTGCTGTCATTCTCTGCAAACACCTATTTCTTTACATGGTTTTCACAGAGTTGAAATGTGTGTAACTGATTTTAAATAAGTCAGTTTTAAGACTCAATAATCGGTTTCAAATGAAGAAAAACTGAGTTTAAAAGAAACATCTTGGGTAAAGAAAAAGGCACCTGCAGTTCCTAATTCTGTCTCTTGTGATTGCTGTGCATTGACAGAAGTGCCCAGCCTTTCTGACTTAAGTTCCTCTTTAAATATCTTGAAAATGACAACATAATAAGGTGGCCAATAAAAAACACATCTAGGAATGTCGATGAAAGTAAGCTTTTTATACAACGAAATGCTCTACACACATAATATACATCATGGCAACATAAATATGTGTATTACTGACTAGATTAATCATATTCTACTCCAAAGCACAAATTAAAGACTGAAAAATTATCAAACTTTTGGAGAATAACTATTTGACGCAAATAAAACAGAAAATGTAGAATGCTTTTTTCTTGACAATATTGGTATTTACTACAAGTTAAAGAAAAGGAGATTAACTAGGAAGACATGATGAATCTTGATCTTGTTTCATCTAACTAAAAAGAGAACCAAAGTAAATTCACAAGTTGTTGCACAAATTGTGAACATCTATATACTCACAGTACAAATAGCTTGAGAGTCAATTCCCTACAAAAGAAAATAGAACATAGACTGGACTAAAAGTAATGTATGTTTTCCTTATAAATATTGTTGTTTGATAAGTTTGTTATCAACAATGAGGTAAGACAAAATGGAAGACTTTGAAAAATATTTTGTACAGAAAAGTTGCTTTAAGGTACCTCACTAATATTACTTGTGGAGTGAATAATACACAAAGGGAGTGTCCATGTGAGCTTAAAGTAGGTATATTTATATGTTGTGTGTGTGAGCGTATATAGAATATTACACATATTAAAGCCAGTGTTAAAATATTTCAATGAAAATGTTTTCTAATCTAAAGCTTGTTTCCATGGAATCGGTTTGTGGTAAATCTCTTTTCGAATTAAGATATAAAAAAAAATTAGGCATGATGCTGCATGCATATAATATCAACATCAGGGAGACTGAAACAGGTAGTGAATTGGAAGTTCCCAAGATCAAGGCCAGCCTGGCTACACTGAGAGTTCCAGAATGGACCTGGGCCACAGTGTGAGACTATCTCAAACCAAACAAAACGCAAAACACACCAAAAGTCAGAAACAAGGTCTTCTGTCATTATAGTAGGTATGTCCATTTCAAATCTTGAACCAGTATGCACATCTTAAAAACTATCATTTCCTCTTCTCCCTGACATCAGGTACACATTTGAACTAAGCAGAAGGACACACATTCCAGAAGTATTCCTCAGCAAAGTGCTGGAGACCACTCTGAAAACTCTCAGCGAATGCTGTGACTCTCAAGATTCTCCTGCCTGTTTCAACACTAAGGTACACTGCTGGTGTCACTTTATCAACAGTGGAGACATGAATTGCCATACTGCAGCTCATGGGTCAAACGTGGTACACTGCTTACTGTTATATGACCTGCAAGCTAGCATTATTTCAGAGGGTTTTTTAAATCATTATTGCAAGGGAAAAATGTCAAAAGATGATTACTATTTCATGACGTGAAATTAAGTGAAATCCAATTGCAATGTTCACCAACTTGCACTGAAGTACAGTCATGCATGTTGTTTGTCTGTTATCTATGATTGCTTTTGTGCAGAGTGAAGTATCTGTAACAGTGACTATATGTGATCCATGCCTAAAATATTTACTACCTAGCTTTAAACAAATAGTTTGTTGAACTGGGCATAGTGGCTCATGCCTTTAATCCAAGCACTTCAATCCCTGGGATGGTCTACACAGCAAGTTCCAGGACAGCAGTATGCACGGAGAAATCCTGTTTTTAAAACAAAACAAAAAGCTAGGCAAGGTGGTATCAACCTTTAAGCCTAGCACCTTGGAGGCAGAGGCAGCAGGATGTCTGTGAAATTGAGTCTAGCCTGGTGTAGCCCAGAAATGATGGGTGAGCACAGGGCACCCTGGGAAGAAGGGTGGAGCCTAGCGTGGCAGGAGATTGAAAGGGGAAAAAAAAAGTAGGAGTTGGTGCCATTTAGAAAGCAGGGAACAGAAGCAGACAAGTCATGGGGCACCGGGGACCTCGTGAGGACCCCGTGGACCGGCACAGAACTCTGCAGGGTGAGTGTGCATGCAGGGACTCGCATGAGGCAGACCCTGGGCTAAAGGGATCCGCAGCTCTGGGTACAGGGTGTCCATTTCTTTGTAAGTCACCCCCCCAAAAAGGTATAAACTATGCAAAGTTCAGATAAAGATGTGTTATGTCTGTTTGTCTACCATGTTAGGAGCACAAGACCCTGAAGACAGTGAGGGAAAGTCAAATAGAGCCGGAAGGAGAAGTTAGTGCACCACCTGGTCTATGTAGCAAGTTCCAGATCAGCTGAAGTTACAAGGAAACTGTCTCAAACCAAAACCAAAACCAAACCAAACCAAAGTTTGCCAGTGCCTGGTGCAGAGAACATGAAATTATGATTTAACAGCTTCAAGGGACAGTGTTTCGACTAAGAATTTTGTTATGCGATTTTTTTACAGGGTCCTCTACTGAAGAAGGAGCTAACTTCATTTATTGAAAAGGGACAAGAAATGTGTGCAGATTATTCAGAAAACACATTTACTGAGTACAAGAAAAAGTAAGTGGCTGTGTTCTCCACATGCATCAGTCATGTTTGCCTAGTTTTGCAATTGAAAAGTATAAATGAAAAGCTGGGATGTGCTGAGTAGAGAACGTGCACTTCAAATCGATTTAAAAGATGATTAGAATTTACATAAGAATCTGACTGTAGAAGCTTCTCTTCTGGGTGCAGGGAATGTCATGTGTACTAGGTGAGCAGCCAAGTAGAACAAAACCATGTAAACTATCAAATTTATCTTCAGAGGCTTCATTCAAAGTGGCCCTATGAACACAATTGGTTAGCAGTATCACCCATGGATTTGTCTGTAGATGTTGCTTGTTCTCTGACAAGAATGAAGCTTTCATGCTGGCATCATGTCAGCCATCACCAGAATGTGTTTTTTAAGAACTGGAAACAAAAATGCTCATTATCAATAACATGAAATAATAGTTAGTTTTCATAGTTAAATGGATAAGGAAGCATCTCTATAAATAGCAATTAACATTAAAATAATTAGCCATAATGATGAAAAGCATAATGCTGGGTTCTTGGGAAAAGTCCCCCTTGAAAAGATCATACCATTCCACACTTTTTTTAGTAAATTTCTTTTCAAATGATTTGAAATCTAAGTCTCAAGTAAACAGAAATAGAACTTCACAAAAAGACCTTCTTAAAGAACTTCCAAAGTAAGGCATTGCCTTTATTGACCTCATGAAGTTCTCCTCAGCAAAGCTCTAAAAGAAAAGGAAACCTATCAAAGTCTCAAGTTTGAAATGGGTATTTCTGAGTGACCAGAAAAAATTATTATATAACTTAAAAGGACATTATGGAAACAAAGCAAAATAATACTTGACAGAGATTTAAGATTACATTCTCTGGTCATGGCTTTCAGTTCTGGGACAGTACTGGAGGCAGCTAACTACCAGTTGTCACAGTACCCACCCCAAATGAATATGTGCTAGATTTAGAGAAAACTGAAAAGACTGAGTTCTGGTTTTTGAAATCCTTTCTCCCATCTTTCTGCCCCCATTTTTGCATTCCCTGTCTCCTTTACCTCAGCAACTACCATGTCTTCATGAAGAAACACACCTCTTCTCATGTTTGACTCCTTCATAGCATCCACCTTCATCCAGCACTGGGCAATTTTGGATCTCTTTTGCCCCAAATTGCTCACTATTAGGCTAGCAAGTTTTTCTCGGAGAAAGTCATAAACCAAGCTGAGTGGTCATGAAACTGAAGTGGCACCAAGATCATGAATTATCAAACTGAGGCGAATCAAAGGGTTATCATCAGTCCTGTCACCATCTTCAAAGTGAGTTAGAGAAACAAGGGCTCAAGGCTCCCATTTCAGTGTGTCCAACACAGTGAGTTCAGAGTCAGGCAAAGTGAGGCAGAAAATCAGAGAAAACAGAATTCATAAAGGCGGCATAAGGACCTATGTAGGAAACATTTTTAATTAATTACTTTTTTAGAGAATTTTGTACACGAGTCTATTTACATCATTTCCATCCCTCCCACAGCCCTTCCAACTCCCCCCTTTCAATTTCTTCTCCTCCTCTCTGGTATTCATTGCTGCATATACATATATACATTTATAAATACAGCTATATAATGATGGAGGAAACATTTTTAAAGCAGCCTGAAACTTAAAATTGGAGAAAGGTGAAAAGTCAGAGACAAATGGAAGCAGGTGCCATTCATGTTGAAATAATGGAAGGGGATGACTAGAATTCAAATTCAGCAGTAATTTGTATGTCTTTTTTATAATATTGAAGGAGTCATAGATTTCAATTCTAACTCGTTGACTCACCAAAAATCATGCCACAGACCCAAAGTTTTCTTAAAACAGGCAGATGTTTCTTTTTTCATTTTTTAAATTGTACATGATCTACAACAGCTGTCTTTTTGATTAAGAGGTTTTCCTAAAATACGTATAGCAAAGCCTTACAAAGAACTGGTCTTTCAGATTGGCAGAGCGACTGAAAACAAAAATGTCTGATTCCTCTCCCTTGGAGTTGGCGGGGCTGGTTGACAAGTACTCAGACTTTGCCTCCAAGTGCTGCTCCATAAACTCACCTCCTCTCTACTGTGATACACAGGTAGGAAAAGGCAGCTCTTTACTTATCACTGCAGTGCTTGCTGAGCTGTACTGGTTCTTTCTGCTGGTTATTGGTGTGCTTATGTGATAGGCTTTCCTAGCATGGTAACCTGGAATGAAAATGTTTCCCTGTTTTATTCACTTAAAAGCACAGGTAGTCATTTGCAAAATTTATCAAGTGTTATAAAAAAATGATTTTTTATTTTTTTTGGTCTTTTTGAGACAGCATCTCCCTGTAGCCCCATCTGTCCTGGAACTCACTATGTAGACCAGGCTGGCCTTGAAGTCACAGAGATCCACCTGCCTCTCTGCCTCCCAAGTGCTGGGATCAAAGGCATGTGCCACCATGCCTGGCCTTACTTTTTACTTTGTACAAGACTAGACCTGTCCTCTAATACTAGACACATAGTGTCTCCCTATTCCCTACTACAGAGGTGCATTGGTATTCTCCTACAGATTGCAGTGGGAAGTTGTGTTCTCTCTACCTCTATAGAGACTGAGAAGTGAGAGAGGGGAGCCCAGTTTAGCTATGCAAACTCACTGTTGTTAGACCTGGGCTCTGCTCTGACCCAAGATATTAAGTGATTATGCTTTGAATTTCCTTCAACAAGTCAGCATCCACCCTACTCCATGAGCTGTATACTGGCCCTTTTCAGAAAAGGGATCTCAAATGTCATAATACCTACTACTTCCTCTCTAACTGTTCTATTATTTAGAACAGTCCAGAGAGAAGGGTAATACTACATTTGGCTTTTATCTCTAATGAGGGCATTAGGGGTAATTCTAAAACCTCTTTTGTCATCCTCACCTCCTCTCTGGACTGAAGTGGCATGGTTAAGAACAAATCTGTCAATTCTGTGCCATACTAAATACTTTCTTTTTTGTTCACCACTTTCTGAAACTCCTAATAGGAAGTTATATCCCTCTCCCATTCTGCTGGTGACTATTGAAGTATTTTGTTTTGTTTCTGCATTTTGTTATTGCTTCTTTTGTCCTCTATTGGGAAGGACATTTATGATCCGATTTTAACCCATCATTTTCATGTTATTTTTGAAAAATAATTTAGATAAATGTAAATATCAATGCCTCTTAGCTGATTATTTAATGTCTGTCAGAAAATCTCTTTCCAGAAGTGAAAGAATTTAAGAAATTATATTATTTTTGTTTATTTATTAAATCATAAAAGAAACAGTGACTTGTTTCTAGCAGAATACACACACACAGACACACACATATATATATATGTATTTTTCTGAGACAGGGTCTCCCTGTAGCTACAGCTGGCCTGTATTTGCTATGGAGACCAGGCTGACCTCGAACTCACAGAGTTCTGTCTGCCTTCACCTCCCAGTGCTGGAATTAAAGGCATGCTCTACCATGCCCAGCTCTAGTAGATCATATTTTAAAATATGATTGCAAAAGTATAAATGTTGAAAGAAAACAATAACCAACTAGGGTAATTTCTCACTTCAGCAAATTTCTTACAGAAGCTATTCAGTTTCCATTTAAACACCTGTAATAAATTTCTTTACTCTTAGGGGTAGAAATGGCCTACCTCACTACTCGGTGACTTCATGAATGAGAACATTCTTGTATAAATTCAGTTATCACATTCTCTTCAAAACTCCTACTGGATCTATCAGGTGTTTTTTGTCTTTTCTGTGCTCAATGGCAGATCTTTACACTTGCAATAGTGTTACAAGAATTATGTCATATAAGTTTTTGTCTTCAGATATGAGCATCATTCCTCCTAATATTTATTTTTAATGCCAATAGTTTTTTAATTTGTTTATATATGCATTTTTTAAGTTATTTAATAAGTATTCCCAGTGTTAAATGACCACAGATGCCAATCCAGATTACTATACCCAGCCAAAATGTCTATTATAGTCGAAGGGGAAAGAAAAATCTTCCATGACATAAACAGGCTGAAGGAATTCATGTCCACAAAACCAGCCTTTCAGAGAGTTCTAGAAGCAATACAAAGAGCTGAAGAAAGGAAAAGCTATACCCAAGGGATTGTGGAAAAAAAAATCCAATGAAGGTATAACTGGGGAAAAGTACAGCTATATCAAGAATGTATATTACAGTGCTGTAGTCACAAAAAAGCATGGTAATGGTACAAAAATAGAAACATAGATCAATGGAACATCATTGAAGATCCAAACCTGAGTACATGCAATTTTAGCCAACTCATATTTGCAAAGATGCCAAGAACACTCAGTAGAGGAAAGACAACATTTTCAACAAATGGTGCTGGAAAAACTGGATCTCCACCTTAGAACATTGAAACTAGACCCTTATCTTTCACCTTGCACAAAAGTCAACTCCAAATGGATCAAAGACCTCAATGTGAAACTTGAAACTCTGATACTGTTGGAAGAAACATTGGAAGAAACAGTAACCTTCAAGACATAAGTGTAGGAAAGGACTTTCTAAGTCAGCTCATCAGGAA